>NW_011888782.1:32747095-32755790 GCF_000151845.1 Pteropus vampyrus | reverse complement strand
CTGTGGAAAGCGGTGTGGAGGTTCCTCAAAAAACTGAGAATTGACCTACCACATGATCCAGCAATCCCCCTACTGGGTATTTACCCCAAAGACTTGAAAACTCATATTCGAAAAGATACTTGCACACCAATGTTCATAGCAGCATTATTCACAGTGTTCAGAACATGGAAGCAACCGAAGTGTCCTACGATAGATGATTGGCTTAAGAAGCTGTGGTACATATATACAATGGAATATTACTCAGTCATAAGAAGAGATGAAATACTGCCATTTGCAACAACATGGATGGACCTTGAAATAATCATACTAAGCGAAATAAGCCAGACAGAAAAGGTTGAAAATCACATTATAACACATATGTGGGATATAAACCTCAAAGCAACAAATGAACAGGACAAACAAACAGATTCATGGACATGGACAATGGAGTAGTGGTTACCAGAAGGGGGGCGGAAGGGGGGAGGTGGAAAATAAAAAATGAAATGTTAAAAAAAAATATGTCTATATAGTGTGAAAAAATAAATAAACTCGCATTTAAAAAAAAAAATAATAAAAGCCAGGAAGTAACTTTGTACAACATGACATAATTTGTTTGTCATTCTGTCTTTACCCACTACTCTTTTACCTCTTTTAGCAGGCAGTTTCTCCCCTGCTTTCTTGTGACCGGGCCTTGAATGACAACAAAATTTATGTCCAGATCAGCAGAGCAGTGTTTCCCCTTTCTAAGGTGATCGATCGATCAGCTTTCCAAAGACGCCCAGCGCCTACAGGGAAGAAAGTCCACGTCACAAGAACAAGAAGTATAACATAGGGGCAATCCTAGCCTTTTTCCTCTCTGTCTCTGCTAAGGAAAATTCTGACAATGCCCCTCACAGTTTCTCTCCTCTTCCCACCTGGATCCTAGTTCAGGTTGACCCAGCGAGAATGGGAGAAATAGGAACAGGGGGATTTTTATCAGATAGGGCCTGGATTTCCTGAGGATTTCAAAAGGAGGAGAAAAAGAGGGCAAAAAACTCTCTTAGGTAGGGATTTTTAGAGAAGGTAGCTGGAAAGTTGAGAGCTAAATTGGATAGTAAGTCTTCTGGATCAAGAGAAATGAAATAGTAGAAATTTCTAAGAAGCAGAGCTGAGGGTTATAAATTAGATCTCTTAATATTCTTTAGTAGAAGCTGGCAAAAATTTAAATGACTTGTGAATATTTTGGGGTGATTGGACTGTGTTCACGTGAGGCAATCTTGTCCTAAGGCTCCGAGGGGCATGAGTCATATTAGAGTTACATTAACAAACCTTTAGCTTGAGGAGCAAAGGTGACTGCTAGGTCCCTTTAACACTCACTATATGGCAACGAAGCAGCTTCAGTTTCTGAACTGGACCCAGTGGAGGTAAATTGATTCCTTTCCCCTGAAAGCTAGCTTGACTGCGGCGACTAATTCTTCTCAAGCAAGAATGTAAGGGCTTGAAAACTGGCTTTAAGACACCTCTGGAACATGCAAAACACCTAAAAATGGAAAAAGAAAACAGTGATGTTTCATCCAAACCCGCTGATGTGAATGTAAGTACAGTGCAGTGAGGTGCGGGGAGTCTTCTCTGTTACTTGAATGCCACTTGTTGACCATGTTAGTGCAATGAGATCATGTTACTTTATAAAAATAAAGGCAATGATAACAGAATACTTTATCTTCCTACAGTACTTAATGGATTTTACAAATGTAGCTTGTTTTAAAGTACTGTACTTGGCAATTGATTTGCAGCTGTTTTTCTAAAACTCCAGGGAAATTGTACTGATCTCTACACAAATTCCATTTTAAAATTTAATCTGTGCTAACCGAGACTGCCTATAATGTGTTCCTGCACTTAAAGACCCAGCCTTGGCGTTGTCAGTTCTACATGTGCTAGCATTTCCCTTTCTCTCTCTCTCTCTCTCTGTCTCTGTCTCTCTCTCTCTCTCTCTCTCTCTCTCTCTCTCTCTCTCTCTCTCTCTCTCCTTCTTTGGGGGATTATTTGAAAGCTTGACACCGTAGTTAACTCATCCTACCATAAATTGTTTTTCTCTGTAGAAACATCATCCTCTCTACTGCAGGACATCACATGAAATGAGGTCTGGTCTAGTTCAATTTCACCAAGAGGGATATAAGCTATATTTCACTCCAGCAGTTGACAAGGGTGTTTGGCAAAAAAGAATGAGGGAGCCATGAATAATTCAGAATGTACTTGGCCACATGCTATCCCATTAATTGGTAGAATTAAAAACTGGAAGGCATGTACTTTGAAGAGAAGAGTGAGGGAGAGTGAGAGAGAATGAAAGAGCCCTTAGGAGAGCCCCAAAGAGAGATGATTTCTTTAGAATTGGTGTTCTAGATCATTGCCTTTAAAACAATGTGTGGTTAAGAGTCATTTCATCATTGGAGTTTAGTTACCCTGACATGTATAAATCTCTCCTTCAAAGAAGCTAAACTCTCCCATAAATTATTAAAGAATTCACAGGATCAAATGGCAGTGGGCAGAGGAAAAAAAAAAGAGAAGGGGAAACAGTTAAATAATGTAATTTTTTCCTCTTGCATTTAACACTTTGCACACCGATTTGCTAAAACCAATAATTTTCTAATCTAAGACCTCTATTTCATTCTTTATTTTTGAATCATTCTTTCATCTGTGATTGAGAAACTGAGTCACTGATCAGTTCAGTGGCACACACGTGAGGCAATGGTGAAACAAGCACTTCGATCCCTATCCTATAGCCCTACGCGAACCACAAGATCATCCTTCACTCTTCCTACCACTTAGTCATGAAGACATAATTAAGAAATCAATTTATTTCTCTGAGGAACTCACATATATTCTTATTATCAATCTTGTCTCAACCTAGCAAAAATTGGTTGTGGGAGAAAAACTCTATAAAACAAACATTTTAAAAACACATATGTCTTCTAGCTGTCTATACATGAATTGACCCAAATAGAATCCTAACCCCCTGATCTTCAGGTCTTCTAGTCTACACTCTGTGAAATTCAGGCCTACCCTCTACAGCAGGGGTCCCCAACCACCAGGCCAAGTACTGGTATCAGTCTGTGGCCTGTTAGGCCTGGGGCCTTACAGCAGGAGGTGAGTGGGCAGGTGAGGGAGGGAAGCTTCATCTGTATCTGCAGCCCCTTCCCAGAGCTAGCATCACTGCCTCAGCTCCACCTCCGATCAATGGGCATTAGATTCTCATAAGAGCTCCCGTCCCTGGTGCCAAAAAGGTTGGGGACCGCTGCTCTACAGCATCTATTTAGCAGAATAGGAGAGTCGAGGAGAAGACTTGGGAACCATTTCACTAGAGTTCATATAATGTCTGTATTTTCTGATCTTAATTGTGTGATTTCAATGCAAATCAATTTGTTATGCTTACATGAATAATTTGACTGACATACTTAGGCCTTTTAGCACCAAGATTCTTTTTACTGAGTGTTTCCATTTAAGCTCTAGACTATTTCTTATCGAAAATGCATTTCTTTTTTTTCAAGATATCCAATATCTCAGTTCAGGTGATCAGTGCCCCAGGGAAGCTTCCAGGGAGACCAGGGAGACGACCACCCCGAAAACCCATCAGCAGAGCCAGACCCAAGAAGCAATCGAAGAAGAAAGCTCCATTTTGGAATGTCCAAAATAAAATCATTCTCTTCACAGTATTTTTATTCATCCTAGCGGTCATAGCCTGGACACTTCTGTGGCTCTACATCAGTGAGTTAAAACCTGTATTCCTTTGGGGTTAGGGCTTGCCCTGTGAGCTCAGAAGGAGAAATGCAGGCCCAGTCTGCCCCGGGGCGTTTCTGAGAGACTTTTCCTATTTCCCAGATTAATAGCCCTTTCCGAAACTGTTGAGGTTTTAAGGTGGAAGAAACCAGAATCGTCTTTCCCATTTCTTCTTTTCTTATCACTGCTTTCTTTCCATAGGAGAGCAAGAGGAGCAGAGTTGGGGGATAGGATGAGAAAAGCTGAGGAGGATGTGCAGGAGCAAATTTGAGGAGTTCAGAAATGTGATCCATTTTTAGCTTTAAAAAATGAATAGAATGCTACACTGTTTCATTTCCTCCTTCCACCCACTGCCTGTTTCCAGGCAACCTTATATTCCAGCTCCCTGAGCTTCATTTTACTCATGTGCCTTTCTCCCCTCTGTTTTTATGTTTTTGTCAATCTGACTGATCCTTTTGGGTAGGAATCATAACTAAGTTCTTCCTTAGAAAGTACTAACCCATGCAGATCGGCAACTATAGTATTTGTTGACTTATGTATAGACTACCTACTCTATACATCTTTGTATGTTTGATATAAGATACGTGTTCTCTCAAAGATGTTAAAATTTGGTTGGAAAACAAGATTTACAGGCAAAGAATTAATGAATATTGTCTCGAACAGTTTGGTCACTTACGTACATATGAATTCATCACCTATAATTTGTGTGGCACAACGTGAGACATCAGGTATACTAAAACGCATCTCCTACTTTCAAAAAGCTCACAGATACCTTTTCTACTTTCAAAAATCTCAGTTTAATGATGGAGAGGGAGAGAAGGGTGATGTCTTTGTTTGTTTAAGCAATTACTTTGCAATCACAGAAGAGAAGCATCCAGCCTGCCTAGGAATGAAGTCCACAGTGGGCTTCGGAAACTGGTTCCTGAAAATTCATCTGGCACATTTTGAAGTGCCAGCTGGGCCCTGTGATAGCCATGGGGACAGAGTGATAGACAAGGAAGAATCTCTGTCCTTAAAGATGAGTGGGAGATATTGAGTCAATGGGCAATTAAGGCATACAAGAGACATACATCTGCAACCCAAAACAAAGCAACCTATTTCTCATCAGTTCTCTGCCAACCCTCATCTGATACATTGCCATTGCCCTGGAGTTTTTGTCATACAAAAAAGCTTTGGAGCATCATTGTGCAGAAGTAGTTTTGTGTCTATGTAAAAACCAGAGAAGGGCGTTTCAGGGGGACAGACCAGTATGAGCAGAGGGAAAACTGTACGGACAAGTGAGAATTGTTCAACAAACAAAACAAATTAATTTTAATACACGATATTTGGGCATGGAGGGGACCTTGAGAAATGAGGTGGACAGTTCATCAGGGAGACCACTCCTGTGGTCCTCACTGGGCAGGGTATTTGGGCAGAAGTGACCTGACACTGGGCTGAGAGTCCTCATCAGAATGATGAATTCTCCCTGCACTGCTGCGTGTTGAGAACCCAGCGCAGCACCCTGAACATCAGCCACGCAAGTCAGAGAGAGGACGAGCACCCAGGGGCTCAGTGAAGGTCTGCTGGAGGAACCCCCTTCTTTCTCCTCTATGCTCTCTTTACCTCAGAGCTTGATAGTATACATTGTTTACCGCCCTACCTTCTACAGACCCAAGATCCATAAAAATTGTATATGCTTTTTTTGGCCCCTTTTTGACTAGGACATGTAATAAATCAATGAGTTATATGTTTTATCTTTTTATCTTGTCCTTAAATCCTTATCAGAAGCTGATAAAATAGAATATTTTAAGGGATATGGTGTGTACCAGTGATGGAAAGGTTTTATTATCTACATTTAGTGCTTCACAGGCTGTGAACTAGTAAAATACTTGGTTGCCTAAAATGAAATCATTTTAGGAGGCTGATACTGAAATAGATCAAACAATACCTCATTACCACACATGTAGGAAAGTCCTCTACCTGCCTTTTCTTCTGTCTTTCAGGTAAGACAGAAAGCAGAGATGCTTTTTACTTTGTTGGGATGTTTCGCATCACCAACATCGAGTTTCTTCCTGAACACCAACAGAAGGAGTCCAGGGAATTCCTGTCAGTGGCACGAACTGTGCAGCAAGTGGTGAGGTGATGGGGGAGGGGGTGAGAGGCTGGGCAGGGCAGGGTTGGGGCGAGGGGACTGGGTTGGAACAGTCACAAGTGTCACACTGTCCAGGGAGGGCAGAGGAAGCAGTCAGAGGAAGACTTGGAATTTAGCTTATTGTGGCCATAAGGAAGAACTGCTTATTTGATAGAATTGCTTGTTTATTTATTTTTTTTCCGCTGAAAGTGAAAAGAAATGGCTCTCTAAACTTCAGTTTTTCTCAACTGTAAAATAAGAGAATTTGATCAGGTGATCTTTTAAAATGCCTTTCAGTACTGACATTACATTTATTTCAACCTCAATGCACTGGCATCTATTCACTTAAAAAAAACTTTCTCATTAAAGAACTAGTACATATTTATTAGAAAAAATTAAAGTATAAAAATGTAAAATGTGTAAAATAAGTAAATAAAAGTGTAAAGTATAAATTTAAAAGTATGAATAACGTATAAACTAAAAATTAAAGTGTAAAACTTATTAAAGTATAAAAAAGAACATTAAAATCTTCTTTAACATCAAAGCCCAACATAGAGCCAACTTTTATTCTGTACCACGTAGACATAGAGGATAGTTCAATAATAAAGTATTAGTAGGTATTCAGTTTTATATCTGATCTTTAACTCAACATTAGGTTGCATATTTCTATGCAAGTATTCTTTTAAAAAACATGTTTTAATAGCTACAAAGTTAGCAAATCCATTTTTATTGGATATTTAAGTTGTTTCCAATTTTTGCTATTATCGATCATGCTACAATAAAACTTCCACATAAATTGTGTGTATCTCTGATTACTTCCTTAGTTGATTTCCTAAAATTATAACTGGCCAAATAAAAAACTATCTATTCATGGTGCTTGGTACATATACCAACTAGAAAGTTTCCTCCAATTTGTATCTGCACAGTAACGAGAGTGTGGACTGCACAGTGCTAGCTGCTGCAGTGACAGGCACATTGCTGTGCAGAATGAGAAAGGACTGTGAGAGAGAGCAAGCAAAGACAAGAGTGGGTGTAGTGGCTCTTGTTTATTGAAGGCTTTCTATATACCGGGTATGTTGCTAAACCCTTTATCTTTAATATATATCAATTATTCCTCAAATTATCCCAGAGATAGGCATTTTGATCATCACTAGTTTTTTTTTTTTTTTTTTAAAAAAAAGAAAAGGGGGGTGGGAGTGAGGGAGTGGGGCAGTGGGGAGAAAAACACCATGGAAGTCAATCACGTGCAGGTAACGTGTTCCGTGCTGCATGGTGAATTTAAACTCCACAGCTCATATGTTTTTTCCACTATGCTATATGCGCTGTATTATTTCTAAGGTTGGTTGGTTCGTTTTCCTCTTGGGCAATTAGGTGAGTGATTTTGATATTGTGTAGGAAGAGAAATACAGGAAGAGAAAAAGATTTGATAGATGAGTCCGTTTGGTTTTAGAAATGCTAAGTAAGGCAGGGAGGGTAAGTTGATGGAAATAGCTCTCCATTGAGAGCCAATTATGGAGTTTTAAAAGGGTTGGTTGTCTCCCTAGAGACTTTAGATGGTGAATGGTAGACCGGCTGTGGGGGCCACCCGCCCCCTAGTGGTTAATATAGGAATGTATTCTTATTGCTACAGGAAGTAAAAATTTATTTGAATTCAAGAAATAATATCTGGGTTTGGAGTTAGAGGCCTTTAGTTTGAACTTTGTTTTTCTCCTTGCTAGCTAATCAGAGCTTGGGCCTAGAACATGCTAGGTACTGTGAAAGGAAGCCAAATATGAAAGACTTCAGACACTTGGGTTCTTTTGCAGGTGAATCTGGTTTATACAACATCTGCCTTCTCTAAATTTTACAAGCAGTCTGTCGTTGCAGATGTCAGGTAATGTATGTTCCTAGCTTTTAGGTTTCTATGTTTACTGATGTAAATTCTTCTCAAAGCCATGAAAGCACCAATATATCACCACTCACAAGTAACTTCTTGGAGGTTGTTATGGATTAATGCCCTTTTAGCACAAGAGTGACCCAACTGTTTGCTATGCTGTCATGCCAAGTTTTTCTCCCAGCTAACAGAGCCTGCCCTCTCCCCATGGCTGGGATCTCATACCCCTATATTAATGCTGCTGGGCAAAATAGTCATAAACATGGCAACTATAATGGATGGAGGCAAAGATAAAACAAAGACCAGTATTTCTTAGAATATGTTCAGTAAAAAACTGGTCAGTAGAGATCTTCTGAGACAAAAAGGACCCTGTGGTCAAATAATTTTTAGGAATAACTGTGTGCAGGATACTGAATCTTACTTTCCCCCACCCCCAATATGTCTGCAGAGATTCATAATCCACTTTGGCGTGTTAAAGGCACTGAGAAGTTCTGGAATAAAGCAATTTGTTTACTTTCCTTTGCCTTTATTTCCCAAGTTTTTTACTATAGGATATTACCTTATATTATTTTTCATAGAACATATATTTGTGCAGTTAGGAGCTCTCGCTCCCGAGTCACTGAAAACCAAACTGGGCTTGCTTCCTGGATTTACCGCTTACTAGTTGTGTGATTCTGAGTTATAGTTGGTCTTAATTTCCTTATCTGTAAAAATGTAATAATAATAGGATCTTCTTCATAGGGTAATATAGGATAAAGCTAATTTAGCACTGTGTATTGATACTGTGAGTTATCAAAAATTATAACTTGTTATTTATATTAGAAGTGAATACTGATTAATATTCATAGAAATAGTATAGTCTCCATGGAGATGAAACTATGCACTAATTGTTCTAGATTTGAACTCAACACAAGAAATCACACACGATGATGCTTTCTCTTTCCAATCCCCACAATAGGAGTCAATGACTTCCTAAAGAA
>NW_011888782.1:32743612-32745830 GCF_000151845.1 Pteropus vampyrus | reverse complement strand
GTTGGGCCCAGGTCCTAAGATAAAATGCCATTAGAACATTGCATCTCTGCTTTCCTCTGTTGAGGCTTCAAGTGGATTCTTCCAGTGTGGTGGTGTAAATGACCACTAGCAGATCTAAGCTTATAATTTCTCAGTTTAGCAACCACGGTGGAAAAAACTCAACATATATTTTCTGATAGTTCTTGCAGAAGTTCTGGGGCTGACTCTTATTGTCTTAGGTTGGCTGACCCAACTTCTTTGATTCTGATTGGCCAGTCTCAATCATGTGCCCACCTCTACAGTTAGGGATGAGTTTAACCCCCGTCAAACCATATAGATAGGGTAAGGATAGTTTCTCAAAGTAAAATCTAGGTGCTGTTATGAGGAGAAAGGGTTGACTCCAGGCTAACAAAGACAGCAGATGTTTTCCATGCAACCTCTTTTGCTCGCTGCTCTTTTATAAAGATTTCTAGAAAAGTCGTTCTTAAAACAAAAGTGCTGTCTCCACAGACAAAGGCTGTTCTCAGTACTTGAATGCAGATCATCTGTCTTTCCGCTACCCTCTGGAGATTTCTGCAACCTCAGGGAGGCTGATGTGCCACTTCAAGCTGGTGGCCACAGTGGGCTATCTGATTCGTCTGTCAGTAGAATCTGTCCAGATTGAAGCTGACAACTGTGTCACCGACTCCCTGACCATTTACGACTCCCTCTTGCCGATCCGGAGCACCATCTTGTATAGGTATTCTGCAAGCACTCTGGTTGGCGAGTAAAAATAGTTTCTACAACATCTTTCTTTTGTAGTATCTGTGTTCTCCTTGGATTTTTTAAAAACCATTCTTGTGTATACTCATGAAGTCAATGACTGACCCATGCCTTATTTAGTACCCCCTGTATTAGCCTACCAGACACAATGCTTGTTTTTCTCTTGTAGCATATACGGGTTAAAATTAATATATCAGAAACATCAGTCAATATACCTGAAATATAACAGATTTTTAAAAATTTTACAGCATACTGTTTCAATAAAGTATGAGGATAAATATTCTATGCTGATTGCATAGAATTAAACAACTACAAAATTTTTCTAATTACAAAGATAACACTATGTTCATTGCGAAAGGGAGGTCAATCAGAGAAAACAATATCAATTATTTCACAATACCATAACCCGGAACAAATATCTGTCATATTTTTGCATAAATCCTTTCATTCACACATATATGTAATTACACATGCACACACATATACATACTCTAATATTTTTTACTTTATGTAATGAGTTCTTAATATTTTGTTAACTTAATAATAATGGCTGGGTTTTCTTAAGAAATTATCATCTGTTTCTCACTGCGCTAAAAAGGTACATGAATTTTCCTATTATTCTTAATAGTGTTTATAAATGTGTGTAACAATATATTCTGTATGTATGTATTTATATTTTGGGGATGAATGTGCATGTTAAAAATCCATACAGTATATAAAGATATGCAGTGAGAAATAAGATTGTCACTGGTTCTCATTTCTCAATCATTCCTATTGGTTTATTTAGCCTTCCAGACATATTTAGTTGTTATCACATTTAATCCTCACTACAATGTGAGTATATTATTATTACTATTACCATTTCATAGTAGGAAAAACTGCCATTTATGAAGACTTAGTTACTTGAATGCCCAGTTTTTCAGCCAGTTAAATGACGGAACTGAACTTCGAACCCACTTTTCTTTAATGCAGAGCCAATGGCCTTAGCCATTAAATACTCCACAGCTCTACCTCGTTTGCTGTCAAGGAGGGTCCAGTGATGGCCATCTAGGAAAATTCAGTAGTTACTGGACAAAAATTTCTGTACTTTTATCAGCTCCCCTCCATCTGTCATGCCCTATGGCCACTAGTTGATGAAGACCTGGCCGGCCGAGTCTGATTCACAAGAACTGTGTGGATGGCCCAGGAAATGTGTGGATTAGTGGTGGATGGAGGCTCACTTCTCAATAACTTGTTATTCATGTACTCTTGTTTTGTTATCTGCTTTCAGAATTTGTGAACCCACAAGAACATTAATGTCATTTGTTTCTACAAGTAATCTCATGTTGGTGACATTTAAGTCTCCTCAGATACGAAGGCTATCAGGAATCCGGGCATATTTCGAGGTCATTCCAGAACAAAGTAAGTCACACACACCCCTTCCCCCCTTTTTTTTATTTGATTCTCCTGTCTGATCTATCCTGAGGTCAGAAATATT
>NW_011888782.1:32724915-32742622 GCF_000151845.1 Pteropus vampyrus | reverse complement strand
ATGTCTTGGTAACATCTTCGTAAATATCAGTAAAGCCAAAGGGGTCAGAATGGCAGATCAGGGTGAGGAGGAAAGAGGATTCGACATAGCTAAATGATGACAGCTATAGTTTCATTTATATTTTAGGGCAGTGCTTATTTTGATAGTGGTTTTTTGTTTTTGTTTTTTTTTTTTGTTTTTTTGCTTCAAATGATTACAAAACCAAATATAAAATGGATTTATTGTATAAAATTGAACTAGGTATTTTGAGATATTGTTGGGTTGAAAATTATCTCTAACTCCAAATGTTAAAAATGTGATTTTCTCAGAAATATTGCAGTGGACTTTGTCTATTCACTCAACAAATATTTATTGAGTATCAAATGCCAGGAATGATTCTAGGTGTTAGAGAAATGGCATTAAACAAAATAGATGTAAATCAGTACTCTCAGGGAACTTACACTCTAGCAGAAAGATGACCATATCAGTAAGAATAGATATTTAGATTGTCTTATTTAAACAGAGCACCATGTTATGTAAACTGGATATATTTCTTTAACAACAAATATACACTCATTTGAACAAAATAACTCAGAGGCTTTAAAAATATATATTTAAACTATGTTATTCAAGAAAGTAATAGCATCTTATAGATATAGCCAAAAAATATGTGATTTGAAAACAAATATAGGATATGAACAAGTAGTTTAGCTATACTTCTGTATTTCTTTTTGTAAAATTTAGTTTAAATTTCAAAAATTATATATCCTTTTTAATCAAGGAAGCATGCATTCGTAGTTAAAGAAATATATGCAGTGTATTTCCCATACTCTCACAACTGTAAATCATTGTGTGTTACTGGATTATTTTTTTTTTTCAGAGTGTGAAAACACAGTATTGGTCAAAGAAATTACTGGTTTTGAAGGGAAAATTTCAAGTCCATATTACCCAAGCTACTACCCTCCAAAATGCAAGTGTACCTGGAAATTTCAGGTAGCCTAGTTTTACCACTATCTTAGAAAAATAGTTATCCTATTTTTAGTAGCAATTTATTTTTGAATTAAATTACCTTTATTTTTAAATTTAATTACTGAAAAACCATTAGTTAATTTTATAATATTTAAAACTTATTGAAATATATTATCAAAACATGATAATTTCTTGTAATTTCAGCCCTATGACCACAAATTAACTGCCTTTTGCAGACTGGGGCTTATTTTTCCAATTTATTATTTTGCTTGTTTGTATTAAAAATGAAAAGATATTGTTACAGGATCAAAGAAGTTGTTATTTTATTATGGTATCGATCATTTGTTAATTTTTAATTACTTCGTCATTGACATTATAATAAGAACAATAAAGAAATAATAAATTGGATTAGGTGATATATATTTCAGTTTCATAAGCAAACCAAAGTGCACATTTATGTGAAATATATACGTCTCTCTCTGGTGCCAGACAGAGTGTTCTTATTTATTTATTTTTTTTTTGGTTTGTTCGTTTGTTTAATCTTAGTCTGTAAACTATTTTTCTTTCTCTAACTGTAGTATCATGTGGTGGGAAATAGCGCAAAATGTTACCTTTGCTCTTTTAGTACATACATTTTCTGTGGCATAGCTATTAGATGTAAGTGGCAAGCAGTATATAGTTTGTTTTCATTCAGCATGTTATTATTGAATACCTACTATGTGTCAGATAGTATTCTAGACACTGTGATCCATAAGATGAGACGCACACACAAAAGCTCTGCTCTCACGAAGCTTACCATAAGGTAGGGGGAGACAGGCAACAAACAAGTGAAATATATATAGTGTGTTACAGAGCTATGGAGAATGTTAAAGCAGGTAAGGGGGCTTTGTAGCTGAGTGAGTGGTGGGGTGCACAAAGGGTAGAAAATCAGGGATTTGTTATCTTAAATAAGATGGTCAGAGAAAACCTCACTGAAAAGAGATATTTGCACAGAAACCTGAAAGACAATCTTACCTAGGATAAGAGTGTTACGGGCAAAGGAAACAGCTGAAGCAAAGACCCTGAGGCAGGTATGTTCTTGGTGTGCATATGACTTGTGCAACTAAGTCAAATATTTTAAATAATTTTATTATGCCTAAATGTACATTTAGTGTCAATGTCTTGATGGTATGCATCCTTAAATTTTTTTTTTATCGTCTATGGCCATGCCACCCTGAACAAGCCCGATCCTGTCTGATCTCAGAAACTAAGCAGGGTTGGGCCTGGTTAGCACTTGGATGGAAGACCACCTAGGAAGACTGGGTGCTGTAGGCATAAAAAATAAGGGATTGTAAGCTGACAAGGTCCTTGCAATCTGTGAGGTCAACCAAGGGTTGCTTCGCCCTTTACAAAATAATTAAAACATAAAGGTGCTGGACTCTTGCTCGCTTGCTCACTACCAGGTTCTTAAGGCCTCAGGGCAGCAGAATCTCAGAGCTTCAGGTGACTTTCAAGTATGAAGGTTGGGGAAAGGGTGAGGGAAAGAGAAGATGAAAGGAGGGGTTGGGGAAGGAAGAGAGAAAGACAGAGAAAGACAAATATCTTATGATCTCACTTATATGTGGAATCTAAAACAAACAAACAAACAAACAACTCATATACATAGAGAGAAGAGACTGATGGTTGCTAGAGGTGGGAGTTGGGCAAAATGGGCGAAAGTGGGCAAAATGTAAAAACTTCCAGTTATAAAATAAATAAGTCACGAGGATTAATGTACAGCATGGTGATTATAGTTAATAATAATTAATATTAGTATCTGTAGTTAATAACACTGTATTGTATACATGCAAGTTGCTAAGAGAGTAGATATTAAATCACAATGAAAATATTTTAACTGTAAAGAGATGGATGTTAACTAAACTTATTGTGGTCAGCAGTTTGCAATATCTATAAATATCAAATCATTATGTTGTCCACCTGAAATTCATAATGTTTATGTCAATGATAGCTCAGTAATAATAAAAAGAAAAAGAAAAAGTAGGATTGAGTTACAAAGTATTGCTACCAACTTAACCCTACTGTATGTTGTTTTCAAAAGAAAAAATGAATAAAAAAAGTGATTTAATAAAGTTGAAAATAAATGGATGGGCAATATTATACTAGGTAAATGTAAAAAAAAAAGAAAGCAGCGATCACAACCTTAGTGCCAGGCAATGCTGAAATTGGACAACTTCGGTGAGAAGAGGAAGGTAATTTATAATGACAAAGAAGGAGAACCACAATGAATATCTAATTATGACAATTATTATGCACCAAAGGAGATAGCATTAATACTTATAGATCAAATCCTATGGAACATACAAAGAGACATGGACAATGCATAGAGAAGAGATTTTAATTTCTTTCTCTTAGTTCATGACAGAGATAGTGGGGGACAATAAATAAGGCTAAGAAGAGTATTAAACTATACAGATAATGAGAATTATACACACACACACACACGCAGAAATTAACCTCTTTTTTAAATCACCTTGGAGCACTGATAAATTCGATCACAATGAAATCTTTAATAGATTTAAAAAAATTAAAAGCAGTGTAAGCAATAAATAATTTTTTACCTAATTAAAATAGAATTAGATGACTTGAAAGTAGGTAAAACAAAATTCTACTCCCTGGCAATGTAGGAGCTCTCAAATAACTCCTGGGTCAAAATGAAAATTAAAACTAAAATTGTGGCATATCAGACATAATGTACGTGCAGATCACACATTACTATAAGAAGGTCAGTTGTAGTGTGTGTGTGTGTGTGTGTGTGTGTGTGTGTGTGCACGCACACTCATATGTATATGTTCTGAATAGGCAGCTCCTTCTCTCGTTTTATGTCTTCTGAGAAGACCCAGGGGTGACTCAGTAACTGCCTTCAGGAGTAACCAGTTTTCATAGAAGGAGGATGCCGATTCATTTCTCATGTATCTAAAAAATCTGAATAGTGCTTTAAATAAATTTGTCATTATTGTCATCTAAGGAGGAAAATGTGTACACTCATTAACAAGTGGATATTTTCAAAGTTAAGCTCATTTAATAGGGTAAGACTGAAACCTGGAGATGATCTACTGTGTCCCATGTCACCCAAGTCTCTCAAACTGGGGCCTTATAGCTGCTCCCTGAGCACTGGCTTGTCTACATTTCTATTATGTTCTCTTCCTCATTCCAATTTGCTCAGGGGAAGTGATCTATCTAATTAAAGGACACAGGGCACAAATAATAATGCCCTTACAACAGCAAGACCATAGAGTGAGTTCTGAGTAAGGTAATGGAATCTTAGTCTGAAACATATCCTGACTTATGTTTGTTTTTCAGACTCCCCTATCAACTCTCGGCATAGCACTGAAATTCCATAACTATTCAATAACCAAGAAAAGTGTGAAAGGCTGTGACCATGGATGGTGGGAAATTAATGAACACATGTAAGTGGTTTACATATATGAGGAATCTGAAGATTACTGTTTACAGATAGAGAAACTGAGGAATACAGGAATTAAATAACTTGCTCAAGGCCACTCAGTTAATAATTGACTAAGCCAAGATTCAAACCCATGTCTTATGATTCTCAAGTCCTTGCTCTATGCTGCTGGGCTGTATATGTGCACACTCTACACTTCACAATAGTTTGGCAGATAAAGTCTTTCAAACCATGGAGCCATGGAAGAAAATAGTAACTAGGAGTCTTGATGGTAGAAAAGTTAGAAACCATTAGGTAATTCTGTGCAGTAGAAAAGTCCCAATTGGCTTGGTTGTGCCCTGAGGCTGGGACATGGGTTGAGGCTGATCACAGAGAGGCTGAGAGAAATCTAGATGCCTGGGTTTTCTGAACCAACTGAGTAGGTCCTCACTCTCACCTTTAATTTGTCTTTTTTGTTGTTGTTATTGTTTATTTGCTTCTAAAATTATAATAGGTCTTGCATTAGAAAGTATAAGATGTCTTGTCTTGGCAGCAGAACAGCTTCTCAGTTTACTTGGTAAGATAAGAACCCTTGTGGTTACCTAAGGGATTTGCCTGCAAATCTTTGTTTATTATTATTCCATGAATGAAACTTCTCCTTTTCTAAAAGATTTTTACTGAACAACCGCCTTTTATTTCCTTTAGACTCTTAGATTACTTGCTAAACAGTCATTGGTTCTTTCTTCATTGGAATAGATTCTATCTGATTTAAAGGATCCATTTCTTGGATCCATTATTAAGATGTGGCTTGTACTCCTTTTGGAAGTGTTTTTGGATCAGGGGTCTGTTATGTAAGAAGCAGAAGATCTGGGTTCAAATTCCAGTCCTGTCATTTAGTAGCTACATTAACTAGGACACATTTTTTTTTAACCTCCTTGATCTTCAATCTGTAAAATGAGGTAATAATTTCTAGGTAATAAGGTAGGTTTTTTAAAATAATTCAATTAAATAATGGATATTACACATCAAGAATATTAGCTGTTGTTATGATTAATAAGACTGCTTTGGAAATGACGTCGGGTGGATAAATACTGTAGAATGTGCCCCAAGGCTTTAAGGATTAGAGGTGTATATATATATATATATATATATATATATATAAAACAAACCTTTACCCAATTAGAGGTGTATATATATATATATATATATATATAAAACAAAACTTTACCCATCTTTTGTAAAGTTGTATACCCAAGATAGAGCTGTGCTTTGAAAATGAGATATTCTCCCCCGCCCCCGCCGCCCCACCACCATATCAACAATACTACCACCCACAATTTTCATATGGAGGAACTGCTGAAAGGCTTTACCCAGAGATAAGGTTGGCCTAACCAAGAGGTGGTGCTGCCAAAGTGTGAGCAGGGACTCCTTCCAAGTGATGCCAGGAAAGCTTTCTGCCCTAAATACTTTTCTTGAAGGACCAGCTCTTCACTTATCTTATGGGCTGGCTGAAATCCTACCAGATTCCTTTGATATAAGCTGCACCCTTGGAATTTAACATGCCAGCCCTTCCCATTATTAGTTCTTTTTATCTAAAAAGAAAAGACTCTAATTTAACTAATTTCCGATACCTTGCTGAGAAATTAATGTAGGGTGTTGGGTTTGTCATGTGGAAGGAGGAAAACGTAATTCTGACATCAGAAAGCCCAGCAATCTCCAGTTTAGAGAACAAGGGGATGGGATGAGTATGCTCAGGAAAGTTTGAATGCAGCATATGAATCCGAAAAAACTGGAAGGCTTTCCTACAAAGCTTTAGCAGAGCAAGTTCCTGAGGAGAAAGCTGTTGATGTGCTAAAAAAGTGCTAGAGTTTAGTATTGGCAGAGCTGCGTCCAAATTCTGCTTCTACTTATTTGCCATTTGAACTTTAACAAATTGCCTCACCTCTTTACACTTCAGTTTTCTTACCCCTACATATAAACTAACTCCTGTTGGGTTTCTCCAATCTTTCATTTTTTTAAAACTTTTGTTCCATTAGCCACTGACATGGCCCATTACATAGTGGTCTTCTCTAAACTGCAGCCCAAGCACGGATTCAAAGATCTTTTTCCTTCTGCCTCCTCCTTAACATTTGAGTGAGGCTCATCATTGCAAGAAAACTCTAGTAAATGTTAATGGAGAACACAAATAAAATCACAGTGAGACACAGATAATTAATAATCACAATGAGTCACAGATGATTAATGACCACCATGTTTTTAGAACATAGTTTATATTTTGACCCCAAGATGACCTGTTAGAGTAGGCTCTGACCTCAAAAACTTGACTTGGCTTTTCGGTGCCTCTCAGATTCTGGCTTCCATTTGGCCAGGTGGCCACCTGCAGCTGTTATCTCTTCCTCATATCCCAGGTGCTGGTCTATTAGCCTGTCAGGTCCTTCGCTTCAGCCAATTGCAAAAAAAAATCTTTCTTGAAATATACATGAACCTTGAAATCATAGGTTACCTCTATGTTCCTCCCACTGAATAACAGTATCTGATCCATGGAGCATACACAGTTCCCAAAGTGCTTTGGGGGCCTAGAGTGATTGACATTCACAGATTCCAGTGATTGGCATTCACAGATTCCCCCATCAAACCTTGTGTCTCCTGTTTCCTTTTGAGACCTTGTAGGTTTTGCCCTGGAAAGAGGCTTGCCTACATAGGGCAGAGGCCTAACTTAGCATAGGCTCCCCGTGTAATAAGACTTCATGTTCCACTAACCACACTGCTCATATAATAATTACTAACAGGAGGGACATTTTCTCTTAGGTGATGACAAGTAAAAAAAGTTGAGATAGGGAAATTTGTAGATAAACATTACTACTTCGAAATTTTGCCAAAGGACAAGCCCTGAAGTGCACATCAGATTTCAATTTAGTTTGAGATAACATTTTTTTTTTTTGCTGTAAGTATTGCTTAGATTCTTTGAATATTTTCAGCCTGAGTTTATGGATTCTACTATGAACTATAGGTAGGTTTGTGGGCAAAAGCAGACAATTCTTATTAATACAGTCATTTACACCAAAAAAAAAAAGAGAGAGAGAGAAAGGACTAGGAGAATTAAACTCACGTTTCTTCTAAGCGTTGGTGAGAAAAGCTAAGGATAATAGTTGTTAGTACTTGTCTTTGCAGAGGAGAAAGTCAAGGGGGCAAAATTTACTCAATCACAGACACTTAGCATAGAATAGATAACTGCTGTTAGCTCTACCATTAGCATCTTGCTTATGAAACCCAGAAAACCAAAGCATTAGTGAATTCATTGTCGGTAGGAATGCAGTTGACAGACCCTCAGGTCGTGTCCTCTGGCTCTTGTCTCTTCAGGTACTGTGGCTCCTACATGGATCATCAGACGATTTTCCGAGTGCCCAGCCCCCTTGTTCACATTCAGCTTCAGTGCAGTTCAAGGCTTTCAGACAAGCCACTTTTGGTGGAATATGGCAGTTACAACATCAGTCAACGTAAGCCTGGGATCAACGCTTTAGAAAACCTTAAAAAGTTGGGTAAAGGGAGGCTAATACTTTATAACTCTAAATGGTGAATTTAAAGGAATTAAAACTGCTTTATTGCTGCTGGTTTCTGTTATGTTTTAATTTTTATTATAAATAAGACATAAATGAATATATAATGTAAATTAAATCTATAATAAATAATATGTATTATTTATGTATTTATTGCTGCTATAGTTTAAGTTATAGAAAAATAATATAATTGTTATTATCGGTTTATAACTGAAAAATAGTCTGCCACATTATTCCTAAAATATAGAAGAAATCCATTTTTTGATTTGCCGTTCTTCTTGCTAGCCATAATCTGTGCAAATATGATGTTTACACCAACATTTAGTAGATCAGAGGCCAACAGTTGTGACTCACTTTGGCCTATGAGAGCTGGTTGGCCAAAGAGAGCTCAACTATTAGCCCACGGACTGTCAAACTTCACACTGAAAACCGCTAGAACAGTGGCCAGGAAGTGGTCAGTAGAAAAGGCAGAGACATTGTTAGAGCTGGAGAGAGTAGATACTGACCTGCTCAGGAAATTCTTGGCATTTTATTTATTTATTTATTTTGCAAACAAGAGTTTGGTTTTATTTTGTTTCCTCCAATTTGCCTCAGGCAGTTTTCTGATCAAAATAGACTCTGTTTTGAAAAAACAGTGCACTATCAAGTCCTCTCACAGGAGTCACCCTTTTCCATGGCCTTGACCTTTTAAATTATGCTTTAAAAGACAGAAAAGTTAGGGTTAACCATAAAAGACTATGAGGATAAGACTTGAGAGAAAGCTCTTTTAGGCCATGTCCTTTTTTGTTAATCCCTAATATACCTGCATCTGGATTTAGGGTATTACACTTTTGAATTCTAGATGACATGACCCTTGCACAGAGCACATTAGAACTTCCAGCAAGGACACAGGTACACAGTAAGCTGTCTTATTTGTAGTTGTTTTTTTCAAACCATGAATATTTTCCAGGAACTCATCCTCTCCACCGTATGCCACTGAGATAGTAGTGACCTGACCATGCACTCTCTCCCACTCTTTTGCTCAAGGGGAGTGTCTTAGCCCATGTAGGCTGCTATAACAAACTGCCACAGGCTATGTAGCTTAAAAAGAACAGAAATTTATTTCTTACAGTTCTTGAGGCTGGAAGTTCAAGATCAGGGTGCCAATATGATCGGGTGAGGGCTCTCTTCTGTATAGAAGACTTCTATCCTCTCATGGTAGAAGGGGTTAACCAGCTCTGTGGGGCCTCTTTTATAAGAGCACTAATTCCATTTATGAGGATTCACAAACATTCAGGAGAGAGCAGGGAGAAAAGACTTATTATTTCTGTATATTTGCGATAAGCCCAGGAATAATAATTCAAGGCCAGGGAAGCAATCTTTTACTATTAGCCTGGTTGACATGGGAAAAATGATGTACTGGGAGGTAAGAGAGAGAAGTCTTGAGTTTTGCAGCCAGTCACTAATCTCTCTAGGTCCATCTTTCTAAGATCTGTGGTTACTAATACATTTTGAGGCAGAGATTACTCAAAAATGTAATTAAAGGCCCAGACTCCTCAGGATAATACATGTGATCATAGAAGATTCAGAGACACCAGAATCCATTTATAATTTCCTGGGCGCTCTAAAGACTTTACACTAAGATTTCTGGATTCTCTAAGCTATCTTCTAACTTTCACTTTTTTGAGCCTATGATAAAGCCAGAGAGCTCTCAAGGATGGAAGTAGGTGGAGTCTGACTGTACATGTGACCTGGTTGCAATGTTGACTCAGAGTTTCTGGTGAATTTGTTTGCTTTCTGTGTTCTTCTAAATTCTGCTTTGTTGTTTTCCAATTATCACCTATAATTTTGATCTGATGGAGAAGTTATATAATTATTAATTATTACGGCTAAACTGTCAAATCCTTAATCATGTAACACTTCATATTTTCTATTAATGTGGCCTGGTGACTTTTAGGGACCCACGCAAGATTTCCAATTTTTTATTGTCTGTAGCCTGTCCTGTTGGATCTTTTAGATGCTCCTCCGGTTTGTGTGTCCCTCAGGCCCAGAGGTGTGATGGAGTAAATGACTGCTTTGATGAAAGTGATGAACTTTTCTGTGGTAGGTAATCAAGATTTTATTATGATTTTCTTATTAAATGAATGACTTCTCAAAGCCATTGTTGCTGCTGGTGCACATCCTGGGTCTTTGCATCTAGCTATTAACTGTTGCTGAAAAACAAACAACCCCCAAACTCAGTGGCTTACAACAATCATTTATTCTGGATATGCCTCTTGGGTTGTCTGGGATGTAACTGGTCTAGGCTGGGCTCAGCGAATGGCTCTATTTCAAGCAGTGGGTCCTCCTGAGTTTGATTCTTCCCAGGTTGAAGTCAAGTCTACTCCTTATGGCTCTTCTTCTCATTGACCTAGTGGGCTAGCCAAGAAGTGCTAGAAATAAAGGAAAGGTGAGCAAAATCACATGGCTTTTCTTAAGTTATGGGCTTGGAAATGGCACACCATCCCCTGTGTCACATTCCATCAGTCAAATTGAGACATGTCACTGACTCAATTAGTCAAGGAGAAAAGAAGTTTATTCCTCACAGTTTGGGGTCATGTCAAGGGTCAAGGTGCATAATATACCACAGACAGTCACAATCTGTGGCTAATAATTTAATCAACCATAATCTTAAATACAACCATCCTATTTTATTTTATTTTATTTTTTCCATCCTATTTTAGAGCATAAATCTTTCACCTAAAGATAAGCTCAGAATCAGCTGAGGAATAAACTCGTTCAGCATGCTCCTTTGTTGAGCACAGGTATTGTGAATGAAAGAATTATTATTATTTTTTATCTGTATAGTTTGCATCAATATCACATTTATAATGACTAAGGTGTGGGGTATTGAATTTCCCTATTTAGGGCAGAGAATTTCTCTTGGTTTTTATTACTATTTGCACATCATTCCTGAATCTATCTCTAGTTTCAGAGAGAAATATGGGAGTTCACTGGATGTATGACACCACTGGCAACACTTTCTGCTAAGGATTCAGAGTCTAATGCAAATTATTGTGATGGTGAAACTATTTGATCTCTTTCATATACTTGTATAAATATTACAGTTAATAAAACTGTGAAAAATTATATTCATAAAAAATAACCTTTAACTCTACACCTTTTTTTTTAATTGACAAAACAAAACAAAAAATCCTCTTTTATGATTTATTGGCTTTTTGAATTTACAGGGTCTTCGATTTCTTAAGAAAATAAGTACTGACCATAATACAGTAATTGAGGTTGCTTCTGTTTTTTACATTGTTATTGTTACCTGCTATGATGCTCCAAATAAAGGTAATTATTGTGACTTTATAATAAGAGCTGTTTTTTGGGTCATCGTTATTTCTTATTATGCTATTTTGAAAGATAGTCTCTAGGAGTCAACTAGACACTCTTAGAGAGACTTAATGAACTATTTAGAGCAGCACTGTCCTTTCCTTGCCCCTCACAAGAGATACTTCTGAAAAAATTGGGAGCAGGTAACAAAAATGATAACTTTCAAAGACCAGAAATATCTAAGGACTCATACCTTCTAATAGTGCTTGCTAATATACTGTGCCTGTCACTGATATAAAGGCAGTTTTTGAAAATACTCCAAAGAAAAGCTGAGATAGATTTACAGAGGTATTTCCCAGTTCAGGAAATGGATCTCTCAGGATAAAATAATTTTAAAGAGAATTTTCTCTACATGTAGACTACAAATCTATTGTCTGCTGAAATTTCGCATTCATTAATTCATTCAACAAACCTGTAGCGAGCACCTACTATTTGGTCAGGGGCCTGAGGTACAGAGAAGAATCAGACAAAATTTCTAATCTCAGGATACTCCCACTGTGTTTAGAAAGGTAGATGAGTTCAGTTTTGATAAGAGCTTATGATTTTTTTTCCCTAACATAAAATCTTATGAAGCATTTAATTGTGATTAAATAAACCGTCATAGTTTAATATATGTATGCAAAAGCAAAAATCAGATCTGACAAACTCAAAGTGCTAGGAATCACAACAAAGTTTAAACATTTGCTCTTCTCCATGGATGCGTCAATTTTGAGGAAAACACGCTTTTTATTTTTTGTAAGTCATCTTAACCCTTTGCACCTTTACAGGGGCACTGCTGGTCATCAGAGTCCAGCTGATGTCTCAGGTTCATGAGCTTTCTGTCTGTTCTCATTCTAGTGACTCATAAACCTGCCTGCAATGCCAGCTCCTTCAGGCAGCATGGCCCTCTGGTCTGCGATGGCTTCCGGGACTGTGAGGATGGCCAGGATGAGAAGAACTGCACTCAGAGTGAGAAAGAATCCTCTGCACTCTGCTGTTCGTCTCATAAAATTCTTTTAAGTCAGAATCAAAATACCTCTGACAGGATTTGAATAATCAACTCATCTCAGTTTTCCCAGGTCTCTCCCAGTTTTAGCACTGAAAACCCCATATCCTGGGAATTCTCTCAGTCTTAGAAAAAAACGGGACAGATGATCACTCTAACTGGGGTGGAGTGTGTGTGTTTATGTGTGTGTGTATGTTAGTGTATGAATACTGGAAGATATTCATTACTTAATTTTTTTAATGCTGCCCAAGACTAAAAGATGCGTAGGTCCTGATGTACAGAAAATTGCTAGACACTGAAGAGGGAATAGATGGGACGTGGTTTTTTCTCTAGCCCCTGCAGAAACATACACTGCCAGGGTTGTGAACCAATGTGGTATAATTTACAAAGTCTGTACACTCTCTTGCCCCAGTGGTATAAAAGAACTGAGTTTATGAGGATTTGTGCTCAAAAATTATCTTGGTGAATAAGACAAGGTAATAACAGAGAGGCCATGGCCTAAAGCCACTGATGTGGTCAACTGCTTTGCATCTCACTTGCAGTGGAAGAAGGGAGAGGCCCTAGGACTGATTCTCAGCAGGTGTGCCAGGCTGCCTGCCTTCCAGTGGCTCTATACCAGGTTATTTCACTTCTATTTGCCCTGTTTCCCAGAGCAGCAAATACCCATCTTGTGCCTAAGCCATCCTTTGTAGAGTTCATTGTCATTTACTCAAATCTGTTTTTTTGTTTTTTTGAGTTTTTTTTTGCTAGGAAGAACTCCTTTTACTTTTGTTCATTTTTAGGCATTCCATGTAACAGTAGGACTTTTAAGTGTGGCAATGATATTTGCTTTAGAAAACAAAATGCAAAATGTGATGGGACTGTGGATTGTTCAGATGGGAGCGATGAAGAAGGCTGCAGTGAGTAGCAATGTCTCTTCTGATTCCTTCTATTCCCTCTTCAGTATACCTGTTTTTCATTTTCATTCCCTTCTTGATGTAATCCTTCTGGCAGAGGTTGCCTTAGGCCCAGGGAAGAATATTGGTGAACTGAATCTGAAATCGTTTCTCAGAATTAAAAATGCTGGAGTACATTTCATATTCTTTCTTGAAAATAAGCATTAATGTATGAGAAATTTATAATGAGAACCCCACTTTCTAATAAGTAATCAAAAATAAGTTCTTAAATAAAAAATGTCTGAGAAAAGAAAGACATACTGGCACACGGTGGATGACTTTGTTAATTATGCCTTATGTTAGATCGATATCAAGTGCTAGTTCTTCCTTTAGCTATTATTTGAGAACTGTAACCTGCCATATGTTATTGTTACTTGTGCTGCCTCTAATCTGCCATGTGGCGACATGTTAACTCAATATCCTTATCAATACTATTTACACTGGAAAAGAATTGCTCTGATAACTAGTTTTTCTTAATAGGTTTTCAAATTCCCAAATGCTTTTCTCAAATTGGCACAACTTCAAAGACATCTCAATTCCGTTTTATTTGGAACTAACTTTTTTCTTTCTACCTAACAACCTAAACCCCATGGCTGCTGTTCATATCAGTGCAGCTGTTACTAACAGGTCCCCTCCTCCCCTCACATTATTGTGCAGTGACTGTCACAGCCCCTTTTTCAGGAGGAAGGGAGTGGTTTATTGGTGCCGGTGTTGCCTCTTCTCTAGATAAGCAGATTTCAGTTTGCTTACCTGGTTAATCAGTTACCTACCCAGCACTAAACCCGACTTTATTTCACTTTTCTTTCAAGTCTGTCTTTAATCACATGACCCTTCCTTTCCCAAAGGCTGCAGCAGGAGTTTCTCCACCGTCAACCGCATCATCGGGGGCACTGATACGCGGGAAGGGGGCTGGCCCTGGCAAGTCAGCCTCCACTTCATTGGGTCTGCCTACTGTGGAGCCTCAGTCATCTCCAGGGAGTGGCTTCTCTCTGCGGCCCACTGTTTCCATGGAAACAGGTAGGGCATCTCAATCCTTACTCTAAAGTGACACACTCTGACCTCAGATCATACCTCTGCCTTCAAGTTGTGGGAAGGAGCTCCCTGTTGGTGAGGCTCAATCAATCCAATTGTTTTTTGTTTTTTTTTTTTTGACATTAGTTGTGTACCAAACATTCCTTCTAGGAACTATTGATATAAAGAAAAAAGAGCAACACAAAAGAACATCTAGAATGAATAAGCTTTTATTAAACTAAAAAAATAGGATAGGGCTTTCAAGTCAAAGGGAGCAAATCTATGGAATGTATGGAGAATGTGGAGGAAAGTGAGCACTGGGGGATGGCTGGAGTGTGGGGATCCCTTTTAGTAGTGGGAGAGTAATGATTTTGTACCAGATTTTCAATTTGATGGCATGAGTTCCTATGCCATCAACCAATTCTACAATATCAGCTGAGTTTCCTACAGTTCAACTCAATTCTGGCACTACATACCTGGAGACAATGTCATTCCCACAAGTTAAGGCCTCAGTCCTACAGGATTGCTCTCTCCCCCATTTCAGATGCTAATCACAAGTCCATGTTGTCACCTATATTTCTGACTGATTAACTATAGAAGCATACTCCCTCAGGTCCCCAGCGCCACCCACGAGATGTCAGCTAAGCAAATTAGGGGCCACTCTCTTTGGGCTCTGTCCTTATTTTTCTTCCAAAGCTTCCACATTCTCTTCACTCCACCAGAGTAAGGCTGCTGCACTGGTGAAGATGGAAACCTCACATGGAGACTACAAGACACTTAGTGACTTTGTGCAAGGCCACAGGGGTCAGGATTAGAGTTCTGGAAGAACTAACAGGGATGTGGTCCCTGTGAAAGTTCATGCCTGAGTGGTTAGAGTGGTGATCTTTAAAGCTTCTGATAATTGCAAAAGAAATGGCATTAAATTTTTGCTTATAGTCCTTTGATTTCTAATCTGTCTTGGTATTTATACCATTTGAATTTGGCAAAAGGATTCCCAGACCACTGTCTTACTGACCCTGGCTGTCTCCAACAGATACCATTGTCAGCGCAAATAGGAAGAATATAACATTAATTCTAGCCATTAACATTCTTGGCCTGTGTGTGATTCACGGAATAGCAGTGACAAGAAAATTTCCAGCATGTTGTTGAGGATATTTTCCGGAACATAGCTATCATTCACCACTCTTACTACACCTTACTTCATCTCTGGTAAAGAGACAATAGAGGCTCAGAGAAGTCGTGCTTCTTGCCACATCTGGAGACAGAGCCAGTGACTACGATAGGGATGGAAAGTCAGGCCTCTCTTTCCTCAGCCCTCATCTCTCTGCAGAGTGCTTTTTTCACCATGTATGGTTCATTGAGCCACTGACTCCATACCTCATTCCTTTTCTACCAGGCTTTCAGACCCCACACCTTGGACCGCTCACCTTGGGATGTATGTGCAGGGGAATGCCAAGTTCGTCTCCCCGGTGAGAAGAATTGTGATCCACGAGTACTATAACAGCCAGACCTTTGACTATGATATCGCCTTGCTACAGCTCAGTGTCGCCTGGCCGGAGACCCTAAGACAACTCATTCAGCCAATATGCATTCCTCCTGCTGGTCAGAAAGTGCGCAGTGGGGAGAAGTGCTGGGTAACCGGCTGGGGGCGAAGGCATGAAGCAGGTGTGTGTACAAACGAACGGCCCTCCCTTCCAGATAATGATTTGTGCTGATGTAGTGCTTTAAGGTTCATGGAGAGGGTGTTTGTACATGGTCTCATTTGAGCTTCCTAACAACTCTGAGAGGTAGAATGGAGGGTATTATTATTCCTGTTTATGATGCTTTCCCCTTAACCCCCCAAAAGCAGAACCCATCTCAAAAGAGGTGGAGAGTTTATGAGCACGGTGGGATTGATAAGATAGTTTGAGCCCTTTCAAATTCTGAGGGGTTTGCTAGGTTTTCCAAGATAAAATAGCAAGAAATTCCTCCTCATTTTTAGGTATTCTTTTTATTCAAAGAAGTGATTCATTTCATAAAGGAGAAAAGGACACACACACACACCTTATTGTGTCAGCTCATAGGCAGCTGTCTGGAGGATTGTGCAAATATGTGTTACACAAGAGCACTGGCCAAGGTGATGAAAATAAGGGATGAAATTAGCTGCCCAGACTGTTAATTTAGGCCTGGGCTTACATCGGCCTAGCATTGGTCCATATCCCCAGAGGGGATAACTTTTTCATTACACACAAGGTCTGAGTGTATGGTAGGGAAGCCCTACATCTGCCCTGCCAAGGTTTTCCATGGTTGAGTCTAAATATATAGCAAGGAGAAAGCCCAAAGCTTGGCAAGCATCTCCCTAGGGGTAGTGCTGATACCTTCCATTGATCTCTCAACTACCTCGGATTCCCTTGTAGTCATCTCCAAGGGCTGACGACATACATTTTCTGTACATCTTGACCCTCACTCTCATCTGTGCTTTGACACTCTCTAAAAACTCATTGTGGGCAGCTTTTCAAGTGCTCACTGCCTTCATTTCGTTGTTGAAGTTTTGATATTCACCTCTAGTTTGGGCCTGCTGAAGTCTCAGTAGATTCAACAAGGGAAGTTGGCTAACTGCTTGAACACCTGTGACTTATTAGAATTTTAATTACATTATCATATATCACAAGATATGTGAATCTATATATTTTCCTCCAAGAGAGAGTCTACTCAACTAACTTATCAGGAGACATTTTCTTTACAAGCATGAGTGTGTGTGTGTGTGTGTGTGTGTGTGTGTGTGTGCACGCACGCGCATGTGGGTGCACATGTGTGTTTACTTTTCTGAGTCATCATAGGCAGACAGGTTTAAAAAGAAGTAAAAAGGCTATATCCAAACTGTTATGTTTTTATGGTTCCTAAGGCACTCCCATATACCAGTCATTCTGCTTCACTCAACCAGCAAATATTGATAATAACTGTTGCTGACTCACAGTCTTACTGAGAGCAGGAGGACATGGTACAGTGTCTCAGATGATGGAGTCAGACCTTGGGTTTGACTCCTGCTCTGTTACTTGCTAGTTGTGTGCCACTGGGCAAGTCCTCTAACTTTCTAAGACTCCATGTCTTCATCAGGAAAATGGAATTTATCTACAAAAATTATGAAGATAAAGGATATTGTGAATAAATTGTTTAATAAAGCCCTGAATAAGATAGTCATTTCCATGATTTCTGTCTCCAATGTGTTTTCCAGACAATAAAGGCTCCCCTGTTTTGCAGCAAGCAGAGGTAGAGCTCATTGACCAAACCCTCTGTGTTTCTACCTATGGGATCATCACTTCACGGATGCTTTGTGCAGGTGTCATGTCAGGCAAGAGAGATGCTTGTAGAGTAAGTCATCTTACCTTTCCCTTGCCTAGTATGTTATATTTTCTATAAATACTTTCATGTTTAATCTGTACAACACTGAGAAATAACTAGGACTGGTGCTTCCCTTAATTCAGATATTAATTATAAAACAATTGTCTAAGAT
>NW_011888782.1:32722557-32724865 GCF_000151845.1 Pteropus vampyrus | reverse complement strand
CTGCTTCACTCAACCAGCAAATATTGATAATAACTGTTGCTGACTCACAGTCTTACTGAGAGCAGGAGGACATGGTACAGTGTCTCAGATGATGGAGTCAGACCTTGGGTTTGACTCCTGCTCTGTTACTTGCTAGTTGTGTGCCACTGGGCAAGTCCTCTAACTTTCTAAGACTCCATGTCTTCATCAGGAAAATGGAATTTATCTACAAAAATTATGAAGATAAAGGATATTGTGAATAAATTGTTTAATAAAGCCCTGAATAAGATAGTCATTTCCATGATTTCTGTCTCCAATGTGTTTTCCAGACAATAAAGGCTCCCCTGTTTTGCAGCAAGCAGAGGTAGAGCTCATTGACCAAACCCTCTGTGTTTCTACCTATGGGATCATCACTTCACGGATGCTTTGTGCAGGTGTCATGTCAGGCAAGAGAGATGCTTGTAGAGTAAGTCATCTTACCTTTCCCTTGCCTAGTATGTTATATTTTCTATAAATACTTTCATGTTTAATCTGTACAACACTGAGAAATAACTAGGACTGGTGCTTCCCTTAATTCAGATATTAATTATAAAACAATTGTCTAAGATCAGGGAAGGGTGATTAAATAATTGGGTCTATAAAACTCAGTTTTCTAGTCCCTATGTATTTTCCTTTAACATTTAGAGAGTGAGGTCAACATTTATCATTCTGCCATTATTTTCTTATAAGCAAAAACAAAGCAACACACACACAGTGTTTCCGAATTGTTACCTAATTCTTTAGCAGCAACCATTTACCTTCCAAAATAACAATGTTTTTATTCACTTATTCCTTTGACACATAGACTGTGGGAAAGGAAAGATGAGTGGGAGAGTACGCCTCTGTCATTTCCTGAGAGTGATAAAGTTGTAGGTCACTTTTGGGGGGACATTTCTCTGAGATGCGGATTTCAATCTACGCAGATATCTAAATGATTGCCAAAAAGTGAACAAGTGATTTAGGGGATGAGGAGGGCAATGGAAGCTGTTCCCATATCTTTCTACAACCTTAGTCACCATGCCACAAAAACCTCATCTTATTATAGTAATGATTTCTATCTTCTAACTTCCTATTTTGTGGCAAGCACTGTCTTTTACATAGGTCCTTTACATAGATTTATTTTGTGACAAGCACTGTCCTTTACTAGGTCCTTTACATAGATTTATTCAAATAAGTTTTCCATCTCCATTTTATAGAAAAAGAAACTAGGGCACAGAGTGGGTAAGCAAATTGTCCAAGTTCGCATAGCTAGTAAGTAAATGCTTGAGCTAGGATTTGAACCCTTATTTCTCTAATGCTAAAACTACCATATTCTGAGTGCCTCCTGCAGCTAGTCCCAGCTAATCCTATTATATAATCCTGTTTCATGTAGCCACTAGGAATTACAAGTTAAATTAGACTTAGTATAGTTGGTGTCCCAATAATTTAAAAAAGAGTCCATTTTTTTTCTACTAGTCAGAATTTACCTAATCAGGTTTAAAATCGTGGGGGTGGGTAGAGAGGCAAATTTGAAATGCACTTTTTTTAAATCTTTGCCTCTGATTAAGTTGCAGCTTTATTTATACTCCAAAATGAGAAAATAAAAATCCAGATATTACATACTGTAGGAATCATGTTTAAACTTTGAATTATTTCAGCCTTTGTTTGTGAAGTTGAAATATCAGAAAGGACTCTCAAGTGAGTCTATGACAGCTATCAGCCAGCGATCCTTAGGGTTGCTTCGCTGGACCTGGCTAACTAAACGGTATCTCTTCTGTTTTCTTCCTTGAGACCATGAGCCAATCATTGAAGCTGCATGGCCCAGAGGTAGAGGTAAACCTTCCAAAGTAATCATACTTCATAAAATTATTGTAAAGATTAAATGACCCAAAACAGTGCTTAACACATAGCTCATATTAAATAAATATCTATTACTACTACTACTACTACTACTACTACTACTACTACTACTACTACTACTACTACTGAGGTTTATTATTTGTTTGAGGGTATGTGAGATTTTTTTCCCCTACAAGAACATTCTAATCTTACTCTTGGCCTAAAGAATCAAGTTTATCGTGATGAATATAGCATTTTGATTACAGGAAGAATAATTCTAAAAAGACATTAGAAGTTAACACTTCCCTAAACTGCATAATAATTGGCCAAGCAAACACCTGTCAGAATGGAAATTTTGAACACAATCCATTAGACACCTTAATGATAAAATTAATGACAAATGTACTTCATACTTACATTATCTTTCTGTGTAGGGAGATTCTGGTGGACCTTTATCTTGTCGAAGAGAAAG
>NW_011888782.1:32698877-32722507 GCF_000151845.1 Pteropus vampyrus | reverse complement strand
TTATACTCCAAAATGAGAAAATAAAAATCCAGATATTACATACTGTAGGAATCATGTTTAAACTTTGAATTATTTCAGCCTTTGTTTGTGAAGTTGAAATATCAGAAAGGACTCTCAAGTGAGTCTATGACAGCTATCAGCCAGCGATCCTTAGGGTTGCTTCGCTGGACCTGGCTAACTAAACGGTATCTCTTCTGTTTTCTTCCTTGAGACCATGAGCCAATCATTGAAGCTGCATGGCCCAGAGGTAGAGGTAAACCTTCCAAAGTAATCATACTTCATAAAATTATTGTAAAGATTAAATGACCCAAAACAGTGCTTAACACATAGCTCATATTAAATAAATATCTATTACTACTACTACTACTACTACTACTACTACTACTACTACTACTACTACTACTACTGAGGTTTATTATTTGTTTGAGGGTATGTGAGATTTTTTTCCCCTACAAGAACATTCTAATCTTACTCTTGGCCTAAAGAATCAAGTTTATCGTGATGAATATAGCATTTTGATTACAGGAAGAATAATTCTAAAAAGACATTAGAAGTTAACACTTCCCTAAACTGCATAATAATTGGCCAAGCAAACACCTGTCAGAATGGAAATTTTGAACACAATCCATTAGACACCTTAATGATAAAATTAATGACAAATGTACTTCATACTTACATTATCTTTCTGTGTAGGGAGATTCTGGTGGACCTTTATCTTGTCGAAGAGAAAGTGATGGAAAATGGATTTTGACTGGCATTGTTAGCTGGGGACACGGATGCGGAAGACCAAACTTTCCTGGTGTTTATACAAGGGTATCAAACTTTGTTTCCTGGATTCATAAATATGTCCCTTCTCTTTTGTAATGGCACAAGTTGGATTTTTAATTGTGATTTATGTGATAGACTTTTTAAAAAGAATGTATTAATTATAAATAAAATGAGACAGTTAAGTTTTTTCTTTAGCAAACTTCAGATTGCATATATTTGGTATTTATTGAAAAACAGAGAGATGCATTTTATTTCATAAACAATTCCTCAAAGATATAGCTGTATTTATTCTTAAGCATCAGAGGGCCATTGATTCAGGAATAGAAGAAATCTAAAGTAATGTCATGAACTAAGCTTCTAAAAGAAGATAAGAAATGGAAGAAATGCTCAGATATTCACACTTAAATTATTATAAGAATTATTATAATAAAATAAGAAATTCCATAAATTTCTTATTTCTTTATTAGTGTTCTAATAAAATTAAACACACAAAAATGTCTTCTTCACAAATGGAAATGGGGCTAAATTCAGTTATCAACAGAGGTACTACCTATATTGTTGCTTTCCAATTCAATTTTGTAGAACCATATCATAGCCTTTCTTCAGCCATGGCATGTATCAATATTGTGTTCAGAGAAATCAATCAACCAGCCAACAAAACTGACATTAATCTTCACTACAATGATAAAATGAAGCATTGTGGTAATTGGATTGAAAGCACTTGCATGGGATTAAAGGAAATTGTGGTAATTCTGGTCAGTAATTTTTAAATGATTATTTTGAAAATGAATTTTTCAAGAAATATTATTATCTTGATTTTGGTTCCTTTATAAAACTGCAATTGCCAAGTCCTTTTTTTTAAATAGGACTTATAATATCAAGCATAGTTGTTTTTGTCTTAATTTAAAAGGTTTCACATTTGACCTTTAGAGTAATCTTTTCATTAACGGAAGCCAGACTTAACAATACAACCAAATAGGTGAAAACAGCAGAAAGGAGAAGAATGATATCATTTATTTTCCTTGGGACAAGGTCAAAGAGTAATAACAATGATATTTTTAAGTAGAGCCCAGACTATTAAAAATGTTTTTTATAGGATCTCAGAAAATCTTAAATGTAACAGTAAAAGGAGAGAGAACAAAAGATGTCATCCTCTAGATCAGATAGAAAGACTGAATTGCATATAATTTCCCTAAATAGTGAATATTTTCCAGTTCACCATATATATTTTGATTTGCTGAAAGACTGTTTTCTTCAAATAGAGGATAAAACATTAGGGACTAGAATATCTTTCTAAATAGGTTTCTAAGGATTCAATAAACTGGCTATGGCATAGTGCAATTTAGAGGGCCAAGTGTACCACTTAATTCACTAAAGGGGACTTAGCTACTGAGTCCACTGTGTAGAAGAGCTAATTAGGATAACTGTTCTTAAAACCTAGGTTTATTTTGCCTGGTGTTGCTGTGACCTACGTACAAAGTGAATTGTACTTTTTACTTATGGTCATTTTTAAGGAAAAAATTTGCTATTCAACAAAATACACCAAAACCTTGAATGAGTTTATGATCTCAATTAGGAGATAAATGAGGGCTGGCATGATGTATTAGATTCATTAGATGGAGTTTTTCAAATAACACATAGATGCTACCATTCTAAGCACTTGTGGGTGCTAATTGAGTGTACCATATTCCTCATCAGTGCAGGGATGTAGAAAAGGTTGAGCAACGCCAATCTTGGCCAAGATGCCTGTAGAACCTGCACTACATGGAAATAGCCACTTCATTCTTGCAAAGGTATGAATACAGGCTAATCCCAAGACTGGTTTAGTTGACAGAATGGAATAACTACTATATACCAAGGTAGGAGCATTTCCATGTGCCAGACTATTGGGAAGAATTTGTAGGCACTCATGCCTTTCTTCAAAAATGCCTTGAAAACTGCAAAATGAAACATCCCAAACCAACCATTTCTCAGTTGTTTTCTGCTTGATTAGCCTGGGTGACTAACCCAATTACTAATGTTCAGAGTAGAACTGCTTTCCATCTGACAACACATGAGTACAAACTCATGTTTTCAAGAGACAGAGATCTATTTGAAGGTAATGAGATGCTTTAGTGCTTTGGTAATGTCACTTTGATGATGTTACTTTATTTTTTGGTTTATTCGGTAACTGGGAAATTATTTTCTCCTAAAGGAGATGAAGAAAAAAGAACAAGTACTATAACAAGGAAAGCAAAATTGAAAATCTTATACTGGTCAGCAGGCCTTGGCAACACGATGTTTTAATTTTTTAATGTTATTTACATTTGACTCCTTGAACAAACTAAACTAATTGAGTCAATAATTTTAAATTGTATTTAAAAGAACTATTTGTACAAGTACAATACACTTTTTTTTAATAAAAAAACAAGTTTAAAGAAGTATTTATTAAAAAGCAACTTCTATAGAAATAGATTTTGAAAAAACTGCAAAAATAAATCTAGGTAGAATTTGGTTCCTCATTCGCTAATCTTTAACTTTCTTCGAGAATTGTTTAATCTAAACCCGGTTCTACCTCCAGGGAGAAACACTTCTTTCTAACTTGTTCCAAATCCTCAATTTGGAGTCAAACTGGCAGGATGAAAAAAGTTCTCAAGTAGAGGCTGGGATACTCACCTACATTTTAGGTTGGCTGTCTGGAGATTAAGAAATTCGCAGTTATCAGAAATCAGGACTAGGTCAAAGTAAAAATGTAAGTAGTTCAGGTAATATTGGGAGATGTCAACAAGTGTCAGTGATCAAGAAAATATGACAGGACAGGAACACAAATCAATATTAAAAAATAACATTGAACCAAGGGTTATTGCTGGATGCTAAAGGCGTGGAAGCTGCTGGATATTTGTTACAAAGATATTTAGGGTCGTAGAGAGTAAGAGAATATTTACCGAGTCTGCTATTTGTCAGACACAAGAATAAATGCTTTACTTTAATAACTTCATTTAATCCTTCTAACTCTACTGGGTGGGAATCGTTTTATAGTGAGGAAGCTTGTAGACATTAAACAACTTGCCCAAGGACACCCAGGTCGTGAGTGTTCTAACTGCTTATCTTCAGAACCTATACTACCATATAGATGTCAATCATGTACAAGGATTAGGCTTATGGAATTCTGGAAATGTAGTCTAGATCATATAATACATAAACCTTGCTTTACAATACTCAGAATGCATTAGGAGGTGTGATTTAAAGAGAGTTTGTGACAGGAAGCAGTAGCTTTTCCATCCTTTGAGGGAGCAAAGGAGATTTTAGGCATCTGTTCATGGAGAAACCAGGCTGGGAAGGTAGCTACAATACCTCTGACACGACAGGAAATCTCCCATTGAGACTGAGATCCTTCAGTCAACAAGGGAACTATGAGAAAGGTTGCCTGAGCCCTGGGTAAGGATGGGGGTCCAGGTTTAAGAGGTTTTGGTGCTTCTCGTTGGGGTCTTCGGCCCTGGGCCTAGCAAACCATCACTGTTGAGAATATTATTCAAGTTAATGAACACTTATACAGGGCACTGTGCTGGATGCAGAGCTAAGTAATGGTGATATACAGATACTTCAAAGAGTTTAAACAATAAAAGAGACAGACAGGAAAAAGAATTACTGTTCATATTTATTCTGACCTCTTCACTGATTCTCAGACAGTAAAATTCAAACAGGCTCTAGTATTAGGTCCTTTGTCCTAGAGTTTCCTCTCCTTTCGGAAATCTGCACAGCTCACTCCTTTGCACTTTTAACTCTGTTCATATTTCAATGTTTTTTAATTGAGGCATAATTGATTTATATGATTATATTAGTTTCAAGTGCACAACATAATGATTTGATATTTCTATAAAATGGTCTCCACAATAAGTTTAGTTAACATCTATCACCATACATAGCTACAACAATGTTTTTTTCTGGTGATGAGAACTTTTAAGATCTACTCTCGGCAACTTTCAAATATGCAATACATTGTTATTAACTATAGTCACCACGCTGTACATACATCTCCATGACTCATTTCACCTTCTTAATGAGGTCTAAGTTGATCACCCTATTTATAATTGCAACTCTTCCCCTCCCCTCAACTTTCACCACTCAGTACTCTAACCTCCCACCTTCTGCTTTACTTTTTTGTTTACAGCATGTTACCTTCCAATATTCTAGAAACATTATTTATTAAGTTTGTTCCCCTCATGAAATATAAGCCTCACAATGGCAGTGATTTTGTTTTGTTTAGTTATCTCTTCAGACATATCTCAAGCACTCAGATGAATGCTTGACATATAGCAAGCACTCAATACTACTTGTCAAATTAAATTGTACTTGTGACATATGTAGCACAAGTACAATGGGTCTTGGTAGCAGAGAAGAATGTGGAGAACTTTTGGTAGAGGAAGGGAGTAAGAGAAGGTTTAGTGGGGAAAGTATGTTTCAGCTAGGGTTTAAAGATAAATGGGTGTTGTCCACTGGGCTGGAGTGGGAGGAAAAATGTTCCAAGCAGAGGAAACATTATATATGCAGATGTGGGAGTGGCAATAGAATGGGCCCGCCAGGAAGAGGAATCTGGTCAGACCAGAGGGGTCAACTGATCACTGAATGTCTGAGAGAGAACACTAGATGTTAGTTATTGTAAGGAAAGATTCTTTTCTCTTTGCATCCCAGATTCATTCTCTGTTCTGAGCCCCAGGAAGCTGATCCCCAAAGTTCATCACCAGTTTCCAAAAGAAGTCACAGACAGGAGACAGGGTAGAGAGGTCAGAGTATTTATTCCTCTCTGCAACCCTGCTGGGCTGCAGTCCTGACAGTGGCTGCAACTTTTCTGGACTACAGATCCTATCAGGAAGGCCTTCCTCAGTGGTCCAAGGGGTGCTAGTGGCTTTCTACTGTTTGGGTATCTCAGCACCTTTCTTGGTTCCCTTAACCCTTGCTCTTTCATTAAAAAGCTGCTTCCAAATTCCCAGCTGAGAATGCAGCCTGATTCCTGCAGGATCTGCCTCTAACAGAGAAAAGCAGAGAAAGCAGAAGTCAGTGTAGGCCAGAAGCTGAATGGCGACAGTTAGCAGGACCCCAACCAATAAGCAGACAGAATCCAAAGTCCAGATGATCTGATAGCAGGTATTAGACAACTAGAGACTCAATATCTAGGCAGTGTCTGAATAGTAGGCATTGAGGGTGCCAGACTTTTGGACATAAGTCAAAATCTTCTGAAGCGGAGCTTATTTATGTGCATCCTGTCCACACCGCAAAGGACTCTCAATATATGTGTGTGTAGGGAGCAGGTGTGAGAAGTAGGCAGGTAAGCCTGCTCTGAACAGAAGCTCAAGAGGATCAACACACACCACCAAGCTTAGCAAACATAATTCCAGGCTCATGAAACCAGAAGTTCTGAACTATGGATTCTGTGTTGGTGTGTATACTTTTCCCTCAGGGGGTGTGTGTGTGTGTGTAGGGGCAGGGGTTGTCTGTGACTCCTCTTCCTAAAGGTAGATAGCCTTTCATAAATGTTTGTGAACGTTTGCTATGTGTCAGTCACTGTTCTGACTGTTTTACTGACATCCACTCTTTTAACCCTGGCAACAGCTCCATGAGGTGGGAACTAATATTAGGCCAACTTTCCAGATGAGGAAACTCTGGCACAGAGTGATGAAGCCTCAAGTCTCACAGTGAGGAACCCTATGAAAAGGGATTAACCTGGGCAGCCTGGCTCCAGAGCCTGCAGTCCCTTCCTCCACTGATAACTGTCTATTTATGCCTGCCGTTGGACTTGTTAAAGGAAGGTGTTCGTGTGTTTTAGTAGTTGTCTTCCTATGCTCAGAATCTCCCGTGATGCCTGACACGCAAAAGCTGCTTCATAGTTATTTGTTGATTAAATGAATGAACTTCTGCTAAGCGGTGAGAGCTGGGTCAAGTCCCAGGAACAGCCCCTGGAGATGGAATGATAATCTTCTTCCGTGGCATGGCGCTGCCAGGCCATCAGTGTCACAGCCCTCCACCCAACCAAGCCCTCGGTTCAGCTTTTGCTTTGGATCTTCAGGAACAGGGAAAGGCAGTGCAGCGCAGGCAGCGCCCTGAACAAACCAGAAAAACCACCTTCCTCTGCTCTGCTCGGGAGCCCACGGAGGGCACCGCTGCCAGCCGGAGCGAGGGGAGCCTCTTCCGCCCGCATGCCAGCTGCCCCGCCCGCCGCCTGCCCGCCGCCTGAGGTCTCCTCCGCCCCGCCCGCTGGGGGTGGCGGTGGAGTGAGACACCCGGGAGGCTGCTTCGGACTCTGCACCCTCGGGTGTGTGCCTCCTGCTTCCTGGAGGGCTGTTTAGTCCTCCTCCGCCGTCTATGGAAGGGGCCAGGTCCCCATCGCCCGGAAACGAGCTAGAGCTGTCAGAGCTCGAGAGGCATCCGGACGAAGAGACGCCTCTCAATGGAGCCGCCCAGGTCATCCCTTTTTCGGCCGAGCCGGGTCCAGCCCAGGTAAGGTTTCCTTGGCGCTGGCGGCGTCATCCGAGCTCTCTCGGAGCCGGACTCCCCGCCAGGACCCGGCGCTGGCACCCGAATAGTGCCGGGTTTCCAGCCAGCTCTGCCCGCGCCACCGACGCCGAGCGCGGGTGGTTCGAGCTGCAAAGTTCTCAAAGGAGCGGACACTGGAATGTTCTCCAGCCCGAGCTCGGCTTCCCCACCCCCACCCGCACCCTCAGACCCCTCAGATCCCTCTGGCCCCCATGGAGCTTAAGGAATCGTACCCGAGAGGGGTGTGGCTCCTCGCTTCTGGGAATCTCCAGAGAAAGAGATGGTTTAAAAGAAGTCTTGTAACTTTTAATTTAGTTTTTCTTTTTTAAATTGAGAGAACTAGAGTGATAGATGGAGTCGTTTCCTTTTCTTCAGGATCCCTTTGCTGTCTTCTTTACTACTTTTCCGCTTCCACCCACCGTCCACCCTCTTCCTAACTCTCATCCACCGCCCACCATCACCCAGCCTGGTGCGCATCCGCTAGATACGCACTTTCTATCTTCTCCCCGTCTGGCCATTTGATTTCACAGCAAGAGAGATGGGGGAGAGTAGAAAAAGAAGCAAGAACGAGAAGCGCGGCGAGAACTTTCCCTGCTCAACTAAAGGGAAATAATTTTAAAAGTTCTTATCCCAAAGAACGAGACTGTACCTCATTTGCTGCTTCTGCTTCATCACAATCTCTAAGGAAGTCCTCGGGGATGTTTAGGCTGAAATCTTTTCTGATTAAGCTCTAGCAGTGACAGGAGCATTATTCATTCTCATCAAATGCCTATAAAACAGAGAGACTTTGAATTATCAGCCACCTACCTTATGATTAACCTCTAAGATTGACTTGAGGTTTACTGTATACATGGAACTCCATATCCATATGGATGTGTGTGTGTGTGTGTGTGTGTGTGTGTGTGTGTATTATTTTAACCTGATCTTTCTGTTGATTTCAGGGATAAGCAGGGAATTCAAACAGTGAAAACATTGCTTTTGCTTCCACATTGAGTCCTGGAAATACAGTAAAGTCTGCTCTTATAGGTACATATAAGCACCCTGGAGAGTAATTTGTTATTCTATATGTCAGTGAAAGATGAGCACCACAGAAGAATGAAAGTTGGAGGAAGATAGTCTGATCCCTGTTCAAGTGGCCACACTGTGGACTTGTTGTATCAGTCCTCCAAAGAAGTGTTTAGGAATGGGAACTGGGAATACTTGCATGATTCATGTTAGATAGACCCAAGACACCCCAAAGACACCATGGTTTGAGACTGAATCCAGAGATCTGAGTTCTAGTGTCAGCTTCACCACTAAAAGATACATCCTAGGGCAAGGTGATATAGACTGTATTTTCCCAATTGTCCAATGGTGCTTGTGTAATGTGGCTCACCTGGCTTCTTTGTGAGGCCTGGGAATACTTTGCTGAAAACAGTTGAGTAGAAGAACATGCCAAACACATGTAGGATATCAGTATTTTATAATTGCTTAGCATCTACATAGTACAGTAATTATGTCCTCCTTAGTCAGGTATATATATATATATGTATATCCTAGGCTTCCCTGTAAATTTTCTTTGCAGGTCACTGAATAGAAAACCTGTGGTGAGAGACCAAATGGCATGAAGGTGAAGGGTTATGTGAGCACTTGGAGGGCATTCTAGAAATGCTTGAATGGGAAAAACTTTACGAAGAGGAAAAAAGAGAAAAAAAAAAAACCCTTGTCTAATGTGTCAATCTTTCTCTTTGGTTTTATACAACAAGTTGAACTGTGTTTTAAATTGGATTCTCAGCCATTTCAGTCAAATGACAGCTGGTTGTGTAAAACTACTTAATAAAAATCAGGCTTTTTTTTTTTTTAAAGAAAAGTCAATTAATGTAGAGTTCTTAAAAGCGTTGGCTATCATAAACACAGGATTCAGACTCTTAAGAATTTTGTGTAGCAGTCTCCTTAAACTATATATTAAGATTGTCAATTTTTCTATGTATGCTTAAATCCATGTATTTTTATTAACCATATATTTTGTACCTCTCCTATGCCAAATATTTCTCATACATAAATGTATTTAATTATCACAACTAATTTCTGAGGAAGGTGTCAGTATATATTCTGATTTGAGAGATGAAGAAACTGAGTAAAGAACCTGAGGCTCAAAAGAGTTACTAAAATACTCAAGTTCAGTTAACGGTGGCTCTGAGATTTGAACTCAGGGTTTTTGTTTGGTTTTGTTTTTATACAGCTAGAGATATACCAATGTATAATTTAAATACATAAATTTAATATATAATTTATACTCATTTATGTGTAACTATCTAAATTATATATTACTAATTTCTGTCAGTTTGTAAACTTACAGAAGTTTGTTCAGTTGAGTAGCATGTCTAGAATAATGAGGAAGTTGCAGATGGGTTGGTAGATGGGTGAGGAGTAGGGAAGAGTTTGGGGATCATGGAAAAGAAGATGTCCCATGTCATAGCTCTGTCTCTGCTTGGAAAAGCCGATCAGGGAGAGTATACAAAGATGTTGGAAAGAACTTTTTTCCCTTTTTTGATCTAGATTTGAGGCTTGAGGGAAAGGAATATGAGCCATTGAACTTCACTTTGCCTGCTGGCACTGTAAACATGGTGATATAGTTAAGTTTAAAGTGAAAAATAAATTACTCTGTTTCCAAATAGAAGGTCTAGGGACATTTTAAGGGATAGTAACATCATTATGACAGTAATAATCCAGTACATTGATAATTTTAAGGCAGGCAAGACTTTATATGAATGAGCAAGCTAAAAATTAGCCCTATTGCTATGCGTAGTTCAGAATTTCAGACAAGAATCAACTGGCTCTTTTGTGCTTGGATCAACAAGTAGATTAAATCCCACAATGAAGATTATAAAGTACAGATTTTCCTACATGCTAAGAAAATTTTCCTAGGTCTATGTAATACCAGTTCCTAATTGAGCCAAAGAGAAAAAACTTTTTGTATCCAAGAGATATATAGTCCTGCCATTGTTTAAAGACCTTGTGTCATATATTTGGACTCTTATGTGAAGAGGGATGTGAATATCTGAGGATTGTTAAGAATAACAAAAAATTCTTGAGCTATGTAATGCAATCATAGAATGTAAAATCAGTTTGCAAAAATCTCTGGACGGCATCCTGCAGGATAACCTGCCTGTGGCCTCCTCTCATGACTTAAAATTTGAGCAAGAGAGGATAAAGAAACCAGTGAAGGAGGCCACGTGTCTCTGTGATGGGTTTTGAGGGGAGACTCAGACTGCACAATTAGTGCACACCTACTATCAGAGACCTTCTACCCTCAGGGCATAGTGGAATCTCCCAGGGACACTTCTAAAAAATACTAATTCCCTGGTTGATTCTAATGAGCAGACAGCTGAGAAGCACTGTTCTGTATTATTGGGTTGGGAGTGGCTGGCAGACCGTTTTATGATGGCTTAAAGTCTGTGAAGATTAATCATGCAGTGGATGGTGGTCTCTGCCCTAGGGCTGATGACAGGACAGGGAAGAGAACCAGGCTGTAAGATGGCAGGTTTGGGCTGGACAAGAAGAAGCATTTCCTACAGCCGAGGGCTGTGTAATTCTGAACTGGGTTCCCCCAGGAAGTCACAGAGTAGTGGCCTCCTCAAACTACCAAGGTATGAGGTTTATCATCTTTAAGGGACAGCATAAGTGAAGGCACAAAAGGCCAAAGAGGTACATTGATGCTCATTCTGCGACTTATTTTGAGACTCACAACTTTTTCATTTTGTACTAATCTTTAGGGTCTGGCTGCTTCTTATATAAGAACTAAAATGGCATGTGTCTTAGGAGTTCTGTAAATAGGAAGATATGGTTCTGTCCCCTGAGAAATTAAAGGTTCCTCATACTGGGACTTCTTTTCCTACGTGCTTTACTGAGCCTTTGCCTTTGGTGGCTTTGGAGCAGTTATCAGTCTTTGGGTGGGGATGAGATGTGGCTCTATCCCTGGACTCCAGAAACACTGACTTCAAGAGGGTCTTCCTCTGTTCAGATAGTCTTAGGGCCTCTATTGTTTCTTCACCCCTGACCAGGAGAGCCAGTGTAAAGGCCTCTTGGGCACTCCAAAGTGTGACCTCTACTTTAGAATTTATCAAAGTACATTTTTAAAAAGTTTGGAGCCCTCTGTGACTCAGCAACAAACATTTATCAAGTGCCTGTTACCTGTATGATGCACAAGTGTAGGATATAAGAACAGAGAAGTTTAAGAATCAACGTTTCCTCTATGTGGTTTCACTTTACCTAGGACGATAAGGCCAGTATCTGTTTATATTTGAATACGAAACCAGACAAGGCAGTGGCAGATGGCCTGAGTGGACAGCTCATATATTGAGACATCTCTACATAGGTGGGATGATGGGGAGACCTCTACTAAAGGAGAGATTTGGCCTGGCCCCTGAAAAGTGAGGAGGTTTCAGACCAGAGGTCTCAACCCTAGTAAAGCAGTTGATTCATTTTGGGAGGTTTAAAATTATAAGCCAGGGCCTGCTCCCACTTCCCTACAGTCTGATCCCCTAGGTATAGGTTCAGTTCCTTCTCAGGTGATTCTGATATGTAGCTCGGCTTGGGAATCTCTCACTGAGAAAGTCTGAACTGTAGTCCTTATTTGGATAGTTTCCTTTTCTGATGGTCGCCACCAAAATCACGATAGGAGAGAAAGTGAACAGGATGTCAATTTGAGGACAAGCCTCTGGAAGTGCCTGCTGCTGCTCTGTGGAATAGGCGAACACTCAGTAATGATTGTGTCCATTTGTTGAGGTCTTAATATTTGTTTAGCAAGGGCTTAATGTACATAACCTCTAGTTTTTACAATAGCCCTGTGAGCTAGATTTATTATTTATATTTTTTCTAGTTGAGGACATTGGGGCTGGGAGTTTCAGTAGCTCGCTGATCATCACCCTGCCTTTAAGTGGTATAATGGAGATTGGAATCGTGATACAGAAACACAATTTTCCCTCATCATATTCCATTGTTTCCCATGGTCTCCGTGCAGGAATTATCAGATGGCTTAGTGGGAAGTCGAAGAATCATGAAAACTTGGTTAGGGGCAGATTGCAGTGTTGCGAGTGAAGGCAGCTCCATGGCAGCCAGCTTTGCTGGTAACCTGAGCTCTACACAGTGACACAGGAGGCTATGGACAAAAGAGAGAGCATGCCAGCTTTGCAGTGACACTCAGCAGAGATTAGTCCTGCATATTCTCTCTGAACTGCATCTTTGAAATGGGCTAATGCCTCCCTTGCAAGGCTGTTAGGATGAAATAAAATAGTGTTGACTATAATTATTTAATCCCACACTGTGCCTCACTATGCCCATTATAGCTTATTTCCTGGTGTCTCTCCCTTCCTTCCTTTCATTTCCCTTCCTAGGCCCTTATTAGATAGAGTCTAGGCCACAGCAGTAGCTTCTTAGTTTTGTCTTGGTATGTCTACTCTAAACTACATATCCTTTTTTTAATCTTCAGTTCAGCTTTTATGTTTTAGAACTTTCAACAAGTCTCTAGTACATGCCAAATTAAGTCCAAACTGCTCTGGCAGCATTAAAAACTCTCTCGAATATGCTCCAGGCTTTCTTTCTTTCTAATCTTATGAGTCAGATGAATCTCTTGGCCACTTCCATTATAAATCAACACTGAGGCTACCCTTTCTTGTGTTTGGAAGGCTTTTTTCTGTCCATCCTTCAAAATCCTGCCTGTCCTTCCCACCTCAGAACCCCTGGGGCATTTTCTTGCTAATTTTTTTGTGAAGTTCCACTCTACCCTTTTGTAAGCTTGACTCAGAATGTAGTCCCCTGAGGTCGGGATCCTTCTGCTTTCATTTCTCTGTCACTGGCCCATACTAAGTATTCAAAAATGCTTGTTAAAACCATATGACTGCCTCACAGTCTCCCTTTGCTTTCCAGGCTAATCCAAAAAGCCCTCAGAGCTCCTGTAATAGGAAATTGATCAGAAAGTGTCTACTGTGGATCTTCATTTTCCTAGTTCTCATTACAGTGATCATTACAAGCTTATTTCTTATTAAAGGTAAGAGGATTTAAACATGACTAAGTTGATGAATTTTAAGAAAATTGTTTAATGCTATGACTTACACTGAAATGGAAGATATATTCATTACTATTTTATTATTTATAATTTGAATTTAAAACAGTTTTGGAATATGTTATATGAGTGGGAGACGTATGTGATTCTTGTTTGTTGTTTCTTTTGTAAGCTCCAGGAGAAGTATGGAGATCAATGTTTTACTTTATACTCTGCCCATTGGATCTTGAAGATTTCTTAAATTTTTAACTTATAAATTTTTAATTTATATTTTATTGCATCTCTGAACCTGCCTGACATTTTTTTCTTATAATTGGTTTAGTAAAAATAATTATTGTGCTTCATTTGATATACCCAGCATATTATCATTATGATAAAATGATGAATAACATATTTGAAAGTTTTAAAAACTTTATAGAACCATGTATACATAAGCTATCATTATACAAACTTATTTTGGAAATAACTGCTTATTGTATTTATATTGTGTGTGTATACAAAACAAAAACTTACATGATGCTAACTATATATTTTACATACATTCTCTCATTTTAAAATTATTTATTGTGAATAGAAAAATACATGTTAAGTTACCCATAAAACTCATCCATATTATTACTACTTTGTTATATTTTCTTTTTTGTACTTGCATTTTAAAAATAATTTGAGGTCATTTTTTTTTATAGTCTTGTGGTCTACCTTTAGAATTTTAATGCATAGTGAGATCATTTTTCCAATTTATTAAAAATTATTTGTGAACATATTAAATTTTTTTTTAAATTGAGGTATAATTGACATATAACATTATATTAGTTTCAAGTGTACAACGTGAGGATTTGGTATTTGTATATGTTGTGAAATGATCACCATATAATCTGAAAGCTTCCTTTTTTTAATGACTGCATGAAGTAGTCTTCCACACCATTTTAAAGCCTTTTAGGTAGTTACCAATTTTTTATAAGTATCAAAATTTTTATGATGCATAGCACCCTCCAGTGGGCAATCATTTCAATATCAAAACAGGATGGGAGAAAACTTTTTAATTTGTATGTGGGAGTGATTATAGAGAAAAGGGTCTCTTCTGGAGCTGGGATACTCCTGAGGGTGGTCCAGTCCAGTCCCTCAAGGATTTGTGTCGAGTCAGGCTCTCCATAATAAATACAGTCACAGGAAGAGAGCAAGAAGGGAACTCCCCCAACCCCCAGTCTCTCCAGAGGGGACCCTGGGATTTTCCTCAGGAACTGCGTTTGCTATTTACCTCCTGTTCCTCCTCCCCAAACTCCTTCACCTCCTGTCTCAATGTTTTATGGTCTCTAAAAAAATACAAAAAAATTGATAACATGTGCCAGCCTCCAGTATGTGAGTTTCTTGGGCAGACACCATGTTTACTTAGTTACTTAGGCCATTGTTGAGGTGGGATGGATGATTCTTTGAGGCCATAGGCTGGTTTTGAGGTGGGGAAAAGTTAATAAGTGGTGCTACACCTCTTCCATCACACTGAAGACAATAGTTTTGGTGTGAAGCACTGATACTCCCTCTTCGCATCAACTCCCACATGTGGATGTGGAAACTAGAGTTGAGTCACACGGTCTTGTCCTATCACAATTAGTTGGTGCTATCTTGAAAGTTGACTGATTTGTCTGTTGACATCTGGGGCCTATAACAAAGGATGATGCAACAGATCTGGGTGGTTTAATATTCAGGATTCTAAAGCACAAGACTCAAGAGCTGTCTTCCATTCTCAAAAAGTTATCCAACCCCTTCAAATCACAAAGGGCAGTCTGAAGAAGAAGGGATTCCATTTCCCTCACCATTTTCTCAGGGAGACATGAAAGTTCATAGGATGATATTCAGGGAAGAACTAACTGTTTAACACTGGTAGTACAAACTTCACTTCCAATTTGGGTATAAAAATGTGTCCTTAAAATGTTAATACTATAAGAAAGTTTTTCAAACGTTTACATTTTTTTTAGTTAGGGAAATACTTTTATTTTACTTGGCATTCAGCCCTGGGGGGTTTGGGCCTATGGGGGAGTCACAGTAGATGATGGGAGTGCATTAGGTATACAGCGGGTGGAGACAGAACTCCCCTCTGTGACAGTCTCAACCTCACCCAGAGCAGCTCTGTAGGCACTTCTGGATTGGCAATCTGCAGTAATCAGCTATTGCCTAATTGCCAAACCCATTGATAGGAGTCAAATATTTGTAGAACTTTTGGTTACTGTGTGGAAAAAGCTCTGTTTGGGAAAAGGGCAGTGTCAGATAGTTAAGGGCTTTACCTATGACCGTCCGAATTCACTTAGAAGTAGTGTTCCTCAGGAACGACATGTGCCATTCTCCTATTCCTTCCTTTCTTCTCAACTCCTTAATCTCCTGTCTCAGGGCGCTGTAGTCCTCAGACCGAGGCTCAGTGGCAAAGGTGTTAGTAACTATGGAGCTGGAGTGGTCACAGAAGGGGACAGTACATGTACCCCAAAATGCAAAGGGTAACTAGTTGGAGAAGAGACAATGGGGTACCCAGGGCAAGGTGCCCAGTGGGAGGTGTGTCTTGTCATTGATATTGTTAAGAATGCAAGCAGAGCAACCTGTAGCTGGTTTTATTATTATTAATGTTCTGTAGACTGTGCACCCCTTATTGCCTGCACCCGGGGTAGGCTGTCCCACCACTCTGCCTTTGGCATGCCATTGAAGTGATGGCAAATTCAGTATCATAGCTCAGCTTAAGGTACTGAGCCAGGGATGCGTACACACTATGGAGGAGAGGCTAGCACTCCACCAGGCCTCATAGTGGACAATGAAATCTTTTTAAAGTGGACAATTTTATGGACAAAGCCCAGGGAATCCTGTTGAGTCTGGAAGCCTGGTTTTATCTCAGCTCTTTAGGGAAAGGTTATTAATGGAGTCTCTCCTTCTCCTTAAGGAATTAAAAATTCTTTGGTATGAATGGTGAAGTAAAAAAAGTCTCTCTCTCTCTCTCTCTCTCTGTGTGTGTGTGTGTGTGTGTGTATGTGTGATCTTTCTGAATCACTTAAGCTTCCTCGTGGTTTCTGCTTTCTTTACTAATTTGCTCCAAGCAAGGAGAAAAGAGACACTGAGTAACACCTTAATAATGAAACATTCCTTGGTTTGGGCAATATTTTATTTTATTTTATTTTATTTATTTTATTTTTTTGAGGGGAGACAAATATTTTAAATGTTACAAAAACCAAACTGTGACAAGTAGGTGGATGCTTAGAAATATAATTTAAAGGTGATCAGATTTAACACTCTAGGAACCCTTATGTGATATCGCCCAGCACTTTGAATTTCTGCCTGCCCCCTTTGCTCTCTAACACAGGTTTTTCTGTGAGTAAGGACGCTGTGATACCAAGATGTAAGCAGGGACTTCCCAAGTGATGCTGTACTGAATGGATTTGTTTTGCTTGGGTGTTGGGAAAAAGAGCTACGTTTAATGATATCACATGGTCTTGGTAGACAGACAGGTTGCATAAGACAGTGCTTTCGGTTGTCGGGTGACTCATGGGAAGATCCTAGAGAGACAGCATTAGCAAGCTATGAGCTACCGAGGTCCTTAGGGCAGGAACATAATAGCAACTTTGTAGGCCCAGTACCTTGAAATTTCTTTGCATGTTCACCTGTTTCTCTTTCCCTTAAGTCTCATATGTTTCTATGCATTCCCAAGACTGACTCCTTCACCTGTGTTGTCTACAGTGCCCTTGCCAGCTTTTTCTCACTGTAGACCTTCAGATAGCTACATGTCTCTCTAAGCATCCTCAAGCTTTTCTCAACTTGGACCTCTTCAAATGTTCTAGTATCATCTCTTATTCAAAGCAATCTCCTTTAGACTCTTGCTACTTCATTTAGATACTTTTCTTTCTCTTCTTTCATCAGCAGACTTCTAGAAAGAGAGGTATGCACCCGGATCTTGCCTCCTGGTGACTCCTAAACTACTTGTATCCATAGGTTCCAAATGGGTCTTCCCAGGGTCACCAGCAATTGCCTAATCATGAAACCCAACAAATGGCCTTTCTCCCATCCCCTGCCCTATTTGCAGCCTTCAGCTCTGGTAACTGTGTTGTACTCTTCTGGATCTACAGACCTCCTGGACTTTAGGTCTCCTGCTATTTCTACCTTCAGCCTCCACATTGTGGTGCATGAGACTTGTCTTCAGCCTTCTTACTTTTCATATTCTTCCTTCTTTCCCTTTTGCTCATTTGCTCCTCAGTCAGCATTCATCCTCTCATATCCCACAGTTTCCCTGAGTTTTAGTCATACCATTTGCTGGAGATCTTTACCTGGAAATACCTATCATTGCCTCAAGCATTATCCATGTGGAACTACTATTCATGTGTATCCCATTCCCTGTTAGTTCACCTAAAGTATAAAGTATAAAGTAAACTATAAAGTAGTTTTATGGTGAATCATGAGACCAGAATTATTTTAGCTCTGCCACCATCCAGTTATGTAACTTTAGGCAAATTCTTCAACTTGGCCTCGGTTTCCACATTGGTAAAATATAAATGATTTCTGAATCCGAGTCTATAAATGTACCTTGACACTACTACTGACAGGCTCAATTGACCTGAACAAATTATGCCTTTTCTCTAAGCCTCGATGCCTTTATTTTAGAATGAAAACATTAATATTTATCTCATAGGATTGACTTTGGGATTATCTGAAGAAATAGTTACAAGTGCATAGCAGAGTGTCTGTACGTGATGCTTAATATAGTAGCTAGTATTCTTCCTGTTATCCAGACTTGAGATTTTGGAACATTTTTTATTTCTTCTTCTCTCCCATATCTAGGTAATAACCAAGTTTTATCCATCATTTCTCTTTTTCTTTGATTTTTTTTTATAACAGTTTATTTGAGCCAAACCGATGATATGTGTTGGGGATCAAGATCTCAAATGCTCCTCAACCATTTCTTGATTAGCAACTTTCATCATTGACTACCCAGTTACTGAAAGACACTGTGCTGGATACTTTATACATATTAGTTCTCATCTTTGCCATCACCTACAATGTAGGCATTGATATACCTGTTGAGGAAACAGCTTCAGGGATTTAAGTGATGCTCAATTATTCCATGGCCAATAAATAGCTGAGCTGGGATTCAAACTAAGTCTGGCTTCTTTTAAAGCCAGCTTTGTTCCCACTGTCCTGGGCTTTCTTCTCCCTTCCTTCCTCTCTTTTTCCCTCCCTCCCCCCATCTCCTCTTTCCCTTCCTTTCTCCCTTCTTTGTACTTCTCACAGCTGTCAATCAAAATCTGTCTCTCTCAATCTTGTGCCTACTGGTTTCCCTGCCTCCAGTCTCTCCTGGTTCCCTTTCATCCCATCTATCACCACCAAATTGACCTCCACCTCTTCCATTACCTCCTGCAAACATCTGGCATTTAAGGTCTCTTCTACAGCCTCATTTCTTATATTCCAGCCAAAGATCTGATTTTGTGTACCTACAATGGACTTTTCCCATTTTAAACTTTTTTTTTTTTTTTAACACATCTTCTACATGGTGAAGTCTCATTAATGACATAAAACCTCTGCTTACTAGGTAAACATCTTGCTGTTATTTTAACAAATACCAGTTTGTTAAAATCTGTCCTAAGATCAGATTCATTATTCAATGATGCAAGTTAAGCATATGTTTTCAGAACTATTTTTGGAGACCCTCTTTTCTAACTTGGCATCTCTTCTCAGAGCCCTTGAGTTCAGCAGTCATGTGAAACCCATATACATTCTCTGGTACCCCCTTTTCCTTTCCAAAACAGTGATTCTAACTTTGAAAATGTACATGGTGCATGCAGAGCTCAAAGATATACATTGCAGCGTTATTTATAACAATGGAAAGCTGAAAACACTAAAAGATTTAAGAAAATAGGCAAGCCAGTTGTAAACATTATGCAGCCATTCAAATAATCTTTGCAAGGAATTTCAAACACATGGAGAATGGCTTTTCATATATTACAACAACAAAAGAATCAAGAGAAACAATCAATGACAGCAACAAACAACAAAAGCAGGATACAAATTACCTTCACATTAAGACCTCAACTATATAATATATGTGGGGAAAAAATCTTTTCATTAAAGAATTATTAGTATCTTGCTTTGCTACAATTTCCTATTTTTTTTTTTAGTTTTTTGTTATGAGGGCATGACCTTTATTTTGAGACAAAATAATGCAATAACTTACAACAAATAAAGATGCTGGGAAATTCCCTGTATTTGAGGTCCACAAGATCACACCTAGATTCCGTGGTTTGTGGGAGGATTCACAAGACTCAGCCTATAGTTGTAGAGATGACTATGATTTATTATAGCAAAAGGATCTGAAGAGAATCTGGAGGAAACGAGGTGTAAGCTTCCAAGAGTGCTTTCCCGGTGCAGTCCCACAGGACACACTTAACACCTCTTGCAATGAGTTGTGACAACAGTGTGTGCAATGTGGTCCACCAGGGTTTTATTGGGGTTGGTCACATAGGCAGCCTCTGCCTGGCATGTACTAAAATTCCAGACTCCCAGAAGAAAAACAAGTGTTCAGCATAAGCCATACTGTTTGTACGAACAGTTGAGGTGCAGTGAGCCACTCTTATCAGAAAATGGCGGGAACCCTCCCGTAACCCAAGTTCTAGGGGCCAGTGAGAGGTCAGCCTTGAGCAGAACTATCTAAGCTGTCAGTCTCAGGCCTGCTCTGTTAACCTTCCGTGTACATTCCCTTACTCCTTATACCCCAAATTTCCATACTTTGCCAGCGACTCAGTACCAAGATTCTTACTTCTTTTCACCTGCTCTTCCCTCATAAACTCTAAATTGATTCCACTATGGCCTTTTCAAAGTCCAGTAAAAGAGGCAGTATATGTTATGTTTGAAGCATGGGATTTGAGAGGAAAATCTACGGCAACCAAACATCTGGTTCTACCCGCCCACACCTTTTTCAGGGCCAGAGAAGTGGTCTTTGTGTGGGCCCAGCCGGTGAGGCCTAGGCAGAACTAGGAGTATAATTAGTACTATGAGTGCCAGCTTCTAGCTCTTGGCTCCTGACTTTGTGTATTTTTCCTTTAGCTCTAATTGCATAAAAATCAGTTAGCTCACAGTCATTAGAGCATAAGCAACCACACAGAACTCATTGTTTTAGGAATGTAGGTCTCACGTACCCTGGGGCTCTGAGTGCAGTTTGGTTTCTTTTCTGCAAACAGAGTGTGTCAACATTCCTTTTCTGTGGGACACTCTAGAGTGGTGACTTCATGTCCACTTTCCATCTCCCTGGGAGATTTCAAGACATGGGCTCATGCTTTCATATTCTAGGCACCACTCTGTTCTGGTCAATGATGCCACTTCCTTATGTGCACAGAACCGAAGGTGATTCTTTGCTCTCACTCCCTATCCCCCGTCACCCATGTTCACCACACCTCCCCTCATCCTGGCTGTCCCCAGCACCTGCCTTGACACCTGTGTACATAGCTAAGCTGCAGGTTCAGTTTAACAAATTCTTGTTCTTCCCACTTCCTGCTGACCCTTTTCCAGTCTATATTCAATGGAATCTGAGACCCCTTATGGCATAAAATAAACAAAATTTTTATCACAATGGTGGCAAGACCCTGTCTTTATTTGATCTACTGAAAGGGGAAAGCATTTCTGCTCATACTTGCTTACTCTTTCCAGGCTTTATCCTTGATAAGTGCTCATTGTTTTTTCTTTTCTTTTCTTTTTCTTTTTTAAGTGTAACAGCCAATGAATAAATAAGTTTATTATTTTATGGATGTATTTACTTTTTCTTTCATTTTCACCCTCTACTCTCTTTAGTAACTTATGTCGATGAAGATGAAAATGAAATACTTGAGTTATCATCAAATAAAACATTCTTGGTCATACTAAAGATTCCAGAGGAGTGTGTTGCTGAAGAGGAATTGCCTCACCTGCTCACGAAAAGGGTAATGATGTTTTATGCATTGTTACTGAGTTCTCAATATCAGAGTATGGATTCTGCTACAACAGTTGGCATAGAGCTACAGAGTAAATAGCTTTGAGCTTGGATTCTTTGTCTGGATTTTGGTAGAAACTGATGTTTGGAAATGTATTTTCTGTTGTGCAAAACCAGAAGGAAGAGCCCTGGCCTCCAGCTAAATGCATCATGGAGGCTAGTGTTCTGTTTCCTCATTTCCGATCTTATTTTTGATTTAACTTGTAGTCTCATTGAGGGCCCTATGCCAAGTGCCAGGGCCTCAAGTCTGTGCCCTCGGTGGGAGCTACAGTCCAAGTAGAGGAAGCAATTAAATAGTTATAAAACAGTGCAATATGTTCTTATTGTTGAGACACTGTACAGTGTGTTTTACAACCACAAAGGAAGGGCTTCTGCAGTGAGAATAAAGGCTTGGAGGGCAGTGATTCCTGGGGCAAGTTCACAGGGCTCTTTGAGATTTTTCTTTCTTCAGTCAGTGAAAATCGCTGCACTTTCCCTGTATACCCACAGGTGCATGCATGAAGTGCATATAAAGAACTTTGGAAAATATTTTTAAAAATTATCTGATTTAAAGGTGATAAAAGTAAAGCACAGTGGAGTGAAAAGACTCCTGCCTACACAGCGTCCCGATCAAATATGTTCAGGAACAAAAATGAAGGACTTAAAGCTATCATTGTCTTATTGCCAGGTCAAGAACTCCTTTCTTTTACATAGGCCAGTTTCCAGATATTTCTGGATATAGAAGATAAGTAGGATGAATATTGGAACACTATACCCTCTCTGTTGCTTTATTGTCTTGCTTTTGTAAGCACAGTTTTCCTAGCTCATCTCACATCTCATTGCTAGAGTGCTCTTCTCTTAGGGTTGGGGCCATTACACTGCTTAAGCCAGTCCATTAGCTACGTAGTATAATACCTTAGCTCATGCGCTTGATGCAGAAGTTAAGGATGGCACCTCTGATAACCTAGGGAAGGTATCTCTCTTGTTCTGGAAGCTGGTTTCCAATTAGCCACTATGCCTCACTCTGGCAATCAGCTCACTGAGCTCCTAGCTCAGTCTGCACCCAACCTCGTAGGCACAGTATGAGAGATCCAAGAGCAAGGGGTGAGGAACCCCCCTCTTTTACTTCTTTGGGTCTAAAGTAGATAATGTGCTTAAAAGCTCTCAAATATATAAATATGTCCTAATTACAGCAGGGGACAATGTCACCAAAACTAATCTTATAGTGGACACTAAGAGTGATCCAGTATACCACTTCATCTCTTAACTTAAATTTTTAACTTGAATTTTTTTCTGGGAGCCTACTATGTGCAAAACACAGTGCTAGACTCTAAAGATTAATAAAGGAAGGAAGAAAGGGAAGGAACAGAAAACGTTAGAAGGATGATATTGGCAAGAAAGTCCAAACCCACCCACAGCTAACATCATACTCAACAGTGAAATGCTAAAAGTGTTTTCCTTAAGATTAGAAACAAGACAAGGATGTCCACTTTCACCACTTTAATTCAACATAGTATCGAAGTCCTAGCCACAACAATCAGATAAGAAAAAGAAAAAAAAAAGACATTCAGATTGGAAAGGAAAAAAGTAAAACTGTCATTATTTGATATTATATATAAAGAACCCTAAATATTCTGCCAAAAAGAAAACTATTAAACTGATACGTGAATTCAGTAAAATAGCAGGATACAAAATTAATATTCAGAAATTGGTTGCATTTTGATAGACCGATAACGAACTGTCAGAAAGACAAATTAAGAAAACAGTCCCATTTACAATAGCATCAAAAAATAAAATAAAATACTCAGTAATAAATTTAAGCAAGGAAGTAAAAGTTCTGTACTTGGAAAACTATAAGACACTGAAGAAAGAAATTGAAGAAGATACAAGTAAATGGAAGCATATAACTTGCTCATAGATAGGAAGAATTAACATCATTAAAATGTCCATACTACCCAAAGTAATATATAGATTCAGTGCAATCCCTATCAAAATACCAATGATGTTTTTCATAGAACTAGAACAAATAATCCTAAAATTTATATGGAACCACAAAAGATTCTGAATATCACAGCAATCTTGAGAGAGAACAAAGTTGGAGGCATCGTGCTACCTGATAATCAAGCTGTACTACAAGGCTATAGTAATCAAAACAGCATGGTACTGGCATAAAAGCAGACACATAGATTAATAGAACAGAATAGAAAGCCCAGAAATAAACCCACACTTATATGGTAAATTAATTTATGACAGAGGAAACAAGAATAGACAATGAAATAAAGACAATCTATTCAATAAATAGTGTTAGGAAAACTGGACAGATCATGCAAAAAAAAAAAAAAAAAA
>NW_011888782.1:32690173-32698157 GCF_000151845.1 Pteropus vampyrus | reverse complement strand
TTATTATTATTATTAGTGCTTGAAAAAGAAATCTCATCTATAGCATCCTCATCCTCCCTATTGCTAGCCCTGTGAAAGACTCTTTCCAACTTCCCAAATGTTCTAAATGATTATCAGCCTATTGGCAATGTTCTTTACTTTGGGGCTCAAAAACTATAAGATGAACCAGTCATTTTCCCTCAAAATTCCTATCACTTTATGCTTCTTTCCTCCTTGACATTCAGAAGGAAACACTTTCCTTCCTTGCTTCATCCTCAGTGGGTAGTGTGGTAACATGTGAAGAAGTTGGGTTTTAGTGTCTGTAACACTTAAAATTGAATTATTTACTAGCAGAGTGACCTTGGATAGGTTTCCTAACCTCTTGAATGCCGTTTTCTTTATCAGTAAAAAGGGGAGAGATAGTAAAGCCTGTTATGTCAGGTTCTTATATGGTCACAGAAATAGTGACAAGATTCAAGGAGTACAAACTGTAGGTGCTCTGATCCTCTCTGCTCTGCCTTTGAGAGACTGAATGTCACCAGGTGAATTAATTGGGGGTGTATTGTGGTAACTGCAGCCTCCCTGAGATTCCCTTGGGAATGAGTGGGAGGCAAGATGGGCAGAGCTCCCCTCAGGGTACTGCTTTTTGGTATGTTCTGCTGCTTGCTACTGGATAAGTAATGGGACTCTGAGCTGTAATGGGTGCAGCTGGACACCCTGGTCTCAGCACAAGGGTATTCTTGGATACTGGTGAGATTTCTCGAACAATGTCTGGGCTGAGACTTCAGGCTGGGTAGTAGAGGGTCTGGCTGGGCTCTAGAGGCCTGGCTGTGGGCTTATTCCAGCCTTAGAGTGTATCCATGCTGGAGAGTGTAACCAGATCCCAAAGTAGTCTCCTGATTTATGCTAGAACCTCTCTGCTAACGAATAAAGCATTAACTTTAAAATATAAATTTAAAAGAAATGCAATGTAAATACATTCGGCCACATCTTCCCTTGAGTACTGTTAGGTTAGGATTCACATCTCTGAAACATGATAAAATGACCAATCAAAATGGGAGAAGATATTTGTAACATAAAACCAACAGCTAGTATCCAGAATATAACACCAATCATTCCAGATAAATGGATAAGAAAGAGACAACCCAAGAGAAAGACAGTGAACTAATAGGCAATTCAAAGGTGAGAAATCCCAAAGAGTTAATAGACACATGAAAAGATACTCAGCCTCACAAGTAAGCAAGACAATGCAAGTTAAAACAATGTAAAACACAGTGTTATACCCCTCGAAAATCTAAAAACCAGCTAACACTAAGTGCCGACAAGGCTGTGAGAAATAGACTACTTCTGCATTGCTGGAGGAGAGAAAGATGAAGAGCAATTTGGCGAGATTTAATTCAGTTAGAAATGGACCTACTTGTGGATGCAGCGAGTCCATTTTTTGGCATATACCCAAGGGAAACTTACATGTGTGAGAAGAGAGGCACAGAGATATTTAAGGATGGTAACTTCAGCATAGTTTGTAAAAGGAGAAAATTGGAAACAACGTACATGACCATTAGTAGGGGAATGGGAAAGTTGGTACAGTCATTTAATGGAATCTATGCAGGTGTTAAGAATTAGAGGGAATGACTCCATTTAGATGTAACATTATGGGTAAATCTCAAACATAATTTTGAATGAAAAAAAGCAAGTCTTAGAAGATTATGTAGAATATGGTACCTTTTATTTGAATATGGTACAAACACAAATTATGTATTGTTGATTACACAAGGAAGTTTTACATTTATAAAAACATGCATGAAAAGGGAACATGCCAACATCCAGACAGTGGCTACCATTAGGGGCAGGAGGGAGGAGGGAAAACAGAATTGTGTGTAGGAGTAGCTTTAGCTTTGTTTTGTTTCTTAAAGTAAAGCACTGAACTAACATTGGTGAAATGTGAAGGCATGAAACCTGGGTAGTGGGAACACAGGTGTCATTTTTTTGTGTGATGGCAACATTTCATACATAAAATAAGAACTCTATATCTTTGCAATTATAGACCAGCCCCACTTGGTCCCATTTTCCAGGAGGATGTGCCGTACCTATGGCTTAGCATGGCTGTTTCTCCTTATAGTGAAGCTCTGGAGAAAGGAGAAAAGTAACACGGCATGCTCAGAGTGACCTATTCTGCAGTCTTCCCAGCCACAGCAGTGTTCTCTCCGTCTCATGTTTCTTGGGGTCTGTGTGGGCTCAGGCTGCTGACCACATTCACAATTAAGTCCACAAGGTTTCAGGGCAACATATGAGATGTTAAAAACCCGGTGTGATCACTTGATCTTTATAGATAAGGTTCTCGTAAGTGAGTGTGAACTTGAACTTTAGTTGGTCCTAAGCCCAATCCTTTCTATTTCTTGAACCAGACTCTCTAGATCAGTTAATTTCTAGCTAGCATGGAATCTCCTTGGTCTAGGAGTAGCTTTGCTTTGTCAGATGATATACAATACAATCTGGCAGTAATATGTGTGGTGGTTTTACTCGTTCCTATTTGTTTCAGCTCACAGATGTGTACAGTTCATCTCCGTCTCTGAGTCGTTATTTTACTTCAGTGGAAGTTGTGGATTTCAGGTAAGAACGTGGAGCATTATGTGTTGTTTTTTTTTCCCCCACTGGAAAGTGACACCCATCACCATTTTTTTTTTTTTTTTACCTAGAAGGACTTCCAGAGTCTCAAAGCACAAAGGGAACCAATGATAAAATCATAGTGTCGGTGCTGGAAAGGTGTTTGGACACCAACTAGCTCAACTGCCTTATTTTAGAAAGGAAAAAAATGAAGCCCAGATCAATTAGATGACTCAGTAAGATCATACGAAAGAGAGGAAAAGCAGGTCTTAGGTACACCATTCCTGTTTTACAGTGGATACTCAAATGAGTTAATGGTAGAAATAGAAATCTCAGATGGTGATGTGATATAAATAATAGAATCCAAGTGATCTTGAGGAACACAAGTAATATAAGAATCTATGTTCCTTATATAATATTAAGAAATACACAGATATGTACAACAGGGAAAGTCTACCTTCTACCCCCATCTCCTCCCTCCTATCCCTGGACACCGTGTGTGCCAACCAATTCCATATGCACAGTGATTCCACTCCCTGTACAAAACGAACAACAGTTTGGTGTGATTTCTTCTGTACATGTATTTACCATATATACTTTATATACTATACATGTATAGCATACACACACACACATATATATTTTTTCTTTTAAAAATTTTCTTCTAATCTTAAATGTTTTTGTCTATGTCAGTAGACACATATGAAAGGATATATATTTAGAGGCATCATTTGATTATCCTTTTGTATTGTTAGGAGAAGATTCACATGACTAAGCTCTAATATCTACTATTCCGAAGATACTCCTGGAATGTGAACATCAAAGGCAAAATTATATTGAGATTCCCCCTCTCAAACTATACATTTTCCAAACCATAATAGGAGTAGACCTGGGAGGGGAAGCACGTAAAGCAGGTGGTAGCAAAACGGGTTAGAACCAAAATGGACCTAAAGTCTGAAAATGCATACAGTGGCAAGTTGCCTTGGCGACAGCACTGGTCTCCTTCTTTGTGGATCTCCAAGTGCACCTTACGTTATATTGGCATCTTTGGCACTCTTTATTTTAATCTGTACCACTGGTATTAAAATGCCAATAGATAAGGAAAAAATGCATAATCAGAACCAGCATGCTTTCCTTTGTGCACTTGCTGCAACTTGCGACTCAAAGACTGAGACAGAGTGGAGAGAAGGGTGATGCTCAGAGGCTGAGGGGTTTTTCCAAGAATTCAGCTTCCTATTATGGGCCTAGAGGAGGTGGGATTGCATAACGAGTTGGGGTAGACATTGGGAAAAAAACATCAGAAACTGAGTAAAACGTGGCTAGAAATCTGTAGACTTAATGTTAGAGAATCTCCTTTTAAAAGTTATTGTTATGAAAACCCCAAAGGTTTTAGTATTTTAGATAAAGAAATTCTGTTGGTGAAATATTTTTTTCCATTTTAAAAAAATCCAGGCAGAGTTTCAATAATGTTAAAACAAAGGTATTGTCTCCAAAGGGCTGTTGCTGCACATGAGCAGGAGGCAGCCACATGTCTGGTGGATATAAGTGTCTACAGGGGGATCCTGACATTGGACCTGGACCAGCCCAACAGGAACTTAGGAAAATGCCCATTGGTTCATCAGCTGCTGGACCCACTCTAGTGGTGGGCAGCTAAGGCAAAGCCCACAGGGTTCTCTGCTTCCCTGAAAATCCCTCTTCTCCCCTCAGAATTCAGCCTTACATAAATTCCCCCTCATGACCTACCTGGTGGAATAAGGACAGGCTACTTAGGTTGGATTAGGTAGAGCAATCCTCTCATTCAGCTTCTGGCCTGGTCTTCTGAAAGTCAGCTTCTGGTCTTTTCCATAAGCCGACCCCAGTCCTAACCCATGGGAGTGCTGGGTTGCTACGTGCCAAGATGTTGACCATCACTAGTGATAATTAGAAGTTGGAACACAGGGAACAACATCTATAGACTAAAATTGCTGGCTTAAAGTTTGAAAGTGCATTTTTCAGCCTGCCTGTAGTGGTGTCCTTGAAACTGTGAGTTTCTCCAGAGTCTGACTGTATATTAGTCATCCAGTCACCACAGGTTTCGGCACAGTTCTTGGCTGTTGTAGTTTATAAACTGAATTGTCAGCCACATTAATGTCAGAGTATTGGCCTATGGGACTTCTGGCCACAAGAAAGGACTCTTTGCCTGTCCTTAGCAGGGGTAGCTTTCACTACTGGAACTGGCATATAAAAGTCTATACAAATAAAATTTGCCCTACAGTGAGAGTCTCAGATATGATCACTTCTTAACTATTTTATTGCTGGCTTTTAATCTGAGCCTTCTTGAACCAAAGTAATACGATAACTGTCAAAAACCTAAATGTTGGGTAGCATTTAATAAGTGGTATAAGCTACTGATTAACTGAGGATAGCCCTATGATTATTTTTATTTTGGAAATGGGAAAAATATGTTTTACGAAGACATTTCTAGAACTTCCTTACCTTAGGTTGCCTTCCTGAGAGTTGCAAAGCTGGGAACCTTGGGAGATGGGGCAGAACAGGTTTTCTCACTTTGCAGACTAATCAGGGAGGTATGATTTGCTGCTGGTACATGGAGCAGTCTGTGGGAGCGCAGAAGTCCTGCACACAGATGACGGCAGGGAGCTTTGGAAATGGGAAAAGATGATGTTCTACCTCCACAGAGTGTAGAACATCATCTGCACAGATGACGGCATCTAAACATTTTTATAGCTTAAATAATGAATTGGCTAAACCGAGTAGCTCTGACTAACAATGCACTTGCCGAGACAAGGACAGGTGTAGTGTGAGAACGTGGAGAGAGGAATACAGATAAATGGGGCTTCCCTGGCCTACCTTAGGGGTAAAGTCTGGTGTTGGGGCAGACAACGTGCCAGCCCTCAGATCTTCACTGACAATAGCTGCATCACGTCTCTCCCTCCAATGGCCTTTCTCAGTGGACTTCTAGGGGAGGGGTTCTAGGTGGACGGAGGAGGTTGGTGTCACCTGATCTTTTCATGATGGATGTATGGAAGAGGATTCTTTTAGAAGAGCACATCCTTTGCAATTTTGTATTTAGAATACACGGAACTAAAAAAATGTTATTGCTGAAACCTATTTCCTGAGTTGCAATGTGAGTCGTTGTTATGTTTTACTATTTCTGGTTTGTTTTTCAGTGGTGAAAACGCCACGATAACCTACCACCTGCAGTTTGGGGTTCCATCGGAAGATGACGGTTTTCTGAAGTATATGATGAGTGAGGAGTTAGTGCTGGGCATTTTGCTGCAAGATTTCCATGATCAGAACATGTCTGGTTGTGAGACTCTGGGGCTTGGTCCAGAGTCTCTCTTGCTCTACGGTAAGTTGAGCAAGTCAAGAAGACAGAATTGTGACGGTAAACAAGTAAACCAGATTGGGGACAGATAGTTCATGTTGATTTCTGTGCAGATGATGTTCTACACTCTGTGGAGGTTACACAGTCCCTGTCCTCTGAGCAGACAGAGTAGTTGAGGAAAACATTGTGGAACAAATAATTAAACTACAAAGATGAGGATTGCGAAATATTTCCTTCTTGTACTGGCGTTCGCCCACATTCTAAGCCCCATATTCCACTTCATAATATCATTAGTACAGGCATACCTCATTTTACTGAGCTTCACTTTATTGTGCTTCACAGGTGTTGCATTTTTGACAAATTGAAGGCAAGACCCTTCACCAGAAAAAATATTAATGACCTGTTGTATTGCTATTCTCGCTTTATTGTGGTGGGCTGGAACCAAATGCATAATATCGCCGAGGTATGACTATAACTTTCATAGGAAAACCATGGCTTCACAAAAGAATTAAGTGCTGAAGAATTTGAAATAAGGAATATAGCTAAGTCATTGAAAGCTTATCTCAGTGTGGAAATCTATCTCTTTTTCTGTGGAAGGACACTGAGTCCATTAAGAAATTAACAGATGAGCATAAGTAGGTGAATTAGTCCCTTTCCTTAGAAAATTATAATAAATGTACTCATCTACTCTTAAACCTAAGAATGGAACAAGGAATTTAAGATGTGTAATAAGCATAGAAGACAGCCTGCTTCTCAGGAAAACTTCAACTCTGCACAAAACCTGGCAAAAGAAAAGCGGGAAGTAAAATGACCACAGCTTTTTAAATGTCCTTCCATCACAGCTGTACTGAAGCCTTGATCTTTATTTCTCTCTCTTCTCATCACCTACTTCTGATGCCTCCCTTGGAGATGCACTGGCTCTTGTTAGCCCAGAATGCCAACATTCTTGGGCATTTTATTTTCTCATCCGCAAACCATCTCTGCACATTAGTGTTAGGTCCAGGAGGTCCCCACCCCCAGCCTCCAACCCTGTAGTGTGAGAACCAGACTTCTCCCCTACTTTTGTGTGGGAACCGACCTTGCATCCGGGTTGGCAACGCTGCATGCTCACCTCCCGCTTCACTGGACTCTCTTCCCTTCTCGGCCAATTTACCTGCCCAAAATATTCCCACCAAAAAAACTAACTCAAGCCCAATATAAGTTTCAGGTCTCCTCTCTTTTGGGGCTGATACCATCTTCAGCTCAGTCAGACTATCACTCTGCTACGATAAATCTTTCTTTAACCCCTTCAGCCTTGTGCGTTCCTCCTTCGGCGAACCTAACAGTTGTAGGAAATACAAGTTGAATGAACAAAAATGGAAAATTAAAAGAAGATGTGGTTAGCACCAGGCACAGTGCCAGCAGCCTCGAATCAGGAGAGTGGAACAGAGAGATTATAAAGCACATGTTACTGAACAGCACCAGAAGAGGCATTTATTATGATGACATTTATTTCTTGGTGATGAAAGGTGAGAGTAGATTAATCTCAGCCTATGAACGCAGAAAGTTATAGAAGTTCTTAAAGATTTTTTTTTTTCCCCAAATAAGTAGAAAGAATGAGATTTAGAAGGCTAAATTTTAGCTCACTGGGAAGGTCTCATAAATGAATACTTTCCTCACAGAGCATCTGAATAAATAAAGTGTGTCTGGGCTAGGCACACAGCATGCATGTTTGGAGTGAAGGGGTTTTGCCTCCTCTACAAGAATTTTAAAAAGAAAGAAAGAAAAACCCTATGAACCCTCCTCCTGTGTAAAGAGGTGAGACAAGGGAGGTCCGCCCTGCATGAGATGCTCGTGGTGGAGCTGCTGTGGTGCAACTGGTCTTCATTTTCTGAGCTCCCTCTCATAATACTGTGGTTACCAGCTCTTTCTAAATGTATGTGAGGGAGCTGGGTGGAGGATGAAAAAAGCTTAAGAGGATTCTGAGGTTGGGAGGCCCACACAGAGTAGGACAAAGGGCTGGTTGCCGACAAAGCCTGAGGAGAGCTCTGAGAAGGCCTCAAACTTGGCCAAACAGCCTTAGGGACATGTCCCCAG
>NW_011888782.1:32687846-32690123 GCF_000151845.1 Pteropus vampyrus | reverse complement strand
GGGGTTTTGCCTCCTCTACAAGAATTTTAAAAAGAAAGAAAGAAAAACCCTATGAACCCTCCTCCTGTGTAAAGAGGTGAGACAAGGGAGGTCCGCCCTGCATGAGATGCTCGTGGTGGAGCTGCTGTGGTGCAACTGGTCTTCATTTTCTGAGCTCCCTCTCGTAATACTGTGGTTACCAGCTCTTTCTAAATAAATGTATGTGAGGGAGCTGGGTGGAGGATGAAAAAAGCTTAAGAGGATTCTGAGGTTGGGAGGCCCACACAGAGTAGGACAAAGGGCTGGTTGCCGACAAAGCCTGAGGAGAGCTCTGAGAAGGCCTCAAACTTGGCCAAACAGCCTTAGGGACATGTCCCCAGGTCCATACTCTGCCTCAAGGCCCAGGGGATGTAGTATGAGCTAAATGGTTTACGCTCCTCAGGAGATTGTGTTCTTTAAAAAAACAAAATTCTTACTTTTTAATTACAGTTGACATTCAATATTATTTTGTATTATTTTCAGGTATACAGCATAGTGGTTAGACATTTATATAACTTATGAAGTGATCCCCCCAACAAGTGTAGTACCCACCTGACAGCATACCTATTCATTACAATATTATTGACTATATTTATTATGCTGTGCTTTACATCCTCATGACTATTTTGTAACTGCCAGTTTGTACTTTCCAATTTGTACTTTTAATTCCCAACCCCCCTCTCACCTGGCAACTATCAAAATGTCCTCTGTGTCTGTGTCTATGAGTTTGTTTCTGTTTTGTTTGTTCATTTATTTTGTTCTTTAGATTCCTCGTATAAGTGAAATCAATCTCTGTCTGACTTACTCCACTCAGCACAATACCTTCTAGCTCCATCCTTGTTGCAGATGGCAAGATTTTCTTCTTTTATTATGGCTGAGAAATATTCCATTGTATATATGTACCACTTCCTTATCTATTCGTCCATTGAGGGACACCCAGGTTGACTATTGTAAATAATGCTTCAATGAACATCTGGATGCACAAGTCCTTTCAAAGTAGTGTTTTGAGTTTCTTTGAATAAATACTCAGAAGTGGGCTTACTGGAGATTATACTCTTCATTTCAGACATTTCTTTTGGGGGGCAGAGGGGTTTTGACCCCACATCTACTCTCCAGAGCATGCCTGTGCAGCATCTGAGCTATTTGATATTTTCAGGAATATGAAAATCAGTTCTGTCTCAAATGGAAAGGTGAACAGTGACCCTTTGGGAACTGAAGAAGGAAGAAGAGAGACCAGACATGGCAGGCCTGCCAAAGGAGGGGTCAAGCTCAGAAGCAAATACCAAAGAAAGGGAAGAGATGGCTGTGGCAGGGACAGGAAGAAGTCTGAGTGAGACTCAGAGGGTTCTTGTACTAATTCCTCATGTTCACATGCTCTGTGGTCTTGGCAGGTTACCTCTACCTCCTGTGATAAGTTGGGCAATGAGTTTCCCACATAAATAATGTTCTAATTCCTCAAAGAGCAGAGGTTCTTAAAATCGTTGGGTTTATATGTTCCTTAGAGAATTTGAAGACAGCATGTACCTTCTCCCCAGAAAAAAATGCACATACTCCTCCCTCTACACATGATTTTACGATTTCAGAGATTCCAAGGATTCCCTAAGGGCAATCTATGGTTTCTTTGGGACTTGTATGTGTGTGTACTTTAGAGTCAGAACCTTAAATTGGATTATAATTTGGATTCTTGGGGTATTTTGTGTGTATTTTTCATTTTCTGATTTGGAAATACAATGACTATTTGACCTAGCTGCGGGAATATTTTGATGCCTTATAAAAATAAAAATGTCCCTTAATATTTTAATCAGAAGATAATTTTTATTTTTATTTCCAATTTTATTGAGATATAACTGACCTACAACACTGAGTTTAATGTGTACACATAATGACTTGACACACACATATTGGCAAAATGATTGCCACAATAAATTCAGTTCACACTCATCACCTTATATGGTTACTATTGAAGAACAAAAATTCAACTGAGTAAACTTAGAGATCTAATTGGCTTTACTGAATGATTCATGAATCAAGAAGCATCCTATCTAGTAAATAAGTGCTCTGAGGAGTTGTGCAAAATGGAAGAAAGATTTTTATTGGCAGAAAGAAGGTGGGACAAGGAAGTGAAAAGAGTAGATATTTTCAGGCAAGATTGCCTTCTTAGGGGAAGGCAGGGGATCTTATCAGGCTGATTTATCAGGCAGATTACAGCACTAGTGCTGACCAGGACATTCCAGACAGATTGGTTTAACATTCCATTCC
>NW_011888782.1:32682827-32687796 GCF_000151845.1 Pteropus vampyrus | reverse complement strand
GGGGTCAAGCTCAGAAGCAAATACCAAAGAAAGGGAAGAGATGGCTGTGGCAGGGACAGGAGGAAGTCTGAGTGAGACTCAGAGGGTTCTTGTACTAATTCCTCATGTTCACATGCTCTGTGGTCTTGGCAGGTTACCTCTACCTCCTGTGATAAGTTGGGCAATGAGTTTCCCACATAAATAATGTTCTAATTCCTCAAAGAGCAGAGGTTCTTAAAATCGTTGGGTTTATATGTTCCTTAGAGAATTTGAAGACAGCATGTACCTTCTCCCCAGAAAAAAATGCACATACTCCTCCCTCTACACATGATTTTACGATTTCAGAGATTCCAAGGATTCCCTAAGGGCAATCTATGGTTTCTTTGGGACTTGTATGTGTGTGTACTTTAGAGTCAGAACCTTAAATTGGATTATAATTTGGATTCTTGGGGTATTTTGTGTGTATTTTTCATTTTCTGATTTGGAAATACAATGACTATTTGACCTAGCTGCGGGAATATTTTGATGCCTTATAAAAATAAAAATGTCCCTTAATATTTTAATCAGAAGATAATTTTTATTTTTATTTCCAATTTTATTGAGATATAACTGACCTACAACACTGAGTTTAATGTGTACACATAATGACTTGACACACACATATTGGCAAAATGATTGCCACAATAAATTCAGTTCACACTCATCACCTTATATGGTTACTATTGAAGAACAAAAATTCAACTGAGTAAACTTAGAGATCTAATTGGCTTTACTGAATGATTCATGAATCAAGAAGCATCCTATCTAGTAAATAAGTGCTCTGAGGAGTTGTGCAAAATGGAAGAAAGATTTTTATTGGCAGAAAGAAGGTGGGACAAGGAAGTGAAAAGAGTAGATATTTTCAGGCAAGATTGCCTTCTTAGGGGAAGGCAGGGGATCTTATCAGGCTGATTTATCAGGCAGATTACAGCACTAGTGCTGACCAGGACATTCCAGACAGATTGGTTTAACATTCCATTCCCGTAGAGGCGTCAGTTGCAGTTAGGTTAGGTGGTAAGTCTTGATGGGGCTTAGCAAGTGACTTCCTTTTGAGTCTGTTGTTTCTTTTTCACATTACAAAATTAATTTTTTTCCTTGTGATAAAACTTGTAGGATCTACCCTCAACTTTCAAAAATACCATACAGTATTATTAATTATAGCCATCATATTGTAGATTAGATCCTCATTACTTATAACTGGAAGTTTGTACCTTTTGACCACCTTCACCAAATCATCCCCCAACCACCACCAATCTGCTCTCTTTCTGTGAGTTTTGTTTTTTTTTTTAGACTCCACACATATGTAACACCATGCAATATTTGTCTTTCTCCATCAGGCTTATTTCACTTAGCATGATGCTTTCAACTGCGAAGGAATTTTTTCGCTATCTTTGAGCTTCTTCATTTCCTATGTGGGTGGAGCCTGGGGGATAAGGAGAGGAAGTCTTTTACAAATGTAAAACGACAGCTTATTTTGGACCTCATGAGTTATTTTGGGTATAGGTTAGTTATTTTGTACTGTCTTCTCTCATGTAAGGAGTTAGCTAGTAGACTGAATGAAGAACAAAGGCAAAAACTGGATTCATGTGAAAGAGAAGAGGAAAAAGCTCTATACAGTGAGAACAGTGAATCTAGTTTGCACATTTTGGGAGTAAACTGTTGAGCAGGTTGCTGGCCGAGAAGCCAGTGTGAGTTCTGTCCCTAAAAGGACCATCTGGGCATCAAGGGAAATCTTTTGGTTGTTTATAGATTCTTTAAGAAATGGAGCATTTAGCCAAAGAGCACTAATTCTCCATGAGGCCAATTTTGTACCCTCACCCTCTCAGGGATATTTAGCAATGTCTGGACATATTTTTAATTGTTACGACTGGGAGTGTATATGGGATACTAAATTAACATCTAGTGGTGAGGTGAGGGATTCTTCTAGACATCTTACAATGCACAGGACAACTCTCTATTATGAGGAATTATCTAGCCCCAAATGTCAACTGAGAGAATCCTGTAGTGGAACATCAGACTCTATGTGCTGTCCCCAGGTCTTTGCATGGGCACCTTTCCCTTAGGCCAGGTCTGCACCATTTCCCTCATCAGAATTTTTCACAGTATGTGGTGCTGCACCTTTTAAAAAACTGAAAATTTAGAGGTACTTTTATAGTTAGATTATGAAAAAGGACTGAATTACAATGTCCTCAGTATCCCAAAGTCCTCATCAGAATGTTGTTTATCACAAATTACACCAAAACAAATGAACAATGTGTTATCGCCTTTTGAAAAGTATTTGAATTTGTGTTAATGTGTGTGTGTGTGTGTGCGCGCATACGTGCGTGCGCGTGTGTGTGTGTGTGTGTGTGTGTGTGTGTGTGTGTGTGTGTGTGTGGTGAGTGTTGACTGAAGAGTAAACTTTTTCTGTTAGGAATTTATAAGCATTCCAATTTTACATAAGAGTTTATGTTCAAGTCCAAAAAAGTCGAATAAAAATATAAATGTTTAAAATAACCATGATTTTAAAATATTTGCACCTTTTGTTTGTATTTTCTTTTTAGAGTGAAGTGGTGGAGATTGGTCTGTGTCTGGAAGCTCTGTTCTACTCTGTTGTGGGATGAAGAGAAGTAATTCGTCTTAAAGAAAAGATCCTGTGAATTAACCCAGAAGGACTCAAAATGCCTAGAGAGGTGGACACGGTCTTTTTTCTCCTGATTCTGCAGTTATGATGTCCGGCAAAATGGCACCTGAGAGCTGCCCCAGCTGTTTCCAGTCGTGATAAAGGCTGGACCTTGAAGTATGAGATCACTGCTGTTCTTGAAGCACGAGGTGCCTTCATCCACATGTGATCACCTTCTCTTTAGTGCTAGAGTGGCCGTTAGGCAGTATCCTGCTAACCCGTGCTGGTGGAGAGAGCACAGGAAGAGGCAGGCAAAGAGGTGAGGGAGAATTGGACCATTCGATCACTGAAGTCCTCCTCTCATTCACCATTATATTTGATCTACCTCTAAGCAAGTCTTTGAGGAAAAGCAAGGCACTTTACAAGACCTAAGCAGCATGGTTCTGTGTCTGCTTCCATCACCTGTATCTGCATGTCTTAGCAAACCATCGTGGGCGGGCATATTACTGTTACTGTATTATTTATAACTGCAGAAATAAGATGTGTGTTCCTTAATTATTTTGCATTTCCTCATTGCTCCTGTGACTCCTAAACCCCTCTTTCAGAAACTTGGTTTCTGTGAGTTTTGAACACACTGCTATCATTTTGGATAGTTTTTCCATGTATATTTTCACAAACTTCCATCAGGGAATCAGTAAGACCACCTACTGTCTGTTGTAGCTATTACACATTGGCTTTTCATTGTCCATTGTTAATAGCCTTCCTGTATTACTCAGTGTCTTCAGGCATTGTTCGTGGATCTTATTGAAGATGGTTGTGAAAAAGGAAGAACCACTCTTTGTTTGAAATGAACTGTTGGAAGCTTAATGCCAAGTTATTTGCAGGGTATGGGGGATATTGGTGACCATGTTGGTCATTGGCAGATACAGAATTGCCTGTCATGAGGGAACACAGTATTTGTATTTTTGAGGAAATTGTTTTGTTGGAAATTTTCCAGGAGAAGGAGTTTCGTGGTCTTAAAATGAGAGCCCCTTAGCCCCAACCTCTCAGTTAAATGGGCCTTGAATGGAAGCCAGTAAGAGGGGCAGCTGTGTATGGGGATGTGCCCAAGTGTGTATCTCAGGGAGGTTTGCCTTGAGCTCTTTATGACCCAGGACTCTGGATGATGCGAACGTTCTTATTGTAACTCAGTGTCTCATTTTGACGATAGTTCCTCAAACTAGTGAAACAGGTGAATTTTCCTTCTTCCTCTTTGTTTTTTACATGTCAAATATAAACCTTAGTGTACTTTTTAGAAAATGATGAATAACTTTAATAGAAAAGGATTTAAAAATACAATAAATTATTTTTGTCTGTGCGTTATCACATTTACATTTACTTCATTGGTATTGACACTACAGGGCTATGATTTGGGTTGGGATTTCCTTACACTAGATGGTGTTGGAAGTGATCTTCTCATTTCCCTGGGGCAACTTCCCCTTCTGAGGGAGTAAGACTGAACTGGGGTGTGCTGGGGAGGGCTGAGTCCTCCTATCTGTTCCAGTGAGTACAGGGCAGGGCCTTCGATCTTCTCCACTTCCTCCCTGGGCCCTCTCTGGCAGGGCCGAGTGTCTGGAGGGCCTGGGGCTGGAAGGAAGGGCTGGCTCATATCTGGAGACAACACAGGGTTTGTTTTTGATCTTCCTTTCTCCATTGGAAAGCACCAAGATGCGAATATCTTGTCTAGGTTTTAATCACTTATAAGTCATAGGATTTTCCTTAGGGTTGACTCTTTGGTCCAGGTGGTGTGAAAAAAACTGAACTGTGTGACTTAAACTTTTTAAAGTGTATGGAAAAAATCACACTTAAGTATTCACATTTCTGCTATAAGAGGTGAATTTATTGGTCCTCACCCATTTTGATGAGCATAATATCTGGTGCATAACAAGGTTTCAACAAATATCTGTGAAATAATTGAAGGATTTGAGAAGTAAACCTGTTTTTTTTTTTTTGCTAGAAGTTTTTTGGACGTGGACAGAAAGAATACATACAGCCAGATCAGTGGAACCTATCCCTCAACTCTAACGAAAATTCTATCTCTGTGTCCAATTCCTTTTTGCCTTGCAATTTAACTTAGTTCTATAGACTTTTCAATAATGTGTTTTGCAAAAGGCTATAGGAGGCACCAGTTAAGAAGACAATAAAAGAAGCTACTAGTCATATAGGGAGTCAGGTTCTGCACAGATAAGAAAAAAAATAGAAAAAAAAAATAGTCAGGTGTTAAAATTAAAGACAAACTGTAGGGTCGTGAGTGATCAGAGAAAAGAGTGGTTGGTATAGTTTAATTGGAGAAGGCTCTGCCTAGAAAGT
>NW_011888782.1:32669257-32682777 GCF_000151845.1 Pteropus vampyrus | reverse complement strand
AAGGTTTCAACAAATATCTGTGAAATAATTGAAGGATTTGAGAAGTAAACCTGTTTTTTTTTTTTTGCTAGAAGTTTTTTGGACGTGGACAGAAAGAATACATACAGCCAGATCAGTGGAACCTATCCCTCAACTCTAACGAAAATTCTATCTCTGTGTCCAATTCCTTTTTGCCTTGCAATTTAACTTAGTTCTATAGACTTTTCAATAATGTGTTTTGCAAAAGGCTATAGGAGGCACCAGTTAAGAAGACAATAAAAGAAGCTACTAGTCATATAGGGAGTCAGGTTCTGCACAGATAAGAAAAAAAATAGAAAAAAAAAATAGTCAGGTGTTAAAATTAAAGACAAACTGTAGGGTCGTGAGTGATCAGAGAAAAGAGTGGTTGGTATAGTTTAATTGGAGAAGGCTCTGCCTAGAAAGTGGGACACAAGCTGAACCCTGAAGCAGTGGTGGGATTCGAACAAACAGGTCTGCCTTTCTTTACACACATCTGTGTCTTATGAGGATGAGGTACACGTCTCTCTTTTCCCATTTAGATGTGGACTCTGGACATAGACTCCTGCCCTATTCAGAGTCTGATCAGTGCTGAGGAAAATGAGAGACATCTAAGTTTTCTCTTTTCCCACTACTGTTATATTTCTTTAACATAAGTAATTTACACTATTACTGCATTGATGACAGATGTGTCCAGAGACATCTTTTAATATTTTCTTTACAATTAGAGATCCTCTTAGAATGAGAAGGCAGTCCCCTCCTCTTATAGTTAGGATCCAGGGAGAGGTGGAAGGCCAAGCCCAGAGTTGCACAGTTTTTGAAAGCAAAGCTCAGCTGAGGAAACCACACACCATCAATGGCCTCCCATCCTGATGGGCACCCCAAGGTCATGCTCAGTGCACGTTTGGCTGCTATTTGGGAATCTACAAGGAACACTAGTGGTGAAGAGGGAGGGATAAATTGAGAAGTGCGATCACTAGACTGTAGAAGACTCTGGATGATAATGACACTCAATCCTTCCCTGAGTGCCTTGCAAAAGAGTCCTCTGTAAGAAAGCAGGAGGGACTTATACTAATCCATTTAACAGTTGGTAGAACTGAGGTTTGCTCAGATCAAGTGGCTTTCAAATTGCTTTCTGAACACAAGAGGCTGTCTTGGAAGAGAACAGAGTCAGATAAAATATAAACAGAATCTCCTTTACTCTGAAGGCTCCTGTGGAGTTCTGAGGGCTCATTGTTTCTGTTCTGCCTATGCCCTCTGTTTCTGAGAATAGGTGCAGAGCTTGTCACCCTCAGTTGTCTTAAAAGGTCAGCATTTGAATTTATTTGTTGTCAACAGCAGATTTTCTTCATCTATTTTTGTCCTTTTCTTGTATCTCTATTCTGTTCTAAATAAGAAGGTATTCACAGACTAAGGGACTATTTATAGGTGCGAGTATGAACATAAAATGGAAACCACAGAGCTTACAGTTGCTGCATAAAATGTGCCTCTGAGAACTTTGCCTGTGTACAGTTTTAAGACCAGCATGAGGGAGAGGAGTTTTCTGATATATCTGTGACTTGGGAGTGCAATTTAAATCCTAAACTTCAGTTTCTTTATGAAGAACAGAAATTCTTTAACTAAGGGGTTACATCCCAAACTCCTTGAAATCATATACAATATTGTATGATTTTCTGTGAAGATTGTGAACAGCTTTTATCAGAAATCCTGAAATTTATGAAAAAAGATCATATATGTATATATAGAAAGACACTATAGGTATTTCAAAGCACTCCCAATAGGCTTTCTTGTTCAAAAATAGTTCTCTTTCATAATCCTTTTAAATTTCATTGTAAGAACCATTTTCTTCCTGATAAAACACATTCACTATTTGGGAAAGGTAATACTTTTGTAGGATAAGACTCAAATATAACTTACCATGTTGAACTAAGAATATTTGAATCAATCAGCTTCCTCAATGGTTCAATGTCCAAATGAAAAATTCCAACATAAAAGCCAGCAATTTCATGTTTCTGCTTTACTGAAAGATTGCTGGGTGACCCTGGATCACCAGGCATATCAGCACATTTTCTCTGTTATGTTTAAAGTATTTTGTTTCCCTTTGCTATTTGATACCATTTATTTAAGGTCTGTGATGATTTATGTACATTAGATGTAATTCTACTGTTTATGAGTGAAAAAGCTGAGCCTCCAAGTTACATGCTCAAGGTCACAGAAAGAGTAAGAGATAGAATCAGGATTTGAATCACTGATTATCTAACTCTAGTGTCCATACTCTTTCCCCTAAGCCATGTTACACTCATATAATATTCCCTGCTACCACCCATGCTTCCTTTTGAACGTGAGTGAATCCTGGCCAAGGGTCAAAGTTAGGGTTACATGTGAAAGAATTCTGCTAAAAATAGGAAATTAGCAGAGGATGAGATGCTAAATGTAATTAGCTCTTTAGCTGAAGACCATCAACTGGCTGAAATCTCAGCAAACCTGTGTTGACACATCCACCTCGAGCCACTGGATTTATTCTCCTTGGGCTCTAGAACATTTTAAGTAATAAGGTAATTTAATTTGGGTTAGTTTAGGGAACAAAGCAGTAATTAAACACAACACATCTACTACTTGTCTCAACAAATCTCTTACTATTTTAACAACCCTAAAATTAGTACAATAACCAGGGGTTAAATAAAACAAGAAATTAAGAACACAGGTGTGAATATAGAAATAGTCTAATTTGCTATTTGATCTTAGATTTACTCATTTAATTTGTGGTTTTGTATTTCTATACCATTTTATTGGTACCAGCTCTTCTGTGTCACATCAATACCCAAACACATTTCTGTTTAGTTTATCTCAATTATGATTGTTTAGAGCAGGGGTCTACAAACTTTTTTTTTGAAAAGGGTCAACAAGTGAATATTTTTGCCTTTTTTTTTGGTATGACCTACAGTGTGTATCACAACTACTCAATTCTCCTGTGACATCCTCAAACATTACATAAACAAATGACCGTGGCTAAATTATTCCAATAACTTTTTATTTACAAAAATAGGCAGTTGGCCAGATTTGGCTTGTGAGCCATAGTTTGTTTTAGAGGGTAGACATAATTCTAGGAACATTGAAGAAAAGATGAGGGAAAATAATCAGAGCATATTATCTAACTCTAGTGTCCATACTCTTTCCCCTAAGCCATGTTACACTCATATAATATTCCCTGCTACCACTGAGAAGTGCTCATTAGTGAAGGTGTGTGTGGATGTGTGTGTGTGTTATTTTTCCCATGTGAACATTTTATTCATATTTTATACATGACATATTTATTTAATACACAGATATACCATAGAGCAGAGGCTCTTCTATGTAGTATATTTGAAGGATACTGAATGGGAAGCTCAGAAATCAGGCTCCAGATAAAGTTCTGCTAAATAACTTGCAAAGTTACATTGGGTTAATGAGCCAAAGAAAGATAATGAGATTAGAGGATCTCCAGTGATCTTTCTACTCTATAAGTCTCTGATGCTATGATTTTCTTATTAAGATTTCTGAGGAGAAATACAAAGTTAAAAAAAAAAACTATACATAAAATTATATAAAATCTTGGCCTGGGATTTACTGATTCAACCCATGTACCTAACCAAGTCACCAGGGCCAAAGTATCAAAAGACATTATGCAAAGGACATTGTTAGAGTCACGGAGCGAGAGAAATGTACTTACTGGCACCCACCTGGAAGTCTATGAATGAGGCATCAGGCCCACAAACACATGTAGAATAAGTAAACTCCCCCTTGGGTACAGTATGATGGGTAAGGATTCTTTTTGACTTCAGAGGACAATCATGTGGACATTTTTTAAGAAGAACTTGGACAGAGAAGCAAAACCCTTTGTGATGTGCACAGCTATAGAAAACCAGGGAGCCCCTCCTGCTACTGAGTAAAGCAGCTCATTTCCAAAGCCACTTAGAACCAGATACAGTCACTCCCTTCTCAAAGAGTGGTGCTCAGGATAGTTGGTTGATCTTTGGATGTTGAATACTGAATAGGATCTAAGAGGCCCTTTGTTTACAGACAATGTTCTGCAGAGACCCCTGTAGAAAGGGCTGCTATGTATATGTGGGGGGTGTGGGAAAGTAAGCTGGGAGGACTTTGTGCCTCATGCCTGCTTCAACCAGAACTCCTCATCCTCCAGTTTCTATTTGCTGGTGTTAAATAAATATCAGTCCAAACACTTCATTATAAATGAAAAATATGAGCCTCAGAAGGGAGCATAAGTAGGTGTGGTGGTTGCAATGTGTGAGAATTTCTCCTTGGCATGAGAAATTCATATTCATCTTCTGGGAAAGGTGGATGTCTAGGAGTGGAAGGCACATGAAGAAGCGAGTACTCGGTCTCAGTTCTTCCCAACAACTTTCTGGGCCTCTCAGCCTGGTGGGGAACATTCTCATAATGGCCTTCGGCAGAGGTCCCTGATGGCCTTCTCATGAGGATGTTGTGATTGATGAGGGTATAGCACAACTCCTCTGTTGAGTTCTGGTCAGCATTGTCCTGCTGATCAAAGGAGAGCTACCATCAAGACTTGGCGTCTTGGCCCCTTTACACTTCAGTCTCAACACAGGCCCGACCCTGGGCAAAGTCTGTCTTCCACAAACCATCTACCTTACACTTCTTGGCCATTTTTCTTGAATGGCTGCTCCCACCCCAAGCCTTAGCCCAGGCAGCCAGAGTGCTCATACTGCCCAGAGTATTCAGCACTCAACACACTGCTTAACACAAACTAAGTGTTCAATAAGTATTAATTCCTTTCAATAAATTGCACAACAGAAGTAGCTGCTGCTTCTGCCACCAGGCCCTGCATAGGTCCCTGGGCTCAGAAGCATGAACATCTGAAGTCTTTTTTTCACGTTAAGGTTAGAAGGAGTCTTGGAGGCCAACTTCTCCTGATATCTGTCTAAATTTTTACTGTCATCTGAGAAAAAGACTCCTAGATGTTCATATTACCTGGTTGGTGGCAGATGATGTTCCTTCATCTGGAGAAAGAAAATAACACTCAATGAATTTCAGATCATAGGGAGATTTGAGGGAATTGCCGAGATATAAGCAACCAGAGAGCCAAGGAAGAGCTAGAGTAGCCCTTCTCAGGCTGTCCTGACCTGTGCTCAGGCTGAGAGACAGAGTGGAAAGAGACACATTTGGTGGATCTTTGGTTAAGAAATCACACTTCCTCTTTGCTTTTTGCTTACGCAAAACTCATTGCATGCCCATTCTGTACCAGGCATTGAGGACACAAAGAATCAGAAACAGTCCCTGTAGTTAAGGGGTTCACAGGCTAGCACAGGAGGCAGGCAAGGACCTGAGAGAGATCCACAATGCAGGAGAAAGTTATTGTTTTTACGGAAGGCAAAGGTGGTGGTGTAGGAGCTGATGCTCAAGAAAAGCTTTGCAGAGGCAGAAACTTTTAGGCTGAACATTCCCATTCTTAAAACTGCTGGCAGATACAAATAGAAGCAAGCCAGGTTTTCAAAACCTGGATAACTTAAAAGCAACTGGCTCTGGCCACTCTGCAAAGAAGCACTTGCTGTTACAAACACACCAGCCCAATAAGCAAACCTTAGCTTTCACATGGAAGCCTCACGGTAACACCCTGCACAGGAGGGGGCGGGGGTGCCCATGCATGCCACTTTATAGTGCATGGATTTACATTTCCTCAGCACTGACACCACAGATGTTCACATCTCCATAGATTCCCATGGCCATCTAGGTCTTCCTTGATTATTGCTACAGAAAAAAGTGTCCATAAATTTCAGCATTAGCGGTCTTATTTCTACCATGCTTTGCTCAGATGCAGATTAGGGTTTTTTGGGACCCACAGTTCCTCTGGGTGAAATGTCCAGGGGCAGGAGGAAGTCTGTATTATTCATTCACATACCTTACAGGATAAGTTTTTAAGGTTCAGAGTGAATGAAATAGACTTTCCTCTTTAAACCCAGGGAGGCAAAGGCAAAACTCCTTAGTTTTTCTTTAGAAATGCAGTAGCCTGTCCTCAGGCCTATACTTGCTTATTCTCTCTCTTACATGTGATACTATTCACCATCCTCTCCTTCTTGAATTCTTCTCTCTCCTTAACTTCAGCCTGTTCTGTTGACAGAGATGGTTGCATCTGCTTCCTACATGGTCGTCCAGCATCTGCTCTTGCCACTACTTACTACAATTTGTTCTCCCAACAGTGACTTGGGTGATGTCTTTAATACAAATGTGATTGTACCGACTCCTTATTGAAAGCCCTTCAGTACCTCCTGTAGTGCTCAAGACAAAAGTCCCATTCTTAAACTTGGCCTCCAGGTCCTGCCCCTCCTCTGTGCTCTCTGTGCCCACGTTGGCCTCCTTGTAGCTCTTTATGAGTGCTTAACTCCTCATTGTGCATTTACTATTTCCAGCTAACTTCTTCAGCCTCCAGACCTCAGGGACTAACTGAAGGATATAGGAATCAATAAGCCAATTCTTGTTTCAATGAGCTAATAGTCTAGTGGAGAGATAGAGACATGAATTGGACAAATTGCAGCAAAATATGCAAGTTCTATACAGAAGTATGCTGAAGGAGTTTTGGGAGCACAGAGAAAGCGGGGTTTGGAAATAGAAGTCTATCAAAAGTGAAAACCATGTAAAAGCAATAACTTACTTTCCTTTGGGGAATCTTGCTTGGCTTTAAAATTGTGTATTTTTTTCCTGTAAAAGGAAAGGAAATTAAGTTGGTTATTTCAATATTAAGAAATTCTCAATGGAAATTATATTCCTTATAAAAGCTTACTTTTGACTATTTCATCTGAAAAAATACCTTCTTCAGCATAAAGAAATAAGAGAATAGAAAAAAGGGGGAAAAATGCAGGATGAGATCAAGCAGAAATCAATGCCTTTGTATTTCTCTCTCTCTTTTCTTTTCCCTTTTCTAAGGCTGGCATGGAATTGATTTACATATGGAGAACTGCAATGATGTTACAAATAACTTTTCTGAAGATATTTTTCTGACAAATTGTTAATTTATTTTATATCATGTGAGCTAAGGAGCTATGATTATTTCTACTTCTAACCCCAAACCCAATCTATTATCTCCAAACAAAGAAGCAAGCAAACATACGAACAAATCTCACATGAGCACAGAGGTAACTACACTGTATGGACAAACCCCCGGAAAAACAGAATGTAAGTATGTCTGTGATCATCTCAGGAGTAAAGAACATCTGCTCTAAGGAGATTGACCACACATGTCCTGGTTTGCTCAGTCAAGTTATTGTCATTATCAATCACTTAGTGACCCTTAACTATTTTAAGCATCCCTTTCATTCTCAAAGATTTCCCAGTTTGGACGATGAATTATATGATCACCCTGATTATAAATTCTTTATGCAAGGGGAAGAATGTGTGCTTCTCTACATGGAGATTCTGGGACTTGCAGTGTGATTAAGGGGTATTTCTCTGCATTGGTAACCAGTTTCATCCTTGCTTCTGAGGTTTTCCCATTTGAGGAGCACATACCTTATGAAACTATTGTTCCTGTTTTTCACCAAACTCAAAGCATTGCTTCCCTGACTGGCTTTCAGATGATTGTGTCAGGGACAGTGACAGGCATCAGTGTGCCAAGAGTTCACAGGTAACTTACAGCAAATACCACACTGAAACCACACTTAGGGAAATATCTCTTGAAAATAATGCTCCACTTACCATGGAAGGCAGAAATACCCTTCAGTGATGTGGCAATCCCACCATCTAAAATACCCAAGAGATAACACAAATCAGAAGATTGGTTTCTGCAGCTTTGTTAAGTTAACTCTCTTCCCTTTTCGATTTCTGTAAAAAAAAAAAAAAAAAAAAAAACTTTTTTTTTTTTTTTGCCCCGACAAAAGAGTATTCATTCTAGGTGACTTGGACACACCAATCGTGCTAGAATGCCTTTATCCTCCAAGACATTAATTGGTGCTTTGGAAATATGAAGATGACACAATCAGCTCCTAGTCAGGGAAAGAACTTTCTGCTGTATTCCCTGCAAAGGAAAAAAAACCTTGCTCATCCTGAATTCCACCGATTTTGTGATGAAGGACATACAAGAATTATCTCCAGGAAATCAAGGCATAAATGTGTGGACATTTTAGAAATTTCTTCCAAGTACAAGTTAGGCAATATTTACACAGGATACCATTGCATTCTGAATTTCTCCTATTTATACCATATTATAATTGTCTGCTCCCTTTATTTCCTATACTAGACCATGAGCTTCATAGGATTGGGGACCATATTTATCTGATCACTAACATATGCCACAGTGTCTGGTGCATAGTAAATATATTTTCAATAAATATTTTAGCCAAGCACAGACCAACTCAGGAGATTATCAAATCTGCCTCTTTGGCTCCAAGGTATAGCTAAATAAGCAGGATTTATCTTTTTTTTTTATGGCAAAAAGGCTCAGGATCTCTCTGCAGCCAGACATCTACGCTGACGTCTAAATATCTTTCTGGGCATCTTTCTGAACACAAGGCATAGTCAAATCCTATACGGTTGAATGCGAAAAGTACTGCATGTGCCAGTAACACTACGTTAAAAAGTTTGAAAAACATCCAGAAATATGTCCCCCTGTGAGCTTTCCCAGGGAGTTCCCTTGGAAAGGGCAGTGAAGACAAAACTGCAGCATGTGACCTTGGCTGTGGGAGCCAGGGTGGCTGAGTGTTCTGACAGCCTCTAGGGTCCATGTACTATCAGAGCCTTTGGGGCTGAGAGGCTGAAGTTTTTCTTCCTCTTCAGGCTATATTCAGGATTGTTTAAGCCATTCGTTTAACCTCTTCTTTCTGTGGCTCAAGAAACATCAGAAAGAAACCAATGAATCACACCAATACTATGAAATCAGGTTCACCGAGGAATGTGGGAGTGAGATGAAAGGAGATAGTTGATTTTGAGTGGCTGAATCAGTATCTCTGGACTTCCTGAACCACATTCTTAATATATAAAGTGAGAATGCTTATACAGTTTACTTCATAGAGGTCAAATAAAGTTAAAAATGGGCAAAAATAATTTTTGAATTGACTATTTCCCCCACTCAACTTTTATGCAATATATTCTTTCCTTTCAATTAGGATGTTTTCATTTGGAATGGGTTCAGATAACCTCCATGAAGGAGGCCAGATGAATCTCTATGACACCAGGCTATGTGCCAGCAATTTCTGGTTCCTATCTCTTTCACAAAGCTTGCCTGGCTCTCCAGTCTACCCAATCTCTCCCTTTTTATAATGCCCATGGCCCTTCTGGCCTGTTTCATCATTTGGAGTTATGCTTTAACATATGTTCGATGACTCCTCTTTAGCTTGCAATGAAGAAATGCACCTGCTAAGAAGGAATCTCTGGGTCCCTACTTCCTAACTCAGGCTTTGACTCAATGGGTGTTTTTTAGTTGATATTCTTTCAAAAGCTTTTCTTGAAACCATGGGGAAAGTACAGATAACTCTACAGGGCACAGAACAACTGGCTTTGCCCTCTGGGATTCTTGGACGCTGGGACACTATTTCCACATTTAGTGATTCCTGGCATTCAAAAGGCCTGGTTAGAAAAGATTGATAAGGAAGTCTTGGTTTAACAGCATCACAGTAATCACAGGTATTTCTCTTGACAAACCTTTCAACAATTGTAGTGACATGGGGGATGTGGTCACCTCAGAAATAGAACCTTAGAGCTTAAAATGATGTGGCTGGGATGAAGCTTGAGTATAAAGATACTTGAGATAGACAAACAAAGAGACAACAAGAAATAGGGGTCTTATTTCTGGTTGCTAGAAGTTAGATTAGGCTTCTGGCAAAATGGCACATCTCTTGTCCAAAGATTCAAAGTAATTTTGTCTTTTGTGTTGTCTCTTCATTTACTATCATTACAACTGCTGCTATATCTAAGCAGTGCCTCTGTTGTAGGGTATGTGAGGGCCAGGACCTAACAGACTTCACTCTTCATGGGCAAAGGATGGGAGAGGTTCTGTTGGATTTACTCTCACCTGGATGTTCTTCGTTTGAAGTTTTGATTTTTCAGATTCCAGGGTATCTCTTGAGTGTTCTGCTGCCACCTAAAACTCAACACATCAGGAATGAGCTATGTATTTCCTCTCCAAGCATGCCACCTCTTTACAATCTTTCCCACTTTCTCCATTTGTGCTATTTGTGTGTAACCCTGGGTCACCTCATCTTCCTTTTGTTGCCCTCTCATCTGTTAATACGCCCTCCTAAAGTATATACCACTATCTCTGATCTGACATTCTCTCTATAGCAATAGCAACAGCTTACCAATGTTCTCTAACAACTGCCATACACGACCGATCCTAAGTCATTTGTTTCCAAATGTCTTAAAATCTTCATGATTACCCTGAGAATGTCAGTATTTAGAGAGGCTTATATACTCGATACAGTTTCAGGGACTGTACACGGGTATAGGGAAGAATATTGGCTTTATCTCATGTAAATTGCCATCTTTCACAGAAAACACCAAGGCAGAGAACATGGGATAAAAGGGGAAGAAAATATTAAATTAAGAAAATAAATTGTTTTATTGTTTGTGTTGGGTTTCTATATAACCATTTTTTCATTTGTGGGAAGTTGGGAGTATAGAGGAAAAGAAACTAACAAACACTACTTACTATACACTTACTACTTACTATATACTTTATATATATAAATATATATATGCACTATATATATACTACTTATACTAGTTATACTTACTATGTATACTACCAATGAAATGTATATAACATACATTTTATGTTATACTACATTTAATGCCAAAATAAATCCATGATGTAGATACTATGATTCTATTTTTTATCAGTGAGGAAACAGGCCAACAATTAGACAACTCTTCTGAAGATCTCCATCTAGTAAGTGGGAGGGAGTTGGTTTGCTTCTGGCAGATTCCTTCCTCTAAGACTCTGAGCTCTTCATTAAAGGATAGGTGTCATTCTGCCCAATGAGGGGAAATTTCTCTGGCTTTTGTAACAAATTTGATCTGGAGAGACATTGTGGGGGTGCACTCATTGGATGATAATCAGGTGGTAAGGGTAAAGTTGAAAAGCAGATCAAAGTAAATGTAAGACTTTTGAATATATTAAGGGAGACATTTTAAATCAACATGGAAATGAAGATGCTGGGCTAACTGATTATTTGGAAAAAAAATTATATCTGACATCATATATTGAATGTATGGGATTAAATGTAAAATAATACAACCATAACAAATTACAGCATGAATTTGTCATATTTTGAAATGCAGGAAAACTTTTAAACATAAATTGGTATAAACCAAAAAATATTCTAGATTCAAATGTGTTTAAATATAATAATAATAAAAAAACAAGTTTTTTTTATGGATAGCAGAAGATACACAAACTGAAAAAACACTTCTTGTAATATTTATGAGAAATGGCTAATTTCTTCAAAGTACATGTAAATTTTACTTTCATTAAAACAAAGTAGACCAAAACCCAGAACGTAAATGTACTAAATACATTACTGATTCTTAGATGAAGGAATACAAATGGCTAAAAATATAGACATTGACATAAAGATAATACTTCTAATGTTATCAGTAGTTATAACTGTGATTTACCAGTTTTTCTTTTTTTACACTTTGTGCATTTTCCAACTTTTTTATGTATTAATGTTATAATCCTCCACCTTATACCAAAGTTTAAAAAACAAAATTGCAAATGCTATAGCAATCATGACTTTTTCAGTCACATCATATCTGTGTTTTGTTTTATTTTTCTTCTCAAGATGTTTTTTTTATTTTTTTATGTTTCCGATTACTTATCCAACACTTATTGAGTGCCTACTATGTGCCAGAAACAATGCCAGGAAATAAGAATTCGAAGATGAATAGTAAGCAATCTTTACATTTGAGACGCTCACATTAAGACATAGAAATAGGGATTTACAATCTGATAAAAGAATGCTAGAGTTGCAGATTGACAAAGGACTCTGAGGCTCTGGGAGGAGAAGTCTCATACAGCACTGACTCTCAGGGAGGGACAGGAGACATTCCACAGGCTTGCAAAGCTTTCTTTCAGCAGGTGGCATTTTGGGTCCTGTGTCCTACCTCCCAGTGGCATGAACTGAGACCTGGGACACTAAACATAATCTTATAAAATCACCCCCCTCCCCCCACTCATTCTCTCTGGACCATCTCACTTTGTACACTAGAGAGTCTTTGTAATTTTTACAATGGCTGCTTTGATGTTAGTGATGATGGTCCAAAAGAACCCAATATCTTATATTTGTTGATCTCTACTATATGTCAGGCGCTATGTTAGTATCACACACACTAGATCCCTCCAAGGTATGTATTATATTATTATTTCCATTTAACATGAGAAAATTGAGATCCAGAAATGTTAAGCCAAGTTCTCTACCAATTTCAATGACTTCTGCTTACCTGTTGCAGGAAATGTTTATCAGACAAGACCTTATAATGGCAGGCAGCTTGTTATTTATTTTGAACTTAAATAGTGACTAAAAGGGTGGTGGTGTCTTTGAGCTCTTTGTGGGGCATTAAGAGGGCAGAAGAGCATTCCTTCCTGGGCCTCAAAAAGTCGTTCCATTTCTTAGGTGCTGGTCTGTTACATAGACATCCTTTGATAAAGTCTGTCCTTTTTTAGCTGTTCTCCACCAGCTGCTCACTGTGATTCTCAGGAGAAGGCCAAACCCATAATGAGTTACACCTAGTGGCTGGCATATAGTAGGCAATGTCATTCTTTTCAATTCCTTACCCAGTTTCCTTCTCCTAATCCCAAGAGCAGACCTCTTTTTCTCTTTCCTGCGACATTGCCCTAGCCCATCTACTCTGGTCTATCTTAGGGAGTCTAGACTCACCTGTTTTCCCTCAGCAGAGTGTTCCCCATCCTCTCAGTCCTCTCCGTGCCTTCCCCTCAGCCTGCCTTGTGCTCTGACAGGGCAGCTCCTGACTTAGAGTTGGGGCTACTTTGCTCTAGACACCAGTGCAGAGAGCTGAAAGGAGAAGAGGATCTTTCTAGAGGGGAGGGGGAGCTAGGGGGAGGACAGTCAGAAGTGCACACATGTGCAACTTCCTGAAATGTCAGAGCCTGAAAGAACCAGGCTATTGGCCTTAATCAGAAATTGTTGGTCAATGAGAACCTTGAGCCTCCGAGGAAGCCCCCTCTGCAAATTACAGGTGGGCCATGGAGATTTTCCCCTTCAGATACCTACATTTCTTAGACCATTCTGTAGTCTTTGAAAAGTCAGAGGGGGAAACTTGGTGTTAAAACAAGAGAAGTTTAAAACAAATTAAAAGTCAAGCCACAGACAAGTAGAAAATATCAGCAAAACATATATCTGATAAAAAATGACTTTTTTCAAAATATATAAAGAACTCTCAAAACTCACGAAGAAGAAAACAGACACCTAAGAACAAAATGGGCAAAACATTTGAATATACATTTTACCAAAGAAATTATATAGATGGCAAATAAATACATGGAAAGATGCTCAACA
>NW_011888782.1:32666910-32669207 GCF_000151845.1 Pteropus vampyrus | reverse complement strand
AGACATCCTTTGATAAAGTCTGTCGTTTTTTAGCTGTTCTCCACCAGCTGCTCACTGTGATTCTCAGGAGAAGGCCAAACCCATAATGAGTTACACCTAGTGGCTGGCATATAGTAGGCAATGTCATTCTTTTCAATTCCTTACCCAGTTTCCTTCTCCTAATCCCAAGAGCAGACCTCTTTTTCTCTTTCCTGCGACATTGCCCTAGCCCATCTACTCTGGTCTATCTTAGGGAGTCTAGACTCACCTGTTTTCCCTCAGCAGAGTGTTCCCCATCCTCTCAGTCCTCTCCGTGCCTTCCCCTCAGCCTGCCTTGTGCTCTGACAGGGCAGCTCCTGACTTAGAGTTGGGGCTACTTTGCTCTAGACACCAGTGCAGAGAGCTGAAAGGAGAAGAGGATCTTTCTAGAGGGGAGGGGGAGCTAGGGGGAGGACAGTCAGAAGTGCACACATGTGCAACTTCCTGAAATGTCAGAGCCTGAAAGAACCAGGCTATTGGCCTTAATCAGAAATTGTTGGTCAATGAGAACCTTGAGCCTCCGAGGAAGCCCCCTCTGCAAATTACAGGTGGGCCATGGAGATTTTCCCCTTCAGATACCTACATTTCTTAGACCATTCTGTAGTCTTTGAAAAGTCAGAGGGGGAAACTTGGTGTTAAAACAAGAGAAGTTTAAAACAAATTAAAAGTCAAGCCACAGACAAGTAGAAAATATCAGCAAAACATATATCTGATAAAAAATGACTTTTTTCAAAATATATAAAGAACTCTCAAAACTCACGAAGAAGAAAACAGACACCTAAGAACAAAATGGGCAAAACATTTGAATATACATTTTACCAAAGAAATTATATAGATGGCAAATAAATACATGGAAAGATGCTCAACATTATAGTCAGGAAATGTAAATTAAAACCATAGCGCAATACTTTTGCACACCTATTAGAATGGTTAACATGGAAAAAACAAAAAACAAAAACTGATAATACCAAGTGTTGACAAGGGATGCAGAGCACCTGGAATTCTCATGCATTGCTGACGAGAATGTAAAATGGTTTAGCATCTTTGGAAAATGATATGGCAGTTCCTTATAAAGTTACACATAGCCTTGCTATACAACCTAGCAATTCCACTCCTAGATGTTTACCCAAGTGAAATAAAAAATTAAGCCCTCTAAGAATCTGCATGAAAATGTTAAGAGCTGCTTTACTTGTAATTGCCAAAAGGCAAAACAAAACAAAAAATGCAAACAACCTTGGAAATAATCCAAATTATCTTGCTAATCCAAATTAGCAACAAATGGCTAAACAAACTGCATTGCATCTGTACAATGGAATACTTCCCAGTAATAAAAAGGAATGAACTACTGATGTATGCAACAACATGAATGAATTTCAAAAGTGTAATGCTAAGTGAATGAAGCCAGACTTAAAGTCTACCTTTTGTGACATTTGGGACAAAGAATAAACTGCAAGGATAGAAAACACATCAGTGGTGGCCAGGAGAAGGGGTGGGGGAAGGAGTTGACCTTTAAAGGGCAGGAAGAGAATTTTTTTGTTGTGTATTCTGTATCTTGTGGTAGTGGCTATATGACTCTATGCTTTTTTCATAATCCACAGAGCTGTATATGAAAAAGGGTGCATTTTATTGTATGTAAATCATAACTCAATAGAAGTTAAAAAAGTGAATTTGGGGACAGGAATCGTGGATATTTTGCATTATCCTTATATTTGATGGTTGTTTGCAGTTTGGTAACTCAATTGTTCCTTCATTTCTTTAACAACTCTATGTCGAGCATCTACTATATGCTGAGCATTGTGAGTTCAGGGGTGAGCAAAGCAGATACAGGCCTGTTCTTACGGAATGAAATAAAACAAAGTACAAAATACTTTATTGCTTTTCGTGGAGTAATATAGAGGTCATACCCACAACAGTCAGGAGCAGCATGGGGAGGGGACTTAGAAGTAACAGTTTTAAAGAAACTGGAGTACTGGTTGTACCACACCAGACCCATTACACATCACCCTTCCCCCCATAGCTGCTCTCTAGACTTGAGTCTGTCTCTGTAGGGGATTTCCTCAGTGGCCTCTATATCTTTCACACTACCTAAAGGTCAGCACCAGGGAACCAGAGTTTCTCAGCATTGTGGAGGAAAGATAAAATGGACAAGAGAGCTTAGCCATTAAGTAGGACTATTACTGAAACCTCACCAGTGTGAATTAAGATATTCAGACACTAGGTGGGGAAGTTTGAGCAAATGGCCTGGACTCTTGCCCTCTGGGTGGCTTAATTCATTCCAA
>NW_011888782.1:32644549-32666860 GCF_000151845.1 Pteropus vampyrus | reverse complement strand
TGACCTTTAAAGGGCAGGAAGAGAATTTTTTTGTTGTGTATTCTGTATCTTGTGGTAGTGGCTATATGACTCTATGCTTTTTTCATAATCCACAGAGCTGTATATGAAAAAGGGTGCATTTTATTGTATGTAAATCATAACTCTATAGAAGTTAAAAAAGTGAATTTGGGGACAGGAATCGTGGATATTTTGCATTATCCTTATATTTGATGGTTGTTTGCAGTTTGGTAACTCAATTGTTCCTTCATTTCTTTAACAACTCTATGTTGAGCATCTACTATATGCTGAGCATTGTGAGTTCAGGGGTGAGCAAAGCAGATACGGGCCTGTTCTTACGGAATGAAATAAAACAAAGTACAAAATACTTTATTGCTTTTCGTGGAGTAATATAGAGGTCATACCCACAACAGTCAGGAGCAGCATGGGGAGGGGACTTAGAAGTAACAGTTTTAAAGAAACTGGAGTACTGGTTGTACCACACCAGACCCATTACACATCACCCTTCCCCCCATAGCTGCTCTCTAGACTTGAGTCTGTCTCTGTAGGGGATTTCCTCAGTGGCCTCTATATCTTTCACACTACCTAAAGGTCAGCACCAGGGAACCAGAGTTTCTCAGCATTGTGGAGGAAAGATAAAATGGACAAGAGAGCTTAGCCATTAAGTAGGACTATTACTGAAACCTCACCAGTGTGAATTAAGATATTCAGACACTAGGTGGGGAAGTTTGAGCAAATGGCCTGGACTCTTGCCCTCTGGGTGGCTTAATTCATTCCAATGTTGAATAAAGGCTTTTTTGAGTCCAGAGAGTCAAGCCATGGGAGTGAGATTTGGAAATCAATCTGCCATCGTAATTTAAGGGAAGTCTGAGATTGCTCCCTAACTTTCAAGGCTCAGTTTTACACAGGCCACTAGATGGTGAAGTTGAGCTATGGAATTACAGATCATGGAAATTTCTTATGATTGTATAATGTAGCAAGAAAGAGTAGGACATTTATAATATGTACTTTTATTGCTGTGAAATTGACTCTGAACTAAATAATCTACGTCCACTCCATAAGTGAAATACAGCAATATATACCTACACACAAAGAAGCCAAAACAAAAACAAAAACAAAAAACTTTGTATCATATTTTCTCTCTTTATCCTCCTCAGTGTTTATAATCCAGTGCCTAATACTTAGGAGAAACTATATGAATTAAATTAGAAATAAAAGCCTGGATGTTTGTAAGCAGATTATGGTGAAATCAGAAGATATTTGAGTTGGAATCTAAATTTACTTTTTTTAAAAAAATTCTTTAATGTCACCACATGTTTGACCCGTTTTACTCCAAATTTACTTTTCTATTCTTTAGCGTTACTGCAGCGAATTAACGACCAACGAAAAGACTGTTTTGCTATATCTCCAAGATTATAGGACAATATAATCAGAATAATCATTTATTGAGAGCTTTCTATAATCCATACAAGGTGTTAAATGCTTTAGATACAATTTCTCATTTGCCCATGTAAGAATTCTTTGAGATAAATATTATTTCCTCTATTTTATACATGAGGACACTCGAGCTCATAGAAATCAAGTAACTTGCTCAAGGACACCTCAATTAGTAAGCAAGAGAGCTAAGATGTAAGTTCAAACAGAGCATGGACCTTATCTATCTATTCACTGTCCTATTTAACGAGTATGTGGAAAGATAAGCTTGGTTTTGAACACCAGTTTATAACACTTCAATGTGACTGGAAATGCTGAAACATATTTACAAGTTTAGAATGTGTTATGGCCTCCTTGTTCTTACCTAACTTTCAAACTCCTAGGTGGCATCAGTGGCCAAAGCAGGTTAGAGGCCTTCTGTTTAAGCGATTCTTTGAGCCCCTTCACTCTCAAAAAACTAGATAGCATAAATCTAGGTCTAGCTTACTCCTTTTTAGACTGTTGTGATTAGTGAAGTAAGCTGAGAGATCTAATTATGTGTAAGATAAGTAAAATTTGGAATATTTTATAATAGGAAAATAACTGGTTTATGTAAGAGTTCTTGTTGAGTCATGAGTCTAATAGCCTTGCTAAGACTTCCCTGTTCTTCCCTCCAAAAAGTCTTGTAGAGATGGTGAAGACTGCATGGTGGATAATGTTGAAAGGTCTTTTTGAGTATATATTTTTTAATTATTTACTTTGTGATGCAGAGTATGAGCTGATTAGAATTCTTGTCTAATATCAGAGAGCCATGTGTTTGAAAACTATGATGATTAATTGCTGATATTCCTCATTAAGGAGGTTTGTTGTTGTTGTTGTTTGGTTTGTTTCTTTAAAGAGAAGGTAGCAACAGAGTTCCAAAACCTTTCTAAGTGAACTTGGGGATTGGGATTTTATTTCCTGGTGGAGGGATGTTAGCATATATCTCCATTGACTTGTCAGGAGCAATAATAACTCAGAGGGTTATTTTTAATGGTAAGAGGACTGTTTGGAAACAAAATGTGAATTTGTTCAGCTCACTGTGAGGGCTTATCCAGATGTAACCAGCAGGTAGATGGTCCAGCACCTCCTGACACTGTTTGGGCCATAAACTACCCTTGAAAAGAATGTTCTTTCATCTGCAAAATTTTCTGTTTCTCCTTAGTAAGACTAACATAGGATATAGAAGATTAAATATCTGGAGAAAAAAGAATAAAAACTAGGTTTAAGCACTGTAAAACTTAAAAGCTAAATCTAAAAAAAAAAAAAATTCTAAAGGTCAAAGAACTAAGGAAAGCCTTTTATCTAAAAATTTTAAAAATGAATGATTTTCTGGGCTTTGTGAGCAAATAAGTGAGTTTGCTCTCAAGAGTCAAATGGAAGTGAACTCTAAATGCTCTCCTCAGGCCAAAGTCTATATATTACAGTCTTTCAGATGCAGGAAGAGTCCTGGGCACTGGTATCTTGCTGATGAGACCGGGTATACACGTGCATGCTGCTAGAATGACTTCATAGCTCAGTGCCTTGTTCAGGGTTCTTTACCCACATAAAAATGTTTACACTATACAACACGAAGCTAGTTAGACACTGACAATTATTTGTGGAATGTATCCCTCTCTTCTACAATGGTATAAATTTCCAAAATAAAATCTAGAGAACTGAAAAGGCATTGCAAATTATATTTCATAAGTTATATAAATGCCTAATCATTGTACTGTATACCTGAAACAAATATAAAAATTAAAAAATGCAATAAAATGTTTTTTAAAAAAGCATTGCAAAGTATATTGAATGTGCTTAGCGGATTTGAATCCCAGTGTCATCTAATGTCTAACTGTGACTTTGAATAATTTATCTGAATTCCCTAATTTCCATTACTTCCTCTGTGAAACAGGGCAAAGATAGCACTTACCTCCTAAAGGTCATGGGATGACTGCCCAAGCTAATGAGAGAAAAGCCCTCAAGATAGTCTGGTGCATGCTAAGCTCTCTGTAACAGCTGCTGTTGTGGAGAGCACTTCTTCTCTGTATTAGTGTGCCGTTCCATATTCAGGGCTTCATGCTCTATTGCCTTAACACTTCTGGCCTGGTATCACTTCCTCGTTTATTCTGGTAGAGGGAGTGGCTGATTACGTTGATGAATTTGGAAGCAGTATCTGGACATTCTTTGTCCAGCTCTTTCTTCCAGATTTTTATTGGGAATGAAATTGCCCTTAGAAATCTTATATTTTCTATTGTTCTCAGCTATACACTTAGCTTAATGATAAGTGCTTATGGTGATCAATCTGTCCAATTCTGGGAGACAGAAGGCAGCCACATTCTATACATCAGCCCAGCCACTAAGAAAGGTGTGTGTGTATGTGTGTGTGATTGAGTGGGTGTGTACGTGCTTTAGTCTCCAGCTATCTTAATCCTTTGTCTTAATTTTCAGTTGATTCAGAATTCAGGAGAGGAAGGGTACTCATTAACAGGATCCCTCAAACACTAAAAGAGCTGCCATATAATTATCAGGTTAGATTTGGAGAGAAATAATAGTTTGATTTGACTTTCCTAATAGGCACAAACTAAATTGTCTTCTCCACGAGGAGATTTTATGAATGGAGTCCCTATACTTGGCTTCTGAAAATCTACCTACCACCAGTTGTAGCATGAGCAAAGTTTTGGATAACATTTGGATTTCCTGACACATGGTGGAAGCGTAATCCTGAAGACATATGTTTAAATTTTTATTAATTCTTCAGATACTTATTTAGTAGACTAGAGGTATGTATGGTATAATAGCTGATCACAGGTTCTCTGCCTCTTAGTAGCTGTGACATTTTCAGCAAATATACTCTGTCAGTTTACTCATCTGTCAATTGGGAATAATAGTACCTACCTTATACGATTGTTGTGAATTTACATAAATTTGTAACTGTATAGCATTTACTGTACATCTAGCATACAGAAAAGACACAATAATTCTTAACTGTTAAAACTATTTTTAAAAATCATATGCCAGGCATTGTACTCCTTGTTATAGATAGAATGGTGAACAAAATGGACACTAGAAGTTTCATTTAGGTCTGAGTTCTATGGTTCAGTTTAAATGAGTTTCTTTTCTTTATGATTTCAATGCACTGAGCACTTCCAAGATAGAGGGAGTACAAGGAATAACAAAAATCAATACTGGGTTTAAGAGTAACACTTAAAACACATTTTAATAACATTTTATTTTTTATAAAGTGAATCAAACCATTTTGCTCTAAGAGCAATAGACAAACTATGTGAGTGGCATAAGCTTATTTTCTGGATCTGAAACTGAAACTTATTCTAAGATTTTTTTAGAGATGTTTCAGATCTGTAAAGTAATAAGTATTTTAAATCAAGAAAATTTTGCAAAAAACTATGTATTAAAAGGAATGGTTGCGAGGTCCAAACTTCTTTCCGTGTGGCACAAGAAAATCCATGCAAGATCCAGCTTAAAGTTGCTCCTTCTTGATGCAAGGACATGTGTTTCAAAAATAGGAGGCATCTCATGACAGCTGTAAATATGTGTGTCACTCTTAAAACAGTCTTGTCTACCATTCATTCCTAAGAAGAGTAGGAGGAAAAGAAAAACAAAAAAATGCAGAAGAGCTTTGGAATCTTTCAACATTGACTTCCAACCCAGAACAGAATGTACTAGAGGGTCATTTTCATTCTCACAAGAAGCATCTCCTAGTCATTATGGCTGAGGCCGAGAAAGGGAAGTTGAGTAAATGAGCGTAAATTGCTCATTATTCATATAGCGGAAGCAATGTGATTTAAACTGGGAGTCAGAGTCCGAGAAGCCACTGGGGCCTGAGGAACTGGACATGGAGAATTGATGGATTATCAGGAGAAGGGTGTTCCATGTGGGAAACACTGACTGAAACCATTATTACTCATCTAATTTCAGCTCTGGCTGTTCCCACTCCCTTTCATAGCACTGTGATTGCTGCGTGTAGAGGGTGGTAGAAAGGGACAGACAACTTCCAAATAATTTATATTTTAATAATGCTTAATAATGCTTTTGCAATCACATTTTTCATTATAAGAGGGATAAAAATCACATAAAATAAGAGGAGTGAACAAAACCGAACTGAATCATTTAACTTTTTTTGGCCTTTTTTCAAATTAAAAAAGTTATATGTACAATTTTGCCTTCTCCTCTTTTATTTTACATTGGACTACACAATCTATCTTTTTAATGGTTATATGACATTTTTTTTGTATGGATGTTCTGTAGTGAAATTGTATACTTTGTTATTCTTGGGCACTGGACTGTTTTTTCCTTTTTTTGCTGTTAGAGATAGTAGTGTACCAGATATTTAGTACATATGTCTACTGTAATACTTTGGGTCATTCTCTTTGGATTGATTCCTAGATGTAAAATCACTGAGTCAAAGTGGGTATTTTTACATCTTTTGTTACAAATTCCTTCTACTCATTTACCAGAAAACATGACAAAACAAGTATCATTCTATTTTTATCAATTTCAAAAAAAAATAGATGTTACCATTGAATAAAAAAATTGTTAATTTAAAAAAGCAAATATTAATATATCATTGTTACTTAATTGAATTTTGCTTTTTAAATTTTCTTCATGTTCTGGGTTCTATTATTGTTTTTTCCGTGAATCGGTTGTCCATAAGTTTGCATATTGGAATTATAATGTTTTCCTTATCATTTTGTATACATTTTTCCCAAGTAAAGATATCGATCATATTGCAAATAATTCCTGCAAATACTTTTTCATAGTGAATCATTAGTCTTTACATCTATTTTTAAATATGGTCTTTGTCATAGGAAGTGGCACATAAGAGTTAACATTTTTAAATGCTGATAAAATGACCAAAGGTCATTTTTTAACCCAGCGATATGCTCTGTGTAACATAGAATCATATAAAGCACTCATATATACAGATATTTCCCCCCACAGAAGCCACATTTGAACAACCAACAGCCAGACTGGTCTACTCATTGTTCCCCGAAAGTCTTGCTCTCTTTTGTCCACTGTTATGAACATTCCTTTCTTTTCTCCGCAAAGACTTCATTCACCCTCAATAGCTGGCTGCTTCTCTATTAATTCCTATAACTTCAACTGGCACTATCGATAGCATATCTTGAATTATTATGTAATTGCCTTTTGATACATTTTGTCTCAACTGGAACATAAACTCTTGAGAATTTAATTCATAATTATTGCCTGTAATATATCTTCCACAGGATGTGGTAGCTTGAAAAATGACCTGCCAAATTGGGAGCAGCCAGTGTTGCATGTATGACTAAGTAATATAGAGAAGAAACTACCAGCCTATAAAGTTTTCAGATATCTAGATTAAGGAATCTTATTTTAGAGTTAATTTTCCAAATTAGAATTTAGATATAGTGCCATTAGAAGTATCCACTGGCTAGTGGAAATGATTGTATTACATATAATGACTAGTGGAAAGTGACATATATTTCACACTATCACACAAGGAGCAAATGAACTTCTGGTTTCAATTTGTTTTTCCAGGAACAGGTGAGCTCCTGATCATGCTGAGGAAACTGCAGCAGCTTACCAGACTTTCATCTGGATTTATTCTAGGCATTCTCGTAGATGTTCATCTCCTCCTCGACATCACTTAGTTTTGTAAGCTCTTGAATCTAGAAATGGAGATAGGAAAAAAAAAGTTAAATTCTGAGACTGTTAATGAGAGTCAAGTATATAAAGCTGGGCTGGTTTTAAATCTGGTCTGTAGAGCAGGGAACCAAGAAGTGGGACTTCTGGTGGTGGCAGCACTACGTGCTCTGTTCTGGGGACCAAAACACTTTGTAAAGAGCTACTTGACATTGTGCCAGGCCTTCTCATTATGTAAAGGTAAAGGCACAATTCCGGGTAGTGGTGGTAGGGAAAAGGTTTGCAGGGAGCGAGAAGGGAGCTGGCCCAGAAACATAGCCAAGATCTAACATCAGGGAGAAAAAGCATCTACTAAATAACGCACTTTGATGACCTCTATAAGTGTCACTAGCTGATGTTTCTACCATTTACTAAACTATCTCTCATTTTCACATTACTTTCTATATATTAACAACCGTCACGCAATTGGTTTTTTTTTTTTTTTTAAATTATGAAAAAGCAGCTCTTTGGATGCATATATACAAGGAGATCATTAGCATCCTTGGCTCTTTCCACTGTTTTGCAAAATATGCTATTCAGCTAACCCTACAAGTTCAGCAGCTGGCCAGGGCTAAGGAGAAAGAAGGCCCAATCAGTGGATTCCGGAAGCCATCTAATCTTTCATCTTAATTGTCTCTATCATCTTTTTTTTTTTTAAATTGTAATTTCCCTTTGTTATTTTCTAGTCTTCAGCAGCGACTATGTTGGAAGAATGAGAGGAGGTGACTATATCCATATTTTTAAGAAAATTAATACAGGAAGAGCAAAAGCATTTTGGAAAAGTACTTTTCAATGTTAATAAGGAGTGAACAGAGAATAACAAAAATTATGTGTATGGATTCTTTATGTGCCAAAAATTATGCAGTGCACTTTGCATTTGTTTAATGTCCACAGCAGCTCTATGAAACAGGTATTGCCATTAACCCTATTTTACAGATGGGGAAAATGATGCTTAGGCACGTTAAGAAATTTGCCCAAGGTCACATGGCTAATAAGTGCTAAAACCAAGAAGCACATCCGGAGCCTCATGCTAGTGCCCACATTTTAGCCCCTATTCTATTATGTCAGGAGTTCTAGGTGACAAGAAATAACTAGGGAAGGTTTGAGGAAAAGCTTTTCCAGAAAAACTCCAAAATTCCTCAGGAGGGAGTGGACTTCCTTTTTTTATGAGTATAGGAACTCGGATATTAAAGAAGAATGCTGGCATCTAGTAGGCCAGGGAAATTGGACACATTTGAATTAAAGATGGACGTGAGAGAAACACCTTCAACTTCTCCTCACAGAACCTATAATTGATCATGTTTCTTTAAACATATACTTGTGAGGAAAGATTTGGGGGAAGAAAGAACGTGTATTCTCAGAGTTTTATGCCAAGTGCTAATAGAACAAATGGATTTAATTGACGTAAAACATATTTTTAATAACCAAATACACAATTTTCTGGCTGTGTATTTGTAGCAGATATTTCTCAGATTCTGGGTATTATAATCAGTATCTTCTGGAGTAGCAACCAGCTTGGTAAAGACTAGAATTAAAAATAAATTCTCTACCCCATCTGGAATTTTCTAAGATCCAGTCCACAGGCAGGCTGGTATAGGTGTAGTGAGGTATTTCTACACTATTTCCCTTTGCCCATAGTTTCATTTCCAGAACCCTATAGTGTTTTATAACTTGGGATCTTGTTGCAAACTTGTACCAGGACTTTGAAGATCCTAAGACCCCAAGCGACCTACCCGATTTCATAGTTAACCCTAAAATTAATCAATATTTGTGGAAGTTTTTGAATAACTTAGGTTAGCGTGGGATAGATTAGATTAGAGCATTTATCATTGAGCTCCTGCTTTGTGACAGGCATTGTGAAAACAGGGCAAACTGCCTTTAGGTTGGAAGATCCCAGGTGCATAGCTGAGGTAGTGATAGAACCTTCAGACCAGTCCAAGTTTTAGCACAAGGTGGAGAAGTGGAAGGGCTCATGTACACTACAACCGTGGTTACTCTGGTAGTACCTGGTTGCTAAAGTGATTCAAGCAGAATTACTACATGACCCAGCATTTCTTCATCTGGATGTCTACTCCCCAAATTTGGAAACATTTATCCATAACTATATATGCACCACGTTGTTCATTGCAGCATTATTCAAGGATGGCCAAGACATGGAAACAACCGAAGTGTCCTTTGACAGTTGATTGGATAAAGAAGATGTGGTACATATATACAATGGAATATTACTCAACCATAAGAAGATGAAATACTGCCATTTGTGATGACATGGATGGATCTTGAGATTATCATGCTTGACAAAATAAGTCAGACAGGAAGGGCTGAGAACCATATGATTTCACTCATATACGAGATATAAAACTGAAAGCAACAAGCAAATAAGACAAACAAACAAAAACTTATGGACACAGACAACAGTTTAGTAGTTACCAGAGGAAAAGGGGGAAGTAGAGGAGGTAGATAAGGGTAAAGGGGGTCAAATATATGGTGACGAAAGGAGATTTGACTTTGGGTAGTGAACACACAAGTCAATATACAGATAAGGTATTATCGAATTGTACATTTGAAACCTATATAATTTCATTAACCAATGCCACTCTAATAAATTTAATTTTAAAAAAGGATATTCTGGCATCTACTGAGCTTTGTTTTTCTTTGTCATTCTCTAATATTTACATAAATATATATATACAATTTCTATTGTACCCTGAACTAAGAGAAAGTGTTCATATCAAAATTGACAAAATGATTAGCAGATGAACTCACTCAGAATAAGAAAAAGACATTGGTCATTTCAATAAATCCCAGATTCTCTTTTACCCAAAATACAACTTTTTAAAAAGAATGCTTTAAATTTACCTCAGTAACTGTTTCATTTTGAAGGCCTTCTTCATTCAGTCCAGCTGGAGCTGGTTCAAAAAAGACTGTGTTAGTTCAAGCACTGAAATGAAGAAATGTTTCAAATTAAAACTAGGTTCAAATTTTCCACACTTGGGGCCTGTGATCTAAAATTGGTGGTAATCTCAGTTGGTGGCAAGAAGGGCCACTTTTTAAAAAAACGATTTAAAGCCTTTTATTATAAAGATTATGTAACAAGTGTGCAGAAAGTGTGAAAAGTAGAGAAACAAAATCATCTATTGTTCTACCATCCCAAAACACTTTTATATTAATATGTATTGAAAGTACCGGGCCCATTGGTAAGCAATGGGGATATATAAGAAAGCAAATTAGCAATGATCGAGTTTTCTTGGAGTTTATATTCTAATGGAACAGACACACCATTAAATATACAAACAAACAAACAATACAATACAATACAATATGGAAAATAAGACTGTGTGCATAATAAGCTATGGGAACACAGAGAAGAGTGCAGTTTTGCGAATTTGTCACTTATCAGTGATGGTTCCTGGGAGAAGAAGCTGAGATTTAAAGGATAAGAAGGAGTTGGCTCCAGGGAATGGAGAGACATGAGGAGGGGGAGATTTAGAGGATTTCAGGCAGAAGAAACAGAAGAAATGTGCGAAGTTTCAGGAATGAGAGATCATCAGGTCTCCCAGATTTGGTGAACCATTAATACTTTTGTATGGCTTGGTTTTAGAGAGTGAGGAGGGGAGGAGATAGCTGAGGGAGCCGATAGTGAAGTTTCCAATACCATGTCCTGTGTATGCTCAATCTAAAGGTCAATGGGGACTCATGTGATAACAGTATTGTGTGTCCACATGGATTCAAAGTTATGTACTTTCAACAATAAAGATATGATTTGTTTAAAATTAGCAACACAATGATACACCATTGCTATTTTTACTTGACATAGATCATTGACCTTTTCCAAGTTACTATGTGGAAAATTAATCATCTGATGTCTATATACTATTCAATTGTGTTGATTGAATTAAGTTAATTAACCATTCATTTATCATTAGATATTTTTATTACTTCTAATTTTTATTTTTATAAATAATTCTGTTATCATTTTCATTTGTTTTGCTTTTTTTCTAGAATAAATATCTAGAAATTATATTATTATTAATTTATCTTTTCATTGAGGTATAATTGACATACATAGAAATTATAATATTTAATCAAGGATATAAATACTTTTAGAGACTTTGGAATCATGTGATAAATTTACTTTATCACTTTACAGTGGTATCTACAAAGTAAAAATATATATAAGATTCACTACATGTTTTTTTTTGGTCGTTATGTATTATAATTTTTTAAAAAATACTTCACTAATTAAATAGACCAAATGCTTAATTTCTATTTGTTTAAATACTAGCAGTATTGAACATTTTCCCACATTTTTTTTTTGTCAAAGTAAGTTTCCTCTGTGAATTATCTTTTCATGATCTGTTTACTAATATTTTTATTGAAACTCAAAATTTTAAAATAAATTTCTGTATTATAGATTTAGAATATTATTTCCCCTTTGTGAAATGATAAATAATAAATTCTATTATTATTATTTATTTCCATAATTTAATTCTTTACTGTTCAATTTTTTAATCTACTTCAAAATTATTTTTCACATTTTAATCAATGGCTTAATAGTAGTTATTGAATAATCATTTATGTTATGGTTTAGTTTTTATCATGAGAAATTTTTATGAAGAATAGGCTTTATATCAAGGTTATCCATTCAGTTCCAATGATTTATATCTCTTGCTCAAACAGCACGACACTGTCATTATTACTGCTATATAAAATATTTTAATTTGGGGGAAGAACTACAAATTCCATCATTAATCTCTTTTTCATATTATTTTGATAATTATACATGTTTATTCTTACAGATGAAATATAAAATAATTTCTAATTATAACTTAGATATTCTCAGTCGGAATTTATACATTGGGTATGAAATATAGCAATTAAGAGGGTTCCTCAATATTCTAGGAAGAGTGCATACAATTTCCAAATACATATATGGCTATTTTATAAATAGAAGATAAGTTCTCATTTTGCTCAAATAAATCAACTCACATGATGATGCCTTTGGAATAGATGGTTTACGTGAAAGTATATACGTTCTAGTGCTCCATCTGAAGTTTTTCGCATCAATTGGAGTTTGAACAATCATTACCTTTGTGATTTCTTCAGTGCCTTGTATCTGAAAGTTGACAAAATATAAGTTAATTTCCGAGTATATATCATACAACTAAATGTTTCTCTGGTAAGCTACTACCTCAGGCCCACTCTAAACATCTGGGCCTGAAAATTGAAAACATCATTAGATATTAGAAGATATCTTAAAATATCTGGACATGTTAGTTTTATGAACTAACATGCTCAATATACTGTCATTGATTTTTAAATATTTTGTTCATTTCTCTTACAAATGAGAAAAATGATCAAGAGTTAATCATCGATGATCCTTTAAAATGTCACCCAGAGAGGTTTAAAAAAAATTTTTTTTTAATGTGGCAGAAAGTTAGTTTAGAAAACAATGGAGTTCAAGAAATTCTTCAGCCTTGTGTGTGGTTTTTTTCAGTATGCTTTGAATCACATTGGTACCCAAACCCACAATGAGCAGGCTTCATGTCTAGGAGAGCTGACAGAGTTGGGCAGGTTTGGGGGCTGCCTTGAGAATCTCTTGCTTGGCCATCTAAATTCCCAACCAGAGCCCGCACCAAAGTTCTGTTATGATATATTCAAGAATAGAGGTAGGGAACACCATAGTTAAGAATAATGTTTCATTTCCTTTCACTGGGCATCACATTGGTGCTGGTTGTGTTATGATTAGAAAAATTTTTTGTGACCATTTCTTACCCCAGGATTCCTCTTATCACCACCTCACATTTTCCTTATGTCCCAAACATACCCTGTAAGTACTTCTATTCTATCATAGCTATAAATGATTTACTTAATATATTTGTATTATGCTTCTTTCCACATGGTCGAGAGGACAAGTAGCAAGTCACATTTGTCTTGATCATTTTAGCATCTAGAACCATTTCCATCATATATTAGTTGCTTTAAAAAATATGTGCCTAATTTAATTGACTCTAGGTTCCTCTTTCAGTTTACTTTCTGTAGCTGTATTTTATATGTCCCCTGATTTCTTCTGACACACTCCTCTCTTATTCTACTCCAACATACAAAGACATCTACACACATATACATACACATATACAAACAGTCTTCTTTCTTTCCTTCTTCACATGGCATAGCTTCTCATTTTTATTGGAAGAAAACTCAACACCTTAAATATGAGATGTCCTTCACTTTTACATTCACTTTTAGAGTAGCTGGGGAAATACCACTGGTACACTGGTCAACATAGGTATGGCAGAACCTTTCCAGAGTACTATCGATACAGACTAGAGAGTGTGGCTCTTTTGCAATGTGTAAATGAACTTAATAGGCCCTCTCCTGATAATTACAACTGCAACATAATCTAATTGTGGCTAAAATGTATGGCTCGGCTTGCTTAATCGACATCGAACAGGAATAGCTTGGTGTTTGGCTTACCTAGTGCCAAAGCAATCAATAACTTGGGGTATGTGTTGCGTATGTGTGGTGTGTGTGTGTGTGTGTGTGTGTGTGTGTGTGTGTATGTGTGTGTATGTGTGTGTTTATGGAGTGGTATGGCAAAGGGAGAGGAATGGAAGGTGGCAAATGACAATTTTTATAACATTAATACATCGTTGGATATATGGCATATTGACTTAAAGACATGAATCAATATTTTTTTACCTGATGGCATGTTATGGGAATTAAGAAAGGTGCCTTATAAACTTTTCGTAACTGACAATCTTCTACAGCTCCATGTATGAGGATGACATAAATTACAGTTTCATCATAGATGTCAGTCTTGGTGCCCTTTGGTATATCTTTTAAATTAATGTTACAGAGCTTTAATTGCATTTTGTAGGTCCAATCCTATAGGAGAAACACAATTTCATAAACCACTGTTTGTTTATAAATTTTAATATAAATTCCTAAATAGTTAATTTATAATAATAGTTTAATGCAATTCCACTCAGAGAGAAGTACGAGTTTATAGAAACACCTCTTACCTCATAAGATAAATGTTCTCTGATTTTTTTGGCAGTAATAGAAAGTCCAAGTTTTAGCCACATTTTATATTCAATGTGAGGACAGCATTGTTCAAAAGCTTCATATAAGTGACTTTTGGGAATAAAACATGTCTGGCAAAAGGAGGATATAAATTAATATTTTACTGTACCTATAGTTCAAGGAAATAAGGTTTCCATATATACATATATTTATATATCATTGAGGTTAAGAATTATGTAAGACTTAAATTATGTAAGATTCATGTTATTGCCTGGCAACATAATAAAATACTTGTGTGATCTTATCATATACTAAATATTAAAAGACTGCATGATCCAAAGAAAGGTTCTTTAAAATTCTAATAGATTCTGAAAAGATAGAAAACAAAGTATCAAAAATCATTTAATGTTTTTAACTAAAGATGTAAATACTTATAAAAATAAAGTATTTGAGGTGAGCAAACATTTCAGGTAACAATAAAATGCTGATGCCGACAACAAACAGACTATTGGCTGTTAGAAATAAGTTGCTATGAATATATAAGACATTGAGTATGTTGGTTTTTATTTCTTTTGGGTAAGTATCTATAATTGGGATTTCTGGGTAATATAGTAAGTGTGTGATTAACTTTATAAGAAACTAACTGCCAAACTGTTTTCAGAAGGGGTTGTAAGATTTTATGCTCTCACCAGCCATGTATGAGAATTTCAGTTGCTTCACCTCCTTGCCAATGCTTGGCATTCAGTCCTCTTATTTTAGCCAACGTAGTAGGTATGTAGTGATAACCTCATCACGACTTTAATTTATATGTCTCTAAAAGCTAACGACATTGCAGATAGTCTTTATGTGTTTATCGGCCATTTGTATATTCCTTTGTGAAGTGTCTGTTCAAATCCTGTGTCCAATTTTTAATTTGGTCACTTGTCTTCTTATTTGAGTTGTGAGAATTCTTTACAGGTTTTTTTGTTAAGTCCTTTTTCAAATAAAGATATTGTAAAAAACTCCCCCTGACCTCCAGCCACTGGTTTGCCTTTTTCAAATTCTTTATGGTGTCTTTTTAAAGAACTGAATATTTTAATTTTAGTGACATCCAGTTTATCAGCATTGCCTTTTGTAGTTAGTGCTTTTTGTATCCTGGTTAAGAAATCTTTGCCTATTTCAAGATCTCCTGTGTTTTCTTCTAGAATTTTCATAGTTCTAGTTTTTGTGTTTAGGTCTATGGTCATTCCAAATTAAGTTTTGTGCATAGTGTATCATTGCTGCTATAGAGATATTTAGTATTTTCAGGATCATTTGTTGAAAATACTATTATTGTTAAAAATCAATTGACTATGTATATGTGGATCTACTTCCAGATTCTCTCACCTGTTCCACTGATCTATATTGTCTTAACCTTGAGCCAATACTATATGGTCTTGATTATTATAGATTTATAATAAGTCTTTGAATCAGGTAGTGTAGGTCACCTAATGTTATTCTTTATCAAATATATTTTTGTCTATTCTAGGTCCTTTGCATTTTCATGTAAATTTTACAAGCAGCTCATAAATTTCAATGAGGAAGCATCTGCTGAGATTTCATTGAGATTGCATTAAATCTGTAGATCAATTTGGAAAGAATGGACATCTTAATAAAATTATGGCTTCCAATCCACGAATATGTTATACCTCTCCATTTATTTAGATCTTCTGTAAGTTCTCTAGAAAATATTTTGTAGTTTTCATTGTAGAGGGCTTCCATATCTTTCATTAACTTTACTCCTATCCACTTTATCTAGTACAGTAGGGCTAGATAAATGTTCCCTGATTTTTTTGGCAGTAATGGAAAGTCCAAGTTTTAGCCACATTTTATATTTAATAAAGAAATAAAGTAACATAAAAATTATAAAGAAAACACTCAATTATTTCTGTAGATGACATATCTAAATTTTTAATTAAATTTATTAGGGTGACATTAGTTAATCAAATTACAAAGGTTTCAAGTGTACAATTCAATAATGTATCATCTGTGTATTGCATTTTGTGTTCATTACCCAAAGTCAAATCTCCTGTCACCATGTATTGGTTAAATCCTAAAGAGCCTATCAAAAATAACTAGAATTTACAGTGAATTTAACAAGCCAGCAAGAACTTGGAATTCCAAAAATTAATTGTATTTTCATATACTAGCAGCAGTTGAAAATGAATTTCTTAAATTTTTTACAAAAAAAAAATTAAAGCAGATAAAGTGGCCCAGCAAACATTTGAAGTCCTAAACCATTCCTCCCTCTTCTCCTTAGCTCAAGATGGCATATAAACTTCAACTGTCTGATTTGTCCCAAGACTCCACATTTTAATAGAACCTTATATTTACATATGTAATTAAATTTGGTTATTTTTTCCTGTTAATTTGTCTTAAGTTATTTTAATTTTTCAACCAGCCAGAAGACCGAAAGGCAAAGGGGAAATTTTTCTAACCTCCCTCACTGACAAAACAACCTTAAACATCCCTGGCACTTCTTGATCTCTAATATTTCTGTTTCATTCTTAACAATCTGGTAAATTTAGGTTTGTCTCATCCTGTGCATATGCAGCCTATCACTCAACCAATGACTTGTGAAGAACCATCACACAGACTTCTCAGTCTCCCTCTCAGCTCCTCCTTCTAGACCCAATTCTGCAGATTCCAGCCAGTTGAGCTGTCCCAACTTTGGATCTTCCTCTTCTTAGCTCAGAAGGATCATTATCTTCTGATTGAATTCTTATTATGTGTGGCTGGAAACTGTCCTAGGCAGAAAGTCAAGGTGGATATTGCAAGTTTATCTCTCTCTCAAGTTTTCCAGACATACACTGCCTTTTTTCCAATGGCTGAAAATATTTGCCTTACATGTTTTGTCAAGTTCTATAGTTGTTTATGATGAGTGTACTAGTATGCTACCAGTAACTTCATTATAGCCAAAAGCAAAAGCATAGAATAGATTAATGCAATGCTAGATTTTATATACTTTCTCTTGTAAATATTCTAATATACGCTGCTGAATGATACAGGTTACTTTTCTCTTGCCTTCTTCCTCCACCTCCTCCTTCTCCCCTTTTTATGCCAATGATTTGTTGAGGAAAAAAATGGTTATTTGGCCTGAAGTGCCTCTCACATTCTAGATTTAGCTAATTATCTTCTCCTGGTGTCAATTAACTTGTTTCTCTCCTTCCTGTATTTTCTGTAAACTGGTTAGATCTAGAGGCTTCGGGTTTTCTCTTTTCTCTTATAAGAAGACTTCATAGGTGGTGCTAGTACTTCTGCTGCATCATCTGCATCATATCATGTCCCACTTTCAATGATGCTAAGATTATCTTTAGGTGGTATCAGCCTAGTACTTTCATTATAAATTTTTCCATTAATACTCCACTTAGTAGTTTTAGCATCAATTGATGGTTGTTGCCCAGGAGATATTCTAACTTTCTCATTCTATATTTGTAAACTGGAATTCTTCTTTACAGAAAAATTTTATCATTTTTTGTTACTTTAGAAGCATTCATAGAGAAAAGACAGGGTAAATGTTTAATTTTTTCTATTTAAAAAATGCATTTTTAGAGTAATAAGTTGATATCCCAGCAACTTTATCAAAAATTTAAAAAATTTGTATTGTTATCAACTTATGGATTTTTATATATTTATGGGATTCATTTGTTTGCAGTCATTGTTCTTTTCAAGTTCAAATTAGGTCATTGGGACCCTCTGTCACTTTGAGGATTTTGTCCTCAATCTCATCTAGGGAATCTTTCATTCACTTTGCTCAACTAGCTCTTTGACTTCCCTCCTTTCTTACCCTCCAAATTATGGTATTGGTGGTTAACCTATACCACCTAATTTCCCCATGAGAGAATTAATATAACCAGTTTTTCTGATTAAATTCTTCTTTCAATATGGTAAGTTAACTCTTGCAAGATATTTTGCCGGGACATTATACCAGGTAAATATAATTCTGTTAACAAATTTTGTTCTTTTACCATTTCTATTTTTAAAAGAATTCTATTAGACTGTAATTATATACTGAGTACAAAAACACCCTTAAATTTTATGCTAGATATTTAACCAGATACAACAGTAAAACATAATAAGGTAGTGTTTTCTGACCTCCACTACAGTTTTGCAGGTGGCAGAATATTTCATAGGTTCATTAGTTAAACAGTTCAGCTCTCCTATTATTTCTCCACTGATCATATAGTCTGTGTAAATTATCTGATTATCTTTCTCCTCTGACTCCTGTAATATGTGGTCGATTACCAAACCTGGCTTTGATCTTTTAAGCTATTCAGGAACAAAGAAAGAGAAAAATAGGTATGCCAGTTAATTTACTAAAACTATCTAATTTATTTTTTCTTTTGGTTTTAATAATTTTAATATGTACATATGATTTTGAGGATCCTGTACCCGCTTTACAATGGCTAAATGCCCAAATCAAATACAAGATGAATAACAATTTATATTATAATTTTCCATCTCAAAGATGATTTTTTTATTTTTATTTTTGTTATCTATGGGAAAGCATGGATTAAAAGGTGATGGGTATGTTATCCATTGTGTTTGAACAAGAAACATTGTTGTTTGGATGGTAGTTACCATCCTAAAACAGGAACAATGCAGTTCTTAACATAGAAAACTATTAATTCTCAATTTTATCAAGTTTTTAAACTCATGGTCTCAGGTGCATTTATAAATAATTCTGCCTTACCTTTACCATGCCTGAAATAATTATATAAATTCCTTTTGGCTCATCATCTTCTTCAAATATATTATTTCCACAATCATATGTTATAATTTTGGCTCTTTCCTAAAAAAAAAAAAATCAGCAAATAAAGAAGCTATAAACAATATTTCAGCAGTGGTTGGGGATGTCAAAGTTTATATTCTAATAAAAATGTTTTACATTTTTAAAATAAATATCACTCAATGAGATCTGAGATCACATTAGTAATAAATTTGGAAGAGAAACTAGGACTTATGAATAGCAAAGAGAGGAAGGTGAATATTCATAGATATATATATAATTTCAGATGGAGTATTTATACAGGGATTAAGAAAGAAATAATTTAATCTATAATATAACAGAAAAATGGAACTATTCTGTCTGAATAAAAAATAATCAGAATAGATGCAGGCTAATGGTACATATATGTTTCATACATACTCAAGCTCTAAACATCTAATGAGGTAAATACAATTTTTTTTCATTCAAAATATTTTAATCAGGTGAACAAATATAATCATTTTTTTTCACACCAAGTAGATATAGAGAAAGAATGTTATTAGAACAAGATAGACCCATTTATTTGTTCATTCCACAAACATTTATTGAGCATCCATTATGCAATATGGAAAGTATCAGGGGCTGGGTATTCAAAAGTTGGATGAACTAAAAAACATAGTTTGGAAGAGAGATGTAAAGATGATTGTAATGTAGTATACTTAATGGTATAATAAAAGTATATAATGGATACAATGGTAACACCTTTGGTCCTCCAACCTCAGGATCTACCACAGGATGATCTTTAATTGGTAAGGTCTTTGACCCCAAAGCCTACTCTTCTGAGTACCTTTGGTAGGGATGTTTCTAGAGAAGTAATAAGGAGGGAGGAAAGGTTTCAGGGGGAAAAGTGGGGGAAAAAAGGGTATTTCACAAAAAGTAAATCGCACTTACAGAAGAATGGAATTAGAAAACAATATAAAGTGTTTGGGGTCACATGAGTGGTTCAGCATAAAGAGTGTGGAGCATCTGACAAATGGGCAACAGAAGATGATGATAGGGAGGTACACAGGAGGCAGATTACAGAAAGACCTTACATGCTATTGGAATGGATTTTGATTTTATCATACAAGTAATAAAGGGCATTTAAATAATTTTAAATTAGAGTATCATGATTAAATCTTTGCTTTTTAAAACATCATTTTTTTTGGTACATAAAGATATTATTACTAGGAAATAAAAATCTTACCTTAATAAAGTTTATATGTTTTTTGTTTTTATCCAGCCATGGAATATGGTATAGTGTTGCAAGAGTAGTAGGAGCCTTGGTAATAGGTTGAAAATCGAGTAACTCTCTTTTTTTGTCCATTATTAACTAAAATCACAAAATTTAAGAAAAAAGATTAACAAAACTAGTGTTCATAGAATGTTTAAAACAATTATGACTTTGTACTATTTCTTCTTCTTGCATGTAGGAGATTTTGGTTCTTCCACAGAAACCTCCAACCTCTCCTCTCTTATAGCATTTTTTCTGTTATCGTATTCTGAAGTCATAGATTAAACTTTTAAAAGTAAACCTTTTTTCTAAAGTTTAGCAGGTAAGCAAAAAATGCACTAGTTATAAAAATCCACTCAAAGAACATTTACAGTGTGAAAACACCTGTGTAGCCAGCACCCAGATTAAGATATAAAACATTTACTATACCCTAGAATTCTCTCTTATGTTCTCCACTAATCATTGCTCCTATCCAAAGACAATCATTCTTCTATCACCAGAGTTTAGCTTTGTCTGAATTTGAGCTTTATCTGCATAAAACTAAAGCATATTAACTTGTTTGTGTCTGGTTTCATTTGCTCAACATTCTATTTCTGAGCTTCATCAGAAAGATGATGCAAAAATTCATTCATGTCATTTTCATTATTGTATAGGAATATGGTGTATTATTATACCACAGCTTAATCCACTGTTGATTAAAATTTTGGTTGCTCCAGTTTTGAGCTTTGTAATACTGGTATGAGTATTTGTTTGCTGTGCATGTGTATGTGTTTCTGCTGAATATATGTTTATATAATCTAATTGCACGTCATAAGATATGTATATGTACAAATTTAGTAGATTTTGCCAGACATTTTCACAAAATTATTGCATCATGTTACACTCCCACTCTAATCTAGTTGTTCCACACTGTTTGTCTACACTTGGTATTGTCAGATTTTTTTTTAAATTAAGTATTCTGGTAGTCATGTTATTAGTGTTTCATTTTAGTTTTAATTTACATTAAGGTTATGAAATGATACTGGACACCTTTTGTTATGTTTATTGGCTCTTTGAATACCTTCTGTTGTGAAGTGTCTATTCAAATCTTATGCCCATTTTTTAAAAATGGATTTTCTGTCTTATTCTTATTGATTTGTAAGAGATTTTTATATATTCTGGCATGAATCCTTTGTTGAACATATTTATTTTGAAAATATCTTTTGAAAATCCTTTATGGATTTTCTTTTCATTCTCTTAGTTTTTATTAAAAAAGTTCTCAATTTAAAAGTTATTTCAATCCAATTTTCTGGCCTGTTTAAGAAATATTTGCTTATACTAATATAAAAATTATCTCGCGTTATCTTCTAAAAGCTTATTTTTTTACCTTTTAAAGTTATGTACAATGCATCTGGAAATTCTAGAATTGATTTTTTGTGTGTGGTATGGGATTAGAGTTCAGATTCATTATTGAAATAGGTGCAAGAAGTCTACACAGATAAGCACAAGAACCACTAAGACAAAATTAAAACCTAATTAAGTGGTGAGATATGCAATGGATTGAATCCATATCACAAAGGTGTCAATTTTCTCTAAATTGATGCATAGGCTTACTGGAATCTCAGTAGAAATTTCAGTTATTTAGTAGAAATTTCAGGTTATTTAGTAGAAATTGACAGCTGATTCTAATTTTTGAAAATATGAAATCCCAAAACAAGTCAAAATAATCTTGAAAAGAACAGAGCTGGAATATACCCACAATCAGATATAAAGATTTATTATTAAGTTTCAGTATAAGATGGTGTGATATACAATGAAAAAGATTCAATGATAGATAAATGAAACAATGTAACAGAAAAGAGTCCAGAAACTTATCAACATATACACACTCATCTAATTTATGAAATTCTCCGTAAGTGTAGTACAATAGGGTAGAATGATCTTTTACATAAATGATGATGGATCAATCATCTATATGGGAAAAAAATGTTAACTTTAAGCTAGTATTTTTATGTAAAACATATAAATGGCATTGCTTGTGTTTATTATTTCTATTTTGTACAGAGTAAGATATCCCCATAATCAGGTATATTAATCCTGATTTTCTAAATTCAAAACTCTTAGTCTTTTAAGCCAGAAATATACCCATCTCTTTCTATTTTGATTTTTGATGGTGTTGTGCTTAAAAGCATGG
>NW_011888782.1:32634298-32643909 GCF_000151845.1 Pteropus vampyrus | reverse complement strand
CCTTAAACAAGTCCATAAAAATAATAAAAATAATCTACATTGATCATAGTGAATTTGTTTATTCATACAAGGCATACAAGTATTTAGTGGTAATGCAGTAATCTGTAGAAGTATAAGCCAAATCATGTATTTGGAATATTATTCTGGATACATCAGGAAAATTGTGGCAACTAGGGGGCTTAGAAGACTGTATATCGGTATAAAACATTCTTTAAAAAATTAGTTTACTTATTATACAAGTGATATATTAGAACATTTCTGAGTAAGTTTTAAGCATTATAAAAAATAGAAATAAAATAATTCCCTTCATCCTCCTCTTTTCTTACCACTCTTTGCATCGGATATGCAACCAATATTAAGTTTCATATATTTTCATCTAGATTATTTTCAAAATAGTACATATATATACAGAAATTAAAAAAAACTAAATTGAACATATCATACATTGTTTTAGAAATTATTTTTTCTCATATTAACAACATATAGATCTACATATAGATCTTTCTTATTTCTGTTGATTTAAATATAATGTTCATGTGCATGATATATCACAATTTATGCAAATCATTCCCAATTTGATGAAAATATAGGTTGTTTCTAACATATGTTTGAATATATATCTTTGTTTATTTTTTAATATCTGTACATTTCTACATGTATAATTGCTGGTTTAAAGGATATGCATTTTTAAAGTTATTTGCTAAATTGCCCTCCAGAATGGCTGTACTCATTTGCATTTTATTCTGTCACATATAGGTCTATTTTCTCATAACCTCATCAGCATTGAACATAGACAGTTTTTTTCATTACTGCTCATTTACTGGGCAAATATTCATTTTGTCTGTGTGAAATGCCTGTTTCATGTTCTTTCCTCACTTTTTAGAGGCTTCTTTGCCCTTTTACATTGATTTGTGGGAACTTTTTAGATATTATTGCTATCACCATTTTGTGTGAATTTTTCTTGCAGATATCTTCCAAGTTGTGCCTTGGTTCTTAACCTTGGTTCTTAACCAAATATATTACTTGTTTGTAATATATTTCAACATACGAAGTTTTAAATTGTTTACAGCATCATCTACTAACATTTACACTAATGGTATCTTGGTTTTGTGAATGGTTTAACAAAGCTTCTCTTACATTAGTATAAAGATATTCTCTATATTTGATAACATTTGCGTAGTTTTTCATGTTTAAATTGTCATTACATCTGGAAAGTTTTCTTTCCCTCTATGGTGTGGGGTATGGACCTAATCTATTTTTTTCCGTATGAATTTTGAATGTCTCAGCACCATTTGTTTTTCCTATTTGCAATGTTATGTCAATATATACTAGAACACTAAGTGTATTTAGGTCTGCTACATAACTTGTCTGTTCCATAGATATTTTTTTCCTAATTCTATTCTAATTTCATATTATTTGATTATTATGGATTTATAACATGTCTTAATATCTAGTAGGGTAAACATTTTCTCTGTTCCGCCTCCTTTTTTGTTCATTCGTAGTAAAATAAAAACCATATACAATTTACTATCTTAACCATTTTAAATGTACAGTTTACTGATATTAAATATATTTGTATCGTGCAACCATCAGCATCATTCATTCCAGAACTCTTTCCATCTGGTAAAACTGAAATTCTATACATATTAAACAATAATTCCACATTCTTCCCTCCCTCCAGGTCCTTAACCACCATTTTACTTTCTGTCTTTAAGATTTTGACAGCTTTAAGCACCTCATATAATTGGAATCCTATAGTGTTTGTCTTTTTCTGACTGTCTTATTTCACTTAGTATGTCTTCAAGGTTCACCCATGTTATAGTATACATCAGAATTCCCTCCCTTTTTAAGGCTGAATAATATTCCATTGTAAGTATATACTACATTTTGCTTACCAATTTATCCATTAGTGGACACTTGGATTGTTTCTTGTTTTAGCAATTGCGAACAGTGATGCTATGAAGATGAGTATTCAAATATCTTTGAGATCTTACTTTCAATTTTTAAAGTATATTCTCAGAAGTGGTATTGCTGGATCTTATGGTAATTCTATTTTTAATTTTTTGAGGAAGTGTCATACTGTTTTTTACAGCAGCTGTACCATTTTACATTCCCATCAATGGTGCATAAGGGTTTTTGTTTTTGTTTTATGGTAATAGTCATCCTAATGATATGAGAATGGTTTCTCATTGTAATTTTGATTTGCATTTCCTTAATGTTTAGTGATGTCAAGCATCTTTTCATGTACTTATCAGTCATTTGTATATCTTCTTTGGAGAAATAGTGTTTTTTTTATCCGTTCTTCTGATCTTTGTGTTTTGATTGAAAATTTATTTATATTTAAAATATCTACTAATAAGGGAGAACTTATTGTCTAGTATCCTTTCATTTTATTCTGTAGGGCTCCTTTTAGCATTTTTTTTTCAGGGCAGTTCCAGTGGTAATAAACTCTCTCAGCTTTTGTTTATCTGGAAATGTCTCAATTTCTCCCTCACTTCTAAAGGACAGTTTTGCTGGACATGGGTTTCTTGGTTGACAGGTTTGTTTGTTTGTTTGTTTGTTTGTTTGTTTGTTTATATATTTATTTTAGCTCTCTGAATATATTGGCACACTTCCTTCTGGTCTTCAAAGTTTCTGATGAGAAATCACCGATAATTTTATTGAGGATCCTTTGTATATGATAAGTTACTTTTCTCTTGCTGATTTCAAACTTCTCATTTTGTCTTTTGACAGTTTTGATGTGAGTGTCTTTGATTCATTCTACCTGGAGTTCACTGAGCTTCTTGGACATTAATATTCATGTATTCATCAATTTTGGGAACTTTCTTGTCATTATTTCTTCACTTTTTTTCTCTGTCCCTTTCTTTTTCTCTTCTCCTTGTGGCTCTCCCAGAATTCATATGTTGGTTCACTTGATGGGTCCCATAGGTCCCTTAGACTCTGTTCACTTTTCTTCAAATGTTTTATTTTTGTTCCTTGGATACAATAATTTTCATTGTGTTATCTTCAGACTGACTAATTATTTTAGCTGCCCAAATATATCTTGCAGTTTTTGCCACATAGATGTTATATATTTTATGTCAGGTTCACACTTAAGGATTTAGAATTTTTAATTGCTATTGTCAATAGAGTATTTTTCTATATTTTCTTCAGTTGAGGATGAATTTAAATGTTGATTTTGTTTCTGGATACCCTATTGAATTCTCTTATTAATCCTACAGTTTTTAATTCTCTAGAATTTTAAATTAAACAATCAACAAATAATAACAATTTTTATTTCTTTCTAAAGTTTCCATCTCTTAATTTCTTTTTTTTTTCTTTATGACTTAGCTAAGACTTCTAGTACAGCACTTAATGCTTAGAATGACACTGTTCATTCTTCTTTTGTTACTGTCTTTAATGGAAATACAGCTAACTGTTTTGTCATCTTAACCATGTTTGCTTCAGATTTTTAATAGAGACCATTTGATGCATTTAAGAATGTTACTTCTTTTGTTGGCCTTGTAAGATTTTTTTTGGACATTCTAAATGAAGGCTGAGTTTTATCAAATGGTTTTTCTTCTTCAATCTCTTAGTAAGTGAATATATAGCTATTTTAGGAGATAAAACTCTCTTAGTCATAATATGCTTTTAATATATTGCCAGATTTAAGTAGCTACTACTATGTTAAGAAGTTTTGCATATGTATTCACAAGCATAGTAACTTTATTTTTTTCTTCTTCTTATATGATTCCTAATTTGGGGACTGAATTTTGTATTTATAGAATGAATTGGAAATTTCTATCTTTTTATGCACAATGGTGTCATTTAAACTTAGAAAAAGAAAATGTAGTTAATTTTTACCCTATCATCAGTGTTCTTATAAATTATGGTTTCTATGGGAAAAGTTGTTTCAATGCCACAGATAATTTCCAGGAACATATTGGTATCCACTTTGCCCTAGGATGAGAAGCAGTTTCATCATAGCCTTAGTATGGGAACAAAGCATAGAAAGAAGTAGGTCCTCAGTACTACTGCAAAATAAAAAAGAGAAGTGGACCACTGGACTGCAGGAAGGAAACTCTCTATAGTGTATGTGCTTTTTTTAGACAATTATTTTAAGTTAGAAATTCATATCTCAGGGATGGCCTATATTGGAAAGAGCCAAAAGTAGGTTTGAAGATAGTAAATGTCAATATATCAACTATTTACTCTGAAGATATTTCATCTCACCTTATTAATTTCAGAAGCTTCAATTTTATGAAGAATTCCTTTTAACCTGAAAACCTTAATAATTTCTTTAGCCAAATTGAGCATGACATTAATCTCCTCCTTTGTTTTCATATTGACAGCAATATCTGGGTGATCACACTCTAAGTAGCCTGAAAAATAACAAAATATTTTCAGATAAAGTAAGGACATTTTAAATATATTTCATTTGGACAATAAGGTAATATTTCTGCTCCAAACTCATGGAGTACAGCCCATAACACAGGAAAACATATCTCTATTACTGATGAGGCCTCTGTAATCAGTCGTAATTCACCAGTAGTTGAAGAGTTCTGCCTTTTCTTTTTTTTTTTTTGTCATCAACTCATTCTTTTGCCTAAACCTATGAAAAAAGACATATAGCTTCAATCTTATGATTAATAATTATACCAATCCACCTGCACTGGATCTGGGCTCTAGGTCTGGAGTTTATGACCCGTTTTTTTACTCTGTTTAAATCAGGATTTTTGATTACAGACTGTGTGCTTAGATATGGTTTTTAATTAAGTATTTTTACTCAGCCGGAGTCATTTTCCACTCACCCTGTCTGCATCCACATACTTCATTTATCTATGCTCTTCTGCCTGTCTGTTCTGGATTCCTGGATTCCCATGAGAATGTCATCCTCTTAGATTGTACATTTGAGCTTTTCCTTGCTCGTAACTTCTGGTCTGGCTTGACAGCTGTCTGCCATGCAAGATATCTCAAACCTCGTCGCATTTCCAGGCTAGTTGTGTCCTTTTGCTGCCCACCATCTAGTACCCAAACCCCTCCTCCTAACACATGAACATTATGTTATAGGAGTGTGTCTGTCCTATTCCTGGTATTTGTCCTGCACTGGGAGCATGAGCCAACATGATTCAAATAGGCTGTTGTCACATTTGGGCATTCAGCCTTCTAGCAGCCATAATGGATCTGTGAAACTGTTCTGATTTCAACTCATTATAAAGCCTAAATCCTCAGACAGCAAGTGGAAGGAAAACATAACTTTTTATTGTTGTTGTTGTTGTTGCTCAAGAAGATATGAGCACTGCTGGTTTGGAGGAAAATAGAATTATAAGGTGATGATAACATATGTAACCATGTCATGAAAATGTATGTGTCTTTTTTTTTTTTAAACTGAAATTAAAAGGTCTTAATTATGGCATAGTGTAGAGAGATCAGGTTTGGAGAGGTAATATTATACTATTTCCATCCAGCCAAAAATATCATCATGTTGATTGTTGAAGTTATCCACTTTCTTAATAGTAAGTAGGTTCCTTCAAAGACCAGTTTAGTTATCAAAACCATTGCCTCTTTGAAGTAGTGATGATAAGAGATGGTCATGAATCTTTAAGGTGAGCGATACCTACCTAGCTCTTTCATAGCATGTACCGTATTCCTTGTTACCTTCTTTAATAACATCTATGAAACAAAAGAAACATTATCCCCGTTGGAAAACAATTGTTATAAAATGTCTTGACATTTGCAACTAATGGATTTTTAACCTAAATTAATAACTAAAGAAAAATATTATGGAGAACTTTTCAGGGATTAGAATTGAAATTTATGGACTGAATTTTATTTTGCTCCAGCAAGGGTGGTGGAGAGGGTAAGGAGTGGCATTCCCTAGGTTGATTTTGAGAAGACTGAAGGTGAATCATATATTTTTTCTTAAAGTAACTTGCTTTAGGATATTATTGATTCTGAAAAATGAAGGTATGATAGGTACTTTCCCATTCAACTTTATGGGAGCCTCCAAATTTGGGACACAAAGGTGGCTTTTAACCTTGAGTGAGTTAGACGTTTTGGCCAAATTGTGTGAGAGCAGAGATGAGGACTAAAAGTGGACATCCGTAGAGTCAATCTTTGTATTTTCTACTCTGAATCTTCAAATTCCGGTGCTAGATATGAGTGGTTAGAAAAGGTAGCAAAATTTGGGAAAATAGTTTTAAAGTTACAGATGGTGAAGAGAAGAAAGATACTGCTTTTTATGTTCTACTGCCTATTCAGTATTCAACTTTCTCAAGTACAAAGCTTTGGGCATATAACATACAGCATTTAAATGTACTAAATTGCCTTGAAAGGTAAATATTTAATTTCTGACACAGCCGACAAACTCGCGCGCTCATATCAGTGTTAATCTACCTCAGTCAAGAAGATAAAAAATAAGAGCTAGCACTTAGGCCCTAGAATTCTCTTCTCTGTTTACCAACTATGTGAATTTGGACATAATCATTTAACCTCACTGGGGTTCATTTTTCTCATCTGCATAATGAGGGAATTAGACAAGGTTTCTCTCTGGATGAGTTAGTGTTATTTCTTTCTGGAACCAATCACTGCTCATGGGTTTCATGATCACCTCTACAAGGACTGAAAGATATGTTCCAAGAGCCTTTTAACTTGCTAATATGGCACAGACATTTCAGTGAGGAGGCATTTGGGTAACTAAAGGGAAATTAGTTTAAAGTTTTACAAAAATTACCTACCAAACCAGGAGTGAAAGACCACATCTACATATATAGACAGAGGACATGATAGGTGAGGGCAACTGAGGGGTAGGGAAAATAAACTCTTTTCTTAGTATTTAAAGTTTTTCTCACCTGTTTAACCTGTTTAGAATTGGCAATCTGATTAATTATAGTCATTATATCTGCTTCACCTTGGACATATCCTTTCAGTATAGCATACTTTAAGGATATCTGATGACTCATCTTTTTATCTATTAATTGCAGCAACTTTGGTGTTATTAGCTGAAAAAAAGAGGACTACTATTTACTATGAACTGTACAAATTTTAATTGATGACATGCTCATTAGTGTAACTGACATGAATTTCTAATATAATTTGAATATTTGTAACATAATGTGTTATAAAACTTAATTTGTCAAAGGAAACTAAAATCTAAAATATAAACATCAGATCAATACAAAGTGGAAGCCATAAAACTACTCAACTGATTTTAGTTTGTATTATACAAAACAGTCAGAAGAAATTTGAAATTTCTGATTTTAAATAGTTTTAAATAGTTTTTTACCTTCAAAATGCGTAGTATGCGAAAAAGTCGAACAGTTTTTAAAAAGACTACCATTTGAATCAAATTAAAAGCATGACCAGTAGAATGTGTCTTAATAAGTATTACATCTATGATGCCAATTAATGTAATTATTAATTCAAATAGGTTCCAGGTATGTAAAAAATATTCTTTCCTCATTGCTGCTATCTGTTGATTTAAAAAAAAAAAAACACACATTATCTTGTTTGTTTGTGATTTACTATACCATTTTCCACAATAACTGAAACATTACTAGGTAGATTTTTCTCTGATCTACCTTAAAACTCTAACTCTCTGAAATACTAGAAGTGATCATATTAATTTGAAATTAAATGGTTAAAATATTGAAGTATTTATTCCAAATGAGAAAATATTCAAAATACCTACTATTTTATGGTAGTTCATTAATTCATTCCTTTTTTATTTCAAAAAACTTTTATTGAAAACCTACTATATGTAAGAGAGTGGGAAATGTCAAAGATATTCTAGATTTCAACCTGGGAAATTAGGTTTCCTGTGGAATTTTGAAAAAAGAGTAAGTTTAGAAAAAAATACATTAAAAAAATATGCTGTCTGAGATTAGTATTTTGTGTAAAGAACTCCTGTTTTTTCCCTTAATGCCCTGTGTAGTCCTTTATCTTTATTATAATACTTAAGATATTCATTTTGCAATTTTGATTCATTTGTCTTCTTTTAGTATCCTGATGCTCCTACTCTCCATGATTCAAAGAAAATGTAGGAGGCAGACATATTCATGTCCCAGGGAAAGCATATGCTCCACTATAAATTAAGAAATTGCTATGCTTGTCTGTCAACAGACTCCTGTGTGTTTAGCAGTAGAGTCATTTCCCTTGAGTCTACTCCCATTTGGCCGAGCTGAGGAAACTTAATGTCTGAATCTAGGAAGCGAATGACCTGATTCTGGCCTTTTGAGATCCTGCCCACTTCATTATTTAGCCCCTGGAGATGTCTCATTTTCTTCTTATTGAAATAGTATAGGTTGGATCATTCTCTTAGGAACTTGAAAGGATCAGTATAAAGAGAAAGACTTTGTCCAAATATCAAGTATTCAGAAAGGTGAAGGAGTTATCTTGCGGTCACTAGAATACAGCCACAGGAGAGGAACAGCTAGGGTCTCTCGCCTGTAAAATGGAAGGCATAATATACATCTGTCTTAAAGAGTTAATTTAAGAATTTGAAATGTTATAACCAAATGGCTGGTACTTGATAAGTGATCATTTATTATTATCATTATTAACATAATGGATATTTTAAAAGGCACAGTACAAAGGAGCAGAACTGAACCAAATAGAAAAGAGGACAAAAGAAATGACAAGTGCAGGCAAGTTTGCAAATTGGGCAGTGAGAATGAATCTTGATTTAAGTAGGAGGGAAAGACAAAAACAGGATTGCACTGTTAAGAGTATCCTCTCAGCTATGAAGTAGAACCATGTGTCTACAGTCCAATGTTGTTGTCTTAATTGGGCCTGATTGAATGAAGCTATGGCTATGCATGGCTATGACAAAGTAGAAAGAATAATAGAGCTAGAGGGATCTTTGTCTATTATTTAGGCCAACCCTGACATTTTATAGAAGAAAACAATTGAAGTTGAGAGAAGTTCATTGACCTTGTGAACAGCTAACAGTTTGTGAGAGAAAACTAAAACTAGAGTCAAATCTACAGAACCCCAGCTCAGTGATCTTTCCATTATAGTACATATTACATTTCAGGGAACTCTTTACTCTTACCTTCGCCTTATTATTAACCTTAACCTTAACTGCTTTATTTCTTCTTAAATATATGAAATGCCCTATGGTCATTCTAACTAACTTGAGATTTATTACATACCATGTGACAGTTGGAAATCCATCCCCTCCCCAATATTATGGCTCTGCAGTAGCATTTTAATTTTCTAGTAAAAGTTTGAGACTCATTTATTTTGTCCAAATATCAGATATAATTCTTCTACTTAAATCTTCTGGCTAAAACATTTTATATTACAACTCGTTGATTCATATGACATAATACTTTATCAATTTATGAGTGTATATTTCCATTATTTAACAACTACCTTTATATTGGATTTTAAAATCAAATTATGATACCTTTCCAAGTATGAATGAATATCTATCAACCTACCTATCCAAATGTTTATCTATTTAGTATAAAAATAATAAAACCAGCATCCATGTACTCACTGTCCTGCTAAGTTTATTAAGAACATTGCAAATACCTGTGAAATTCACTCTGGGTCCCTTTGACAAACACTATTTTAAAATATATTTTTGCAAATATGAAATTAATCATTAAAGTATGGATATGTTCTAT
>NW_011888782.1:32617491-32633373 GCF_000151845.1 Pteropus vampyrus | reverse complement strand
ACATAAAAGGAATTATACCATACATATTGTTCTACAACTTGGTTTTTTTTTTTCTATTAACAATGTATCATGAGCATCTTTCCTTGTCAAGGCATAAAATTGGGAACAAATCCCAGAATGCATGGTGGTGGAACAGTATGGGTCCACATTTTATCAAAAAATTTAAATTAACATACAAGCTTTAAAAAATAGTTTTTGTACCAAGTATGCTAGAGAGTGGAATTGTTAATAAAAGAATTTACTTAATGTATTTTTAATTTTATTTTTTAATTATCCAAATACTATAATAATGTATTTTTATTGTTAAAATGCAAAAGAAATGATTAATCAACTACTGTTTGAAAGTTGGGTAAATACTGGATCACTTCCCCATTCTCAGAGGTAGATCTATGTTACTTAGAGCCTGAAACTTTTACAATTTAGAATCTTATTCTAAAAAAAATGGGGAGGTAGATGAGGGAAAAGAAATTTAAATCATTTCTTCAATTAAAAAATTCAAAAATAAATAAATAAATAAAATTATGAACACATGTATAAACCTGTCATTAAACTGTGTCATATAGATTAATTGAAAAGGATATGATGGGAATAACTCATAATTTCTTTAAATCTTTAAAGTCGGTGTTAATTTTTTAATCTTGGAATGCTATATTGCTTCTTATTACTATTTTAGCCAGGGGTTTTACTTGGCCACTTGGACCTTCCTGCCATAATGATTTTTATTTTATAAGTCAGTTAGACAATGTGAGTGTTTGGCTACATACTAAGTATGTTTATCTCAATTATACACTTAGGGACTCAGAAATAACCACATGGTAAAAATGCTCTAATTCTATGAGATAGACTGGGTCAGAAACTATTTATCATCTAGCCTGAAAGCTCCCAGTCTAACTTGAACACCCTGATAGCATTTCAAGCTTTTGGTATCAGTATCATTTTAAACGCCATATCCCAAAGTACTAAAAAAGTTAGGGTATTCTCTTTTTCCCAATGCACAGTAATTCTGGTAAGGTGGTTAATTGTCCATTTGAAAAAAGATTGAGAGAATATTTTTTCTATATACTAGTGGTATTGTCGCAATTCTTTCTCAAGGACTCTGGATGAGAGCTGACTTAGGTATAGAGAAGGAGTGAGAACTTGTGATTTTCTTTTGCAGTGAGTGATCTCATCCCTTTGGCAACTGGCTTTCTATCTTTAGCAAAGTCAAGTAACACTGCAGTTAACTATTTGTGTATATTGCCCTGTGACATACATTATTTGTTAGCCATCCTCAGGTTTCCTGTTCACAAAATAACATATGCCCACCTTGCCTCTGACATTTAAGTGCTGCCATTTGTCTTCTACCATTCCCAAATAGAGAGAACAACACTAGAGAGATCAATTCTACAGTGGTCTCGGCTATCGTCAACCATGTCTTGCAGAAGATATATATTATCAAGTTTCTCACTGTTGCTTTGGTGAAGGGAGACGTCCTTCAAGTCTTCCCAGGGGAAAAGGTCATGTGGCTGGTTCTTCACTCCAACCAATTTTTATCATCTATACTTCATTTACTGTAGGTTATTGGCCTGGTCAAGCGTCAAAGAACCATCCCAGGACTATAATAGTACCAACTCCAAGTGTCTGACAGAATATTGAACCCTAAATCATCATGGATAAGACTATCATGCCAATAAATTCTCCACAATCTGGACTTATGTTGCAACCTTCTGGTCCAATTCCCTTAATTGTTCTACTAGTGTTTACTGGTATTAGTTAGGTTCTGTAATTTCTTCAGTTGATAAGTAGTAGTATCCTGAAGTAGGCACTATATTTCCCCTTTTAGCTGTGTTGAGATCTGACCTGAGTACCTTGGAAGCAATGAATGGTGGTAGAGACTAGCCTTGAAACAAAGATAAGCTTCATCTTGTGATGTCTTGCAGCATCTGAAGGTGATAGGAGTCTATTATTCTTTAGGAGGGGAGAGGCAGCTGCTTCTGCCAGACCAGAGTGTTGATGAAAATATGGGGGTTCAACCTTAGGTTTATCTACCCAAGTGTTATCACTTCACATCTCAGGTTTCTGATGTTTTTCTATCAGGGCCCTGATATTGATACAGAAGCCCTATCCATGCTATGCATTTATTCTTATTTACTCAACTCTAGCTGCACCTCCCTAAATTAGATATACCATAATAATTTTTCTATTGAATTCTGTATAAAGTTCAATTTTTAATTTTAAGAATTATATATATATTTTACATTTTTCTGTTTAGTTTCTTTTGGTGATTGAACTTGTTCGTGTTTGTGATTCCATCACTTATGAATTTCAACATTTCGGTAATACTTATAGTCTATACTGAATAATTCAATAACTAGAGTTTTAGTGATATAAATCTGCTGTTATTTGTGCTGATTCTCTTTCATGGTTATGTGTTTCCTTGTGTGTTTGTTGACCTTTCATAGTGACTTCATCCATTGGCAAGAGGACTCAGCTTTGCATGGAATGATATTCAGCACTTAGTAATAAATGTTAACATTCATTACTTGCTTATGCAGTGCTAGTTCCTAGACTAAGTGCTTCTACACACTATGTAATCTTTACAACAATCCCATGAGGTAAGCAGATGAGAGCCCAAATACCATGTTTTAGTACCTACAGTATGTCTGTTACTTTGTCAGATACTTTGCATATATTAGTTAGCCTCCAGAATATGACATAGATATTACTATACTTGTCTTTCAAATGAGGAAACTGAGACTTGAAAAGTTCAGTCAGATAATAAATGATGGAGACAGGGATTCTAAAACAAATATGTGACTCCAGAATCTGTACTACCAACTTTGAAATGAATGGGATTTTGGATATAGTGTAAAGGATACATTGACTATCAATTCTAGTCTTTCAAATTTCCCTTTCCTTCAGTTACAACAACGGAAATAAATATTCAGACACTTGTATCTTAATTTAGTATTAAAAGCTTTAAAATAACCTTAGTACAAAACTATCCATTTGATATTTATTGAGTGTGTTAGATTAAAGATAGACACACAATCTCTGATACACCTATTGAATCAAAGAAAAAAATAAAGGCATCCAAATTGGAAAGGAAAAAGTAAAATTATCTCTATTCATCGATGACATGAAATTATATACAGAAAATCCTAAAGAATTCACAGAAAACACTGAGAGTTAATAAGTGAATTCAGCAAAGCCTCAGGAAACAAAATCAATTTAACAAAAATCGGTTGTATTTTTATACACTAGAAATGAACAATCCTAAAATAAAATTAAAAAAATTAATTTACAATAGCATCAAAAAGAAAAGAAATACTTAAGATTAAATTTAATTGAAGACTTGTACACTGAAAATTATAAGACTTCTTGAAAGAAATGAAAGATCTCAATAAGTGAAAAGACAGCCGACGTTCACGAATTAGAGAGCTTAATATTGTCAAGATAAAAATATTACCCAAAGCAATCTATAGATTCAATGCAATCCCTGTAAAAACCTCAATGACATTTTTTTTCCAGAAATGGACAAGCTAATTCAAAATTTTATATAAAATTGCAAGTGACCCTAAACTATACTAATCTTAAAAAAAAAAAAGTTGATGGACACATAATTCCTGATTTCAAAATGGTGGAGCAGTTGTAGAAAACAATTTGGTGGTTTTTCAAGAAATTAAACATAAAATTAACATGTAATTCAGCAATTCATTCCTAGGTCCATATCCAAAAGATGGAAAGCAGATGTTTAAAAAATACTTGAATACTAATGTTCAAAGTAGCACTGTTCACAAGAGCCAAAAGGTAAAAAGAACCCACGTATCCATCAGTTGATGAAAGAGTAAACAAAGTATGGTATATTTATACAATGGTATGTCCAGAGTAAGAAAAAATAAGGTATTGATACATGCTACACTGCAGATGAAAACATTATCCTTAGTAAAAAGACACCAGAAACAAAATGGTACATATTATATGATTCTATTTATATTAAACATTCAAAATAGGTAAATTCATAGAGACAGAAAGCAGACTAGTGATATCCAGGTCCTGGGGGAAAGGGAGAATGGAGAATGACTGCTTAATGGGTATCGTAGTGATAAAACTGAAATTTGATAGAAATGATGGTTGCCCAACATTGTGTATGTACTAAATAACACTGAATGGTACATTTAAAAATGGTCAATGGTTAATCTTGTTATGTGAAATTTATTCAAACATAAAAAGCTATTATATTATCTCTTTTTCTCCTTAAGTAATTTTTGCATGTAAGTAACTTAGTTGTAAACTACTTCAAATTATTTTGGAAAATATTCAGAATACAAAATTTTAAAAGACAAAAAAAAAAGGAATTTAAATGAATATAATAACATTTCTAGTAAGGTTCAAAGTACTTACCTTGATGGGACCCCTTTTTCCTTTTTAGTATTATACACCCAATTGAGCAATACTTTTCTAATAAAGCTAAGAAATTTTTTGCTTTCAGAATAAGCCTTTATTGTCTCAAGACTCATATATCTAAAACAAAAGAAAAGAAATCTTTGAACATGCTTTAAAATTTTGGGACTATGTTTAATGCAATATCATTGGAAAGCAAGAAGACTATTTTGCCCAGGTGTGACTGGGAATGAGACATTTTCAAGAACATAGTTGTAGTCACAAAGTTGTAGTAGATACAAGTAGATATATAATTATGAATTTATATTGTAGGGCTCATTTATTAGACGGAGAGTGTAAAAAATCGGAGATACATAGTTTAAAATAGTAAAGAGGTCAAGGTTCAGGGAGAGAAAGCATACCATGATTCATATATTTGAGATTCATATACTTCTGGGTTTTCAGTTGGGTCTCCCATATCTGGTGTGGCAATGAACACATTACCTCACTAACTTGTTTGCTCTGTAAAATGACAGTAAAAATACCTATGCTAGCTTGGAATCATTAAAAAAGAAATTATATATGAAACATCCAGCCCATTTCGCAAATCCTCTCATTTCTCTTCTTTTACCTTCTGGGCAAGTAGTCAGTGAATTTATAAGGAAAATAGAAGTGATAACCTAAGAGTTAAGATGGTTACTTGAAGAAGTTAGTGGTAATAAAACCCTAAAAGATATTTTGGTGGCACTTGTCCCAAGTTGTCTGTAGGTTTCTACTGGCTTTTCTATTGAGACAGTTTAGACCAGTGTGCTATGATTTGGTCTTGCTTAGTCAATTCCCTTGGTTTTATGAGGAGTTTGCCTGCTGCTGACCAGACTTTCATTGTCTTTGTCCTTGGATCTGAGGTCCTACCTTAAAAAGTGGCTTAATGGAAGGTCATTGGTAACGTAAGTTTAAAGGTGGACTTTGCCTTTCCTATTGAAATTTGGGCCATTTCTCTGCTACAGGCAAACTGATTAATTGAAAAGAATGAAATCATTCAATTCTATATGATTCAATATAATAACATGGTAATTATATGGAAAATCATGAATGTACACATGACTTGATTCATTCCTAATTTTAAAAATATTTATTGAACACCTATTATGCTTGATAAATGCTGGTGATAAACCATAAACAGATGCTGGTTTCTGCTCTCAAGGATCCAGCAGACTAGTGGAGTAAAACATGCAAATAACAATTGCAGTAGTGTAGTAAGTGTTGCTGCAGAGATCATAAATAAGAGGGCACACTGGACCTATAAGGACGGGGTATTTAATATAGACTTGAGGAATCAGAAAACCTTCCACACTGGACCCATAAGGACGGGGTATTTAATATAGACTTGAGGAATCAGAAAACCTTCCTAAAGGAACTTATATCTGAGCTGTGATCATATCTCAATTTCCTACAAACTCTAAAATTCTGTGATATCAATAAGTGTGTGACATTTTACAGCCCAAATTACTAAGTAATGCAGGCCCCTGAATTCTTATTTTATATCAACATGTTCACTGTTTAGACCTGATTTAAGAAAACAGTATGATCTTTCTAACTGAATAGTAAGAGAGCTTAGATTCAAATACAAGCTCTGTAATTTATTAGTCGAATAACCTCGGGTAAATTATTTAACCTCTCTGTGCCTCATTTCCTAGCCTTTAAAATGAAGATAATAATAGCACTTATGTGATAGGACTTTTAGATATAAAATTGGTAACATATGTAAAATGTTTAAGACTATATCTGACACAGGCCTGAACAAATAAAAGCTCTCCATTCAAAGTATTATTTCTTAGGTAATTACAGAGGCACTTAGCATGGGTCCTAGTACCCCTTTTTGAACCCCACACTCTTTCTTTCTTTCCACTTTTTCTTTTGCCACAGGACACCCCAACACATGGAGCTACTGATAGCAATGATCAGCAAATGGTAAAATCAACTCCAAGGCAGCCCAGCAAAGAAGTAAGTACCGAATACGAATGTCATTAGTAGAAAGTTCTTGGGATTGAAACACCATTTTTCTAATCTTGATATTCCCCACAGTGCCTGGCATATAGCTTTGCACTTATTACTATTCAATATTTATCTGTCACCTGTATGAATAAAAATGTAATATAGTACAAAATTTGCCTTCATTATTCACTATGAGCCCTTTCAACTCTTTAATCCCCTTCTCCCACTGTCAGCCTCCTTTTTGTGACGATTTACTTATAGTCATGTGTTCTTCATGGGGAATATAAAGAGGAAAAATCAAGGCAATGGGCTGAACTGCTCTGTATTGTTTTTTGTTTTGTTTTGTTTTGTTTTGTTTTTTACATTAACTTCTCTTGGACAATAGAGCGGTAATGATTTTCAGCTTGTCATTTATTCATTCTTTTAAAAACTTCCACTGTACACTGTATCTGCCTCCTTCAAAATACATATCATATTGTTTTAAATTGATCACGTTTGCCCAGCCCTCTTCCCCAACTTCCCTAACACCACTTAAATCCCCTAAGCGTTTGAAGGACCTGGAGCAAGAGGGAAAATAAAGGCCCTTGTATTATACCTGAAATGTTTAAATATTATTAATCAATAAACCAAAATTTTAAATGATAGCTTATATTCCTATCTTGACAAATATGTCATAATGATTTGCATGGCTAGGCTTGAAAATCTGTACTTTAACTATAGTGAGAACATGCTCTAGTGTCTGGCTGCTTCTCTTCCTCTACATGGCTTTATCTCTCTCTGTACCACAAGTGGTTCATGTGAGTAGACACCAAGCTGACACATCTCTTAGGTTTTGAGGTGTGTACACCAAAGCCCAGTTCATTTGTGAGATGATAGTCCAGGGGAAATGGTCCTAAAAGACCCTAGAAATGAATTTAGGATCATTTGAGCAGGGAATTGTGGCATCTTTCATACCAGGAGTGTGGAACAGAACAAGAAAGCATGTCTAGGCTTTGCGTCCTTCATCTTTCCACAGGGGATGATCCAAGGGTACTCTCTAATACCCTGACTTTGAGGAACTCATTGCTTTCTGTAGAGACCTAAATCTAAAGAAATCATTACAAGTGTATGCTGTATATTAAGAGAGGATGTGTTTTGAGAAGATGGGCCTGGAGGGATTAAGAAAGTCTTTGACCTTAGTGAGAGATTTAAATAGTCTTAAAAAAAAAGAAAAAAAAAAAAAAGAACAGTTTACCACAGCTTAGCTTTGAGAGGCAAAAAGAGCACCTCAGTTAGCAGGAACAGCTTGTTCAAATGCATAGAGGTGTGAACAAGTAGAGCAAGTTAAGAAAACTAAAAGTAGGTGATTTGGCCCAATTGTGGGGTGTAGAGCAGACAGTGGCACACACACATAATACTAGATGATCACAAATTACCAGACAAAAGCAAGAAAAATAACTTGCACAATTTCTTAAATGCAGTAGTAGCTTAGAAGGATGGAAGCTTTCTCTTGATAATATACTTACTCTCCCTTCTCACCAAAGCTTCCTGCTGCACCTACCAGCATCTGGACTGCACTCTGGGACAGAATCTCAGACCTGTATTGTCTCTGGTAGCTTGCCTAAAAGAAATGTTAAGTTGAATCATTATATAGCATGAATAATAATAGCAACTTATTATTCTCCCTATGGCAAAATAATCTGTGAGAAAGAAGTCAAAATCACCAAATATTCTAATATCTTTGTAAAAAGAATCTCTCTCTAAAGTCCAGGCCATGAGATCAGTACAGAAGGTAGGTCTGAGCTTTGGGTAGAACCCAATAGGTTCTGTAGGAATTAGGATCCTGCTAGATGTAATTACATTTTAAAAAATAAGTGGAGTTCTGTGAACAAATAAGTGTTGGAACAGCTACAAGCTGCCTTCCCACCTTAAAACTTCATAGTGCATTTTAGAATATTAAAGGGTCTGAGAAATCCTACAGTGAAGGGTCTTGGTTTACATCTTTATTTAATTCCACTTTCTCAGATATTTTGAGAACTCTGCTGTCTTCAGTCTATTATTAGCATTAAATTAATTGCTTGTGTCGTGCAGAATGAAACTATTCATTGATTCAGTCCATATACTGAGAGATCAGTCTGCTTCAGGTACTATGTTTTATGCTGGGGAAACCATTGTCTGACATGGTTTCCCCTGGATTCAGTGTGCTGAACACTGTTGAGAATCACTGTATTGACAAACTTCCAAAATTGAAATGTATGATATAACTAAAGATTCCTGGAGTCCATAAAATACATTCTGTCCACACAATAATTTATGGATATTAAAACATGGTTTTACTAGGGGGATACTAGAAAGAGGTAGAACTAAATTTGAGGATGAGGGAACATAAGGCTATTTGTCTTAATGACAGCAATTCAATAGAGTATTATTTTTCTCCTTAAACTTAATTAAAATACTTGTAAGATGAGATTTAAATATGTTCTGAATCCTCAAAGATAAATACTGTAGCTTATGGAAAAAAGGAAGCTGAAAATAATATGAAAATCACAAAAGCCTGGCAACGCAGATGACAAAGCAGTTAGTTACTAGAAAAATGTTAATTTTTAAATGATCATTTACACTAAAATGTAAGAAGAATTTAGAGTACGGTTGATTACTAAAATCAACTGCCATTTATTGAGTTCTCTACTATACTGTTTAATTTACTGATCTATATATGTTTTACATAAAATTATTTAACTCTTGCAACAACTTTATGAGGAAATATTCTAATCTGTATTTTACAAATGAGAAAGCTGAGGCTCAAGGATTTAAGTAGTTTTCCCAAGATCATATTAGAAACTCGGTTTTCTCTGAATATAAAGACTGTCTTCCCTTTGCCCCATATGTGGTATGCTGCCTCTCCTATACCATGTCTTGCATTGATGTGCTTCCTTTTCTAATGAACCATAGTAGAGAAGATGTTGCCCCAGTTAATAGGAACTGGCTGAGATTTAAATAAAAAATCTTGAAGCTTTGAAAACTATAATAGAATAATTAACATTAATATTAGGGTTCAGATTGCAGAAACCAAATCAACAGAGATTAACATGAAAATATGCCTAGAACGAAGGATGAAATGATATGAGGGGAGATGAACACCTGGAGCACAGAGCAGAGAGATCCAACCTATCATGGAAAAACCGGGTTTCCTGATTAAGAACCACACATGGCACAAAATCAACAAAGATATAAAAACAAACATTTAAGGCAAGAAATCAAAAAGGTACGTGGAGTGTATATTATAAAAACATGGAATATCACAAGTGGAAAGAATCTAAGAGGTTATTCGGTTAGCATAAGTTTCCTTTTTTAGAGATAAGAGAAAAAAGACTAAAAAGATTAAGTCCTGATTTTTACATCATATTAATAATGAAAGCAAGACTCAAAATATAGTCTCCTATATTTTTGTGAAATAAATTAAAAATCTGGTCTCAAAGACATGATCTCATAAAATCTGCTGGTGGAACAAAGCACTATACAGGCATAAGTTCATCCTTCATGGCGTTACCTCAATTGCATAAAGAAGTTATTTAGGTCCTTCGAAAAGCTGCCTTTTCTAGGACCACTGCAGAAGAGAGAACTATCATACCCTATAGACCTTCCATTTCCCAAGTTAGACTGAGAAAATAGAATGTCCGGTACTCTATATGGCTGGAATAGCTGAGAAATGCACTACGGTTCCATGTGCAATGAGGAAGGCCCAACACAAACATTTTGAGAGGATGAGTCATGGCAACTAGTCAAGATCCTGGCCTGGACAGAAAATGTTAACTAGGCTATTAGCAATTAACCACAGAGTCCTGTATGTTGCTGTGTTATAGAATTTCTCTAATCTTCACCCAAGATAAAATCATACTACCTTCTACCTGCAGTTATTAGTGAACTTGGTGGTATCCTTTCATAAAAAACTGGCTTGGACCCAGAGATGGATGGTGTCACAGAACTGATTGCATAATATATCTGAAGGTTGAACTCAGCTGTAATTCCTGCCATTGGGATCTGTGAAATTCCCAATTCCTCATCATGAAACACCTTTTGCTTACACTAATTAGAGTGGATTCTTTTTCTTTTCTTTTCTTCTTTTTTCTTTTTCTTTCTTTCTTTTTTCTTTTTTCTTTCTTTTTTTTTTTTTGCAGTCAAGCAGATTCCTAATTCCCTTTGCCTTTAACAATCTATTAAGTTATGAAGGTGAGCATAATCAAGATGTCTTCAGTAAGAAAGGAAGTTTTTGATATAATTTTAGGTCAAAAATAATTTCAAAAGTGTAAAATAAAGTACTAACTATTTGTGCTGACAAGAGACGCCTGTTGGCCAGCTCCAAGGCTTCCATGTTAAGGGTCCCATCTACTTCCTTGTTACAGTTTGGACAGGTCACCTTTTGATGTTCTGGTGTTTCTCCTTGATTCAACTAAGTAAAACACAGATCAAAACCAAGAAATAATATATAAATATAAACATATTATTAATAAACCTCAAGCAACTCATGTACAAGTTTGGCTTGAAAAAGTACAGAAAATTTGCCAGATACAGCAAAATGTTTGCAGTTATTTAGAACATAAAATAACTGCCAGTTTTGAGGGGAATGAGTTATAGGATATCTTTACCTTTACATGATATTGTTAACAGTTTATAAACTCTACCACTTATAAGGTCACACTTTAAACCAGTGGTTTTGAAAATGTAGTCTCCCAGCAGCATCAGCATCACCAAGAATTATTAGAAACACATATTCTCAGATCCCTTCACAGACCTACTAAATCAGAAACTCTGGGGAATGGGACAGAAATCTGTGCTTTTACAAACCCATTCCATGATTTTGCTGCAGCTGATGTTTGACCACCGCTTTAAACTAATCACTTAAGGTAGAATAGAAAGTGAACATAGCACTAGATGAGAACATGGATAACTTCACTTTACAGATGAGAAAAGCTGAAGCTTAGAGAAAATAAAAGATTAGCTCAAGGTCACAAAGCTATTTATTAAGTGACAAAGCTAGGATATGAACCAGAATTTTTTGAGTCCAAGGTTAGTGCTCTACCTGTAACATTGTACTGTCTTTTATGTCTGCATTATCAAGAGGAGAAATCAATTGTTGATCATTTGCCTCCTGAAACAGATCAAGTACCAGAGAGGTGGCCTCAACCCTGATTTTGCATTAGAATCAGCTGGGTAAATGGATTAACAATACATGTTCCTGGAACTCTCCTCAGGACACCTGCATCAGAATCTCCTGGGTAAAGCTAGGAAATCAATATATTTTTAATAAGCTTTCCAGATGATTCTTATGCAACCAGGTTAGCAAAAGACCACAATCAGCTATTGGGAGCTATTACAGTAGCTCAGTACTTGCCTTATCTAGAAATCCTGGCAGTATTCCTGCAGGCAGAGGGCTTAGTTCTGAGCCCCCACCTGGAGCTTCAAGCACTGGTTTGTGGATATGAAACGGATTTTGAGGAATTCTATGAATACCAACTATCTTATGTCAATACAGCTAGAAGCTGGCCGCTCATATTGTATGATGCAGAAAAACATTGCAGTGAAAACCAGACATGACAAAAGAAATGGTAAAGCAGCCGTAGAATTGAGAAGGTCCCGGAATAACTTTTATTATTTCTCTTTATGGCAATCATGACTGACAGATGGGTTACATAATCTTAAATGAACAAATCTGACCAAGGAGATTTTAAAGCATATCGCATAAGGAGGAGATGACATCTAACTACATCTAAACATATGATGCTGGCTTTTAATTCTATTTTATATGAAGAAATTAATATTAACCATAAGCTAGGGGCTAACAACTATTTGTCATATAATAGCCTAAATAAATGCTAAACAAAGGTGCCTGTCCACTCACAATCTAGTAAAAAACTAGCCATTTTCTAAGGCTCCCTCTCCTATTGTCATGACAGCTTTTAAAGCACTACTTTAAATACACTGCTCCTTCTTTTGAATTTATAACATGTGTTTTCTATATACTTAAAGAGATTGTTACTTCTACTTTGCTCCACAGGGATCACAAAATTCTCCAAAAATCCCCTCTTTACCATTGTGGTAAATAAGGAGTTACCAATACAACTGCTCTGTCAATTATAGGTATTTAAAATTGTGAATATTTCTGACATTTATACTTATTTAAGGGCAATTGTATGTACTTTGAAGGAATAAACAAAATATATTACTTACCGCATATGGGTTTTGAAGTTTAATTGCTTTCTCAACCATGTTCCAATCTGCATTAGCAAGATCTTTGTCAAATTTGAGTGCGGAGGCTACAGATTTGGTTATTTCTTGAAAGTGTTGAAATGTATAATAAAGTGATTTATATTTTGTTGATGTGACATCACAAAGTCCTTTGATAGAAAGAGCACATTTTATAAATAGCAGGAACAATTTTGTTTGTTTTAATCTGAATTAGGAAGCTTCCTTTTGTTCTTATTGTACTAAGTATTTTTTAAAAGTTAGACTCAATATAAATTGTTTAATAATAGGAACACTAACAAAAGCTGATGTATATTATAATAATAATAATAATAATATGTATCGAGTGCTTACAATATGCTGAGAAAGCCCATCTCAGTACTTCACATGTATTAAGTCTTTTGATCATTCTGACCACTTTTGAGGTAAGTCCCTTTTCCCAGTTCAATCAAAGAGAAGACAGAGGAACCAAGGTGTGATGATTAATTTATGAGTCAACTTGACTCTGCCACAGAGTGCCCAGATGTTTGGCTAAATATTATTCTGGGTGTGTCTGTGAAGGCGTTTCTGGATGAAAATGTTTAAACTGGTAGACTGAGTAGAGCAGATTGCCTTCCTCAATATGGGCAAGCCTCCTCCAATCTGCTGGAGGCCTGAATAGAACAAAAGACCGAGAAAAGGAAATTCACTCTCTCTGCCTGCTGGTCTTCAAGTTGGGACATTGGTCTTCTCTTGATTTCAGATTTGGATTGGAATTTACACCTTTGCTTTTCCTGGTTCTCAGGACTTTGGACTGGTATGGATATAGATATGTACAGATACACACATGTGTGTATATATATATAGTATATATACATATATAGCCTACCTACATATATGATCACGTATATATGACATATATGTATTTATTCCAGATATGTATCTCCAGACCTCATTAAGGTTTGAAGAACCTTACTATGGGCCATAGAAGCTTTTCTGAAAAGCAATAATGTTCCATGAGCAAATGTTCACTGCTCTCACTGCAAGTACACTGATGTTCCACAATAAGAATTTTAGGTTTATTTAGCTCTAAGTAGAAGATATAATACTCTTTGCAAAATTTTACCTCTTTAATTTGTTCTTCCCATTTTACTATGCTAAGGCTCAAAGAATTTTTAAAAAAGGGAAGAAAAAGGATTTTGTTGCAACTATGAAGAAAGGAGGGATATTGGGTAGAGCAATATTATCCAAAAAGATGAAATTTCAAATTGATAAAAAATGCCATTAGAGTGAAAACTCTGTGTATAATAGAAAGATTGATAGAGTACTTATGAATATAATGGATTAAACACATCAGGGCAATTTGTTTCTAGTTCTTTAACTGCCATCACCTAGTTGTGTGACCTTGGGCAAGAACTTTGAACACTCTAGATCTCAATTTCTCAATTGTTAAAAAGTAAGGGATTAAAAGAGGCATACTGCATTATGCAAACCTCCTCCTAAAACTGCTGTTTCTGCTTCTACTCTCTGTATACCCCAACACCTCCCAATCAGTTATCCACAGAACTAGAGTGGTTTTTTGAAGACCTTGATCATATACTAATTTCACTTACAGCTTCTTCAGTGATCTGCCACCTGCTGTGTTCTCTATTGTATTTATATGTGGTTTGTTTATTTTGATATACACATGACTCTCTGATATTACCTTATTCGACTCATTTATTGACTGTTTACCTCCTTCCAATGTAAGCTCCATCAACTCAGAAATTTTGTCTGTCTTCATAATGCATCACTATCAGTTAAAACAGTGCTTAGCATAGAGGAGGCTCTTAATTTTTAGCAATGTTTAGCATATTTAGAATATTTTTTCCTCTCCAAAGAGAACTGTAATTAGTAGGGCTTACCTAGTTTACTAACTGCCACTGGCAAAATAACTCTGCTAACCATCAGGGTAACTAAGCACACTGACACTCCATGAAACAATACCTAGAAGTGAAAAAAATACAAAGTAAGTATTCATGGCAATTTCTATATCTTTTATATTTACTAATGTAAATTAAGCTAAGTTGTACTATGTCAATTGATGCTCATGGCAGAAGAGAATTTGGATATCAGACATGATGAAAGTACTCCGAGGAATCTCTATCTTCCTGCATATATTTTCATGCATATATCATGCATATATCATGAATATATTTTCATCCATGCTTTTGGAACTGAACCAAAAATCAGGGCACATCGTGTGACAAGTAAACATATACAGACATTGAAAAAGAATTCTTGTCTTTAAATTTCATTGCTGCATTTTTGGGGCCCTGGGAACATGCCTGATTTTATCAATTCGTATTCACTATACACACCCCCATGTGCATAGCTACACAACTAGTTCTCTGCTCAACATTACCAGTACATCTGTACCAAACAATTCTCCTCTCCTAGGAAGAGAACAACTCAGAGGCCTTGATATGTTTGCTCCATCTCATACTTTAACTCTCTGCATTCCTTCATTTTCAGCGAGGAGGAACAATTAATGTCTTTGGTGCCACTTGTCTTTCTCTTATACCCCAAGTTGGTCTTCATGGATGAGTGTAGCAACACTCTTCAGTCTGAGACCACACAATTCTGTTGATTTATGGAATTCCAACTTCCAGAATTTATGTTAAACACCTAGCCAGTCCTCTGTTTCTTGGCCACAGATGTAGGGTTAGGAACAGAGCATGAAACCACACAAGAAGCTCTCAAGGTTGCACATTAGAATCACTTGAGAAACTTTAAATATTGGTGCTCAAGATGCTCCCACTAGATATTCTGATTCAATTCTTTAAGCTTGCAGCCCAAGCACTGGTAATTAGAAAAACGATATAATCTATGTATGTTGAAATGTACTTGAGTACCCTTTCATAAGTTCTGACAGTGCATACATCCATATAACCCTCAATCTTGTCCTGATGTAGAATATTCTCATATGCCCCAAATTTCTTTGATACCCCTTTCCAATCAATCCCCTACCCTCTGAGAGGCAACTATTGTTCTAATTTCTATTTCTATGGATAAGAATTGCTGATTTAAAAATCTTCATATAAAATTGAATATTATGTCTCTCATTGTAGTTTTAATTTATATTTCCTTAAAGTAGTGATGTTGAGCATTTTTAATGTGCTTAGTGGTATACATTTTTCTTTCTCAAGTATCTGTTCAACTCTTTTTCCTTTTTCAAAAATTGAGTTGTTTTTCTTTTATTATAAAATTGTTGAAAAATATGTTCTAGATAGAAGTGAATTGTCAGATATAGATATTGGATATTTTCTCCCAGTTTGTGACTTA
>NW_011888782.1:32608968-32616028 GCF_000151845.1 Pteropus vampyrus | reverse complement strand
TATTTTTGGACACATTTTTGGATTAAACCTACTTGATAATAATATATTATTCATTTATATATTTTAAAATTTGTTGGCTATTTTTAAAATTTGCATCATGTATAATCAGTAATTTTTTAGTAATATCTTTGTTAGTGTTTGGTATCAGAGTGGGCCGGCCACAAAAAATCAGAAAGTGTTCCATCCTTCTCTATTTTATAGAAGAGTTTGTGTAAATTTGTGTTATTTATTCCTTAAATGTTTGGTATAATTTGCAAAACAAACCATCTGGGCTTCTAGTTTTTTCTGTGAGAACATTTTAATTTGTAGATCTAACTTTTTTAACAGATATAGGGCTATTCAGATTTTTAATTTCCTCTTGTGTCAGTTTGGATAAGTTCTATGTTTTGAGGAGTTTAACTATTTCATCTAAGGTGTTGATTTTTTTGACATAAAGTTACACATAATTTCTACTTATTATTCTTTAATAACTGGATAATTTGTAGACATGTTGTTCTTTTTATTATTGATATTGGTAACTTGTTTTCTATCTTGTTCTGTCTGTTTCTCTCTCATTCTTTTTTAAAATTTAACATTTTGAGATAATTCATTTACAGTTTTAAGAAATATAATAGAGAGATCCTATGTAACATTTACCCAGTTGTTCCCAATGGTAACATTTTCCAAAGCCATAGTAGAATATGACAACCAGGATGTTGACATTGACACAGTCAAAACATAGAAGAGTTCCATTATCATAAAGATTCTTCATGTTGCCTTTCACAATCACTTCCTTCTTGTCCCTACTTCTCTTTACTACTGGCAACTACTCATCTGTTCACCATTTCTATAATTTTGTCACTTAAAAATGTTATATAATTGGAATTATATAGTATGTACTATTTGGGGGGCATAGCTTTTTCACTCATAATTTATATTTCTCTGGAGATTCATCAGGGTTGTTACTTTTATCAATAGTTTGTTCCTCTTTATTGCTGAGTAGTATTCTATAGTACAGTTGTGTAACAGTGTATTGAAATATTTACTTGTTAAAGGACATCTGAGTTGTTTCTAGTTTTTGGTTATTATAAATAAAGCTACTATAAAAATTTATGTACAGGTTTATGTAGACATATGTTTTTATTCCTCTGGATAAATCCCCAGGAGATCAATTGCTGGACTATATGGTAGTTGCATGTGTAATTTTTCAAAGTAACTGACAAATTATTTTCCAGAGTGACTGACTATTCCTACTAGCAATGTATGAGTAGTCTAGTTTCTCTGCATTCTCGCCAGCAATTGGTGTTGTCATATTTTATTTTAGCCATTCTGATAGATAGATAATATCTTTTTGAGGTCTTAATTTTTCATATCTCTAATGGCTAATGATGTTGACCATCTTTTCATGCTTATTTACCATCTGTATATCTTCTACAGTGTGGTGACTTTTCTTGTATTTTGCACATCAGACTATTTTTTTTTCTTTTACTGTGTAGTTTTGAGTGTTCTTTATTCTAAATATAAAACCTTGTTAGCTATGTGATAGGCAAATATTATCTCTTAGATCAGTTTTCTTTTCACTTTCTTAACAAGGTCTTGAATAAAGTAAATGTTTTTTGATTTTTTTATTTATCCTGTCTTCTTATTTATTTTATTACTCTTCAGAAATTTTAAATTTATAAATAGCAAAATTCATCTATTTTTATCATGAAATACATCACATACATACAGAAAAGTGCAGGAAATATAAACAAACAACTCAATAATTTACCACAAACTAATCACATGTGTATATTGACAGAACCAAGAAGCTCTCTCATGCTTCATCCCAATCAATACTCCCTCCCACTACTGCTGTTGGTAGTAATGGTTTCTGCTTTTATTTATGATTTTTCTACTTATATGGGCATTGCTAACATTAATTATGCCTGTTTTTAAAACATTTTTATTATATTGATTTGACTCAGACTTTTTTTATTTTTATATTTTATAAACATTTATTTATTCATTCATTCATTTATTTATTTAAATGATTTAATTTTTTTTCCCCTGTCTACCACCCCATCTCCCTTCTCCTTTACACTCGTAACCACTAGTCCATTGTTCATGTCCATGAGTCTCTGTTTCTTTGTCCTGCTCATTTGTTGCTTTTAGGTTTATATCCCACATGTAAGTGATATCATGTGATTTTCAACTTTTTCTGTATGGCTTATTTCGCTTAGCATGATTATCTCGAGTTCCATCCATGTTGTTGCAAATGGCGTATTTCATCTCTTCTTATGGCTGAGTAATATTCCATTGTATATAAGTACCACAGCTTCTTTAGCCAATCTTCTATCATAGGGCATTTTGGTTGCTTCCATGTCCTGGCCACCGTGAATAACGCTGCTATGAACATCGGTGTGCAAATATCTTTTGGGATATGGGTTTTCAAGTCTTTGGGGTAAATATCCAGTAGAATTATTGCTGGATCATATGGTAGATCAATTCTTAGATTTTTGAGAAACCCCCATACTGTTTTCCCTAGTGGCTGTACCAATTTGCAGTCCCACCAGCAGGGTATGAGGGTTTCTATTTCTCCACATCCTCTCCAACATTTGTTATTGCTTATTCTGTTGATTATAGCCATTCTAACTGGTGTGAGATGGTATCTCATTGTGGTTTTGATTTGCATTTCCTTAGTAGCTAGTGATGTTGAGCATCTTTTCATATATTTGTTGGCCATTTGTATGTCCTCTGGGGAGAAGTGTCTGTTCAGGTCCTCTGCCCATTTTTTGATTGGATTGTTTGTTTGTTTCTTGTTGTTATTGAGTCATATGAGTTCTTTGTATGTTTTGGATATTAGGCCCTTATCAGAGGCATTGCTTGCAAATATATTTTCTCATTTACTTCCTTTGCGTTTGAGGTCAAATTCATAAAATCGTCTTTAAGTCAAAGGTCCTTGAGTTCAGTTCTTATGTTTTCTTCTATGTATTTTATTGTTTCTGGTCTTATATTCAGGTCCTTAATCCATTTTGAGTTAATTTTGGTGTGTGGCGATAGACAACAGTCTAGTTTCATTCTTTTGCAGGTAGCTTTCCAGTTTTCCCAGCACCATTTATTAAAGAGGCTTTCCTTTCTCCACTGTATGTTTTTGGCTCTTTTGTAGATAATTATTTGTCCATATAAGTATGGGTTCACTTCTGGACTCTTGATTCTATTCCACTGGACCCTGTGTCTGTTTTCCTGCCAATACCATACCGTTTTGATTACTGTCGCTTTGTAGTGTAATTTGAAGTCGAGCAGAGTGATGCCTCCAGCCTTATTCTTTTTACTCAGGATGGCTTTGGTAATTCACGGTCTTTTATGCTTCCAAACAAATCTGATGATTTTTGTTCTATTTCTTTGAAAAAAGCCGGTAGGATATTGATGGTTATCGCATTAAATCTGTATAATGCTTTAGGTAATATGGTCATTTTAACTATGTTGATTCTTCCAATCCAAGAACATGGACTATCTTTCCATTTCCTTGTATCTTCTTTGATTTCTTTTAACAGAGTCTTATAGTTTTTATTAGGTCCTTTACATATTTCAGTAGATTTATTCTTAGGTATTTTATTCTTTTTGTTGAAATTGCAGAAGGAATTATTTTTTCCACTTATTTTTTTGACACTTCGTTATCAGTATGGAACACTATGGATTTTTGAACATTGATTTTGTATCCAGAAACTTTATTGTATTTATTTATTGTTTCTAGTAGTGTTCTTGTGGAGTCTTTATATAGGGTTTTCTATATAGAGAATCATATCATCCTCAAATAGTGACAGTTTGACTTCTTTGTTTCCTATTTGGATGCCTTTTATATCTTTCCCTTGTCTGATTGCACTCACTAGGACCTCCAGTTTTATGTTGTATAACAGCAGTGATAGTGGACAGCCTTGCCTTGTTCCTGATCTTAGAGAGAAGGTGTTTAGTTTTTCATCATTAAGTATAATGTTGGCTAAGGACTTGTCATATATAGCCTTTATTTTATTAAGATATTGTTCTTCCATACCAATTTTGTTAAATGTTTTGATCATAAATGCGTGCAGTATCTTGGCAAAGACTTTTTCTGCATCTACTTATATGATCATATGATTCTTATTTTTTAATTTGTTTATGTGGTGGATCACATTAATCAATTTGTGTATGTTGAACCATCCCTATGCCTCACTTGATAATCTTTATAATATGTTGCTGTATTCAGCTTTGTTGCATTTATTTTTTTCTATTTTTTTATTTTGTTTTCAATTTCATTTATTTCTGCTCTAATTTTGATTATTTCTTTCCTTCTGCTAGCTTTAGGCTTCATTTGTTCTTCTTTATCTAGATTTTTAACATGAAGCATTAGGTTGTTTATTTGGGCTCCCTCTTGTTTTTCAAGATAGGCATGTAATGACATGAACTTTTCCCTTATGACCACTTTTGCCATGTCCCCCACATTTTGATATGTTGTAGTATCGTTATCATTCATTTCTATGTATCTCTTGAGCTCTCTTTTTATTTATTCCCTGATCCAGTTATTCTTCAGTAGCAGGAGTTGTTTAATCTCTATGTACTTGTGGTTCTTTCAGCTTTCTTTTTACAGTTGCTCTCTAGTTTGAAAGCATTATGATCAGAGGATATGGTTGGTATGATTTCAACCTTCTTATATTTGTTGAGGCTATTTCTGTGTCCCAGTATGTGGTCAATCCTTGGGAATGTTCCATGTGCACTAGAGAAGAATGTATAAGCAGCTGTTTGGGAACAGAAGGCTCTGTAAATGTCAATTATGTCCAGTTAGATAAATGTATCATTTCAAGATGTTATTTCCTCATTGATTTTCTGTTTAGATGATCTGTCCATTTCCAACAGTGGGATATTTAGATCCCCTACTATGATAGTATTTTGGTCTGTTTCTCCCTTTATTTCTGTTAGTAATTGCTTTGTATATTTCAGGGCTCCCTGACTGGGAACATAGATATTAAAAAGTGTTATTTCTTCTTGGTTCATGATTCTCTTTATCATTTATGAAGTGTCCCTCAGTATCTTTCTTTATCTCTTTTATTTTAAAGTCTATTTTGTCTGATATTAGTACTGCTACTCCTGCTTTTCTCTGAATACCATTTGCTTGAAATATCATTTTCCACCCTTTCACTTTGAGTCTGTATTTGTCTTTGGAACTGAGATGTGTCTCCTGGAGGCAGCATATGGTTGGGTTTTCTTTTTTGATCCAATCTGCAATTCTGTGCCTGTTAATTGGTGAGTTCAATCTATTTACATTTAGGGCGGTTATTGAAATATCTTTTGCTTTCTGGTAGCTTGGTGTTTCCATTGCTTCCTTGCCCTTGTGATTCTGTTTTCTTTATTTTGGTTGGCTTTTGTGAGTTTTCCATCTGGTCCTTGTTTGATGTTATATACTTTGGTTCTGAATCTTTGGCATGTGGTTACCATTACGAATATGTAAAGGATAGTTATATATATATATACAGTCATCCCTTTTCTTCTGCGCGTGCCTTATCCCATTCCCCTTTGCAAATTTGGATCTTTGAATTCTCCCTTTTTCAGTCATTGTTGTCTCAATTTGTCCCTATGTATGCTGAACATTCATTACTATCTTGTTATAACAAATCTCTTCTTATTTTGAAGCTTATAATGCCCTGTTTCCAGTAAGGGTTGCACTCCTCTGCTTCTATCTGCCTGCTAGTCACCTTACCTCTAATAATGTATTTTTGTTGTTGTTATTTTGTTTTAGGTGAGCTGATCCCTTTCAGTATTTCCTGTATTGCAGGACTTTTAATGGAGAATTCCCTCAATTTTTGTTTGTCTGGAAAGGTCTTGATTTCTCCTTCATATCTGAAGGAGAGCTTAGCTGGATACATTATTCTAGGCTGGTAGTTCCTTTCACGTAATAGTTTAAATATTTGGTTCCATTCCTTTCTGGCTTGTAAGGTCTGTGCTGAGAAGTCCGATTATAATCTAACAGGTTTTATTTTATATGTTACTGTTTTCTTCTCCCTGACTGCCCTGAGAATTCTGTCTTCATCGTTGATTTTTGATAATTTTAATACAATATGTCTTGGTGAAGGCTTTTTTGGGTTGAGATAATTGGGTGTTCTGTTGACTTCTTGAATTCCAAACTTCAGCTCATTCCTTAGATTTGCGACATTCTCATCAACTATTTGTCTGAAAATGCTTTCTAATCCCTGCTCTTTTTCCTCACTTTCGATAATGCTCATTATTGTTATGTTTCTTCTCCTCATGGTATCAGCTGGTTCTTGTATTTTTCTTTCATTATTTCATTATTTTTCATTCTTTGATTTCTCTCTTTTTCCTTCTTTATTTCTAGAGTTCTGTCTTCGATATCACTGATCTTTTCCTCCATTTGGTCAATTCTATATTTCCCAAGTTGAAGAGTTCTTCAACTCTTGCAGTGTTTCAGTGTTTCTTTATCTGCAGAAGGTCTATTCAGTTCTTTTTGAGGGTTCAGTCTCCTTGCTAAGGTACTCATTCTGCTCATCTAGTTATTTTTTCAATTCTTGAAATTGTTGATATGATTTGTTTTGGATCTCATTGAGTTATTTCAGAAGTACCATCCTGAATGTTGTGACATTTAAGTCACATATTTCTATGTTCGTAAGCTTGTTTTCTGGAGATTTTTCTCTTTCTTTCTGAGATGCCTTGTCATCTTGGTTGTTCATGGTGTTTAATGGACTATTTCTCCACCTGGGCATTAATGGAAGTGTATTCTGCTTTTTTTTTTTCCCCCAGAAAGGAGATTTATTATATAATGGTCCCTAGACTGTTGCAAAGAAGGTGTTTTTGTTTTGGTTTCCAGTAGGTGGTGTCTAAGTCTCTTGGATTTCTGCTTTATATAAAATCTTAATAATGTCTTTTTTTTCCCCTTACAGATATCTAATCACTCTCGCTACCCTCAGTCTCCATTCCTGTCAGTATTAGTGACAGTTTTGGTAGCATTTGTTCAGGTTCTCCTCGGGCTCCCCGGTGTTTGATCTTGGAGAGTATAGGGGGAGGGCCCTTCTGTGTTTAGGGATGGAGGCTGTGGCTCAGCCTCGGTTTTGCA
>NW_011888782.1:32605637-32607743 GCF_000151845.1 Pteropus vampyrus | reverse complement strand
CCCTTACAGATATCTAATCACTCTCGCTACCCTCAGTCTCCATTCCTGTCAGTATTAGTGACAGTTTTGGTAGCATTTGTTCAGGTTCTCCTCGGGCTCCCCGGTGTTTGATCTTGGAGAGTATAGGGGGAGGGCCCTTCTGTGTTTAGGGATGGAGGCTGTGGCTCAGCCTCGGTTTTGCAGTCGCAGCCAGTAAAAATCAACTGTTGTTTCCCTGCCGTCCCCGCTTTTTCTACCATTCCCATTTCTCTGCCTTCTGCCCTGATGACTGGGCACTGCCGCCGGTCATGTGGAGCTCACAGCACTCCCAGGCAATGCTGTTCAGGGAATTCGCCATTCCTTCTCCCCTCCCTCTCCTCCTTCAGGGAGCTCCGGTGGCTGTGAAAGGCAGCTTCTTTATTTCTCTCAGTCCACCACTTGACAACCAGGGTTCTGCCCTGTGGTAGCTCTTATGTGCAGATCCCATGCTCAGATGTGCTGGTGTGCAGTTTGGGTGTTTTTTGTTGAGTTTTAGGTGTTCAGCTTATTGTTATTTCAAGGGGAGAGATCCAGGGATATCTCTCAATCTGCTATGTTCTAAAAGTTTTTGATTTTTATGAAGAATAATTTTTCTAATACATCATGCTTTTGGTGTCAAATCTAAGAAATCTTTGCCTTATGCTAAATCTATAGATTTTATCCTTTTTAAAATATATATTTTTTGTTTTACATTTCATATTTAATTCCACAGTCCAGTTTAAATTAAATTTTGTGAAGACATGAGACTTAGGTCAAGGTTAATTTTTTTTCCTTTTATTCTTCAGCATCATTTGTTAATAAGACTATCTGTCCTCTATCAAATTGCTTTTGTATCTTTATAAGAAAATCAGTTGGGAATATTTGTGTGGATATATTTCTGGGTTTTAAAAAATCCGTTCCATGTGTCTTTCTCTCTGCCAATATTACATAGTCTCCATTACAATAACTGTAATAATGTTGTAAAATCAGATATACTGATTCTTCCCAGTTTATTCTTCTTTTTCAAAATTGTTTTATTTTAGTTTCCTCGCCTTTTTATTTCTTGAATAATTGCATGTGGTATAGTATCTTTAATTTTTGTTTCTTTGCATAATCTTTATTACTAAGGCATAATCTTTCTGGGGTTATAACCTATGTGGTGTTCATGGGGTTATACTGTACCTAGCCAGAACTTCAATATCTCTCAGTAATGTGTGGCCTTGAGAATGTTTATTCAGCACAAAGCTCCCTAATGGCTCCTTTCTGCCAATTCTCCTCTCGTGTTCTGCTTGTTCAGATTAGCACTGGACTAATAACATAAGGGGATCCCATGAAGATTTCTGGTGCTCCTTCTTTTCATAATTCTTCCCTCCTTGTCACCCCTCCCCACAAATCAAGCTGCTTCAGTAGCCATGACTCTGTTTTTTATACTCAGTGAGACTACTGTTCTCTGTTTAGCCTCCACATCTTTATGCCACAATTTGTAAGAAAGCCAGAGTGAAAGCGAACTCTCCCAATGTGTTTATTTTTCTCTCAAGGATCTAGCTATACACATCCCTGTCCAATACTTAAAATCAGTTGCTTCATATATTTTAACCTGTTTTATGCTTATTTACTATGGGAAGTCTGATATAATTATTCATTATGGCCAGGGCCAGAATTCCAGAGGCACTGGAATTTTTTAAAAGTTCCTGAAGCATTTTATTTGTTTGTTTGTTGTTTTTGGTTTTATTCATTTATTTTTTTCCTTAAAATCCCTTCAAGGTTCAGGACCACTAAGTTAGTTAAATACAGTTTAATAATAATAAGAGCTGATATTTATATAGTAAGTGTATAGTACAACATATCAGGCTCATTTAATCCTCACTACAGTTCTATGAAATAAACAGATATTCCAATTATACAGATGGGAAATGGAGGCACTATAATTGACCCAAGGACCCAAGGTCATTTAATTTATGAATAGTAGAGACAGGATTCAGTTAATATTTTTAACATTTTACTGTGGTATCTCTAGGAAAGTATTAATACGTGAGCTCTAAGGTTCAGTCAAATTAAAGTAAGAAAAGAGTGCTACTTTCTTCTCAACTAGTTACTACTAGTGAGGAC
>NW_011888782.1:32603812-32605587 GCF_000151845.1 Pteropus vampyrus | reverse complement strand
GGATCCCATGAAGATTTCTGGTGCTCCTTCTTTTCATAATTCTTCCCTCCTTGTCACCCCTCCCCACAAATCAAGCTGCTTCAGTAGCCATGACTCTGTTTTTTATACTCAGTGAGACTACTGTTCTCTGTTTAGCCTCCACATCTTTATGCCACAATTTGTAAGAAAGCCAGAGTGAAAGCGAACTCTCCCAATGTGTTTATTTTTCTCTCAAGGATCTAGCTATACACATCCCTGTCCAATACTTAAAATCAGTTGCTTCATATATTTTAACCTGTTTTATGCTTATTTACTATGGGAAGTCTGATATAATTATTCATTATGGCCAGGGCCAGAATTCCAGAGGCACTGGAATTTTTTAAAAGTTCCTGAAGCATTTTATTTGTTTGTTTGTTGTTTTTGGTTTTATTCATTTATTTTTTTCCTTAAAATCCCTTCAAGGTTCAGGACCACTAAGTTAGTTAAATACAGTTTAATAATAATAAGAGCTGATATTTATATAGTAAGTGTATAGTACAACATATCAGGCTCATTTAATCCTCACTACAGTTCTATGAAATAAACAGATATTCCAATTATACAGATGGGAAATGGAGGCACTATAATTGACCCAAGGACCCAAGGTCATTTAATTTATGAATAGTAGAGACAGGATTCAGTTAATATTTTTAACATTTTACTGTGGTATCTCTAGGAAAGTATTAATACGTGAGCTCTAAGGTTCAGTCAAATTAAAGTAAGAAAAGAGTGCTACTTTCTTCTCAACTAGTTACTACTAGTGAGGACTTTTCACTGAAAGATTTTATTCACTAAGGTTTTATTTCAAAGCAGGTCTATGTGGCATCATTATCATCATTATCACTATAGCTTATATTTATTGTATATTTAGTATATGCTAAATGATATATTATGAATTTTATGTATATTTTCAATTTCTCATAATAACCCTTTGAGATAGTGACATGATAGAGTTGGCTCTTACCAGTTGGTAAGAGCTGATTATTAAATTTTGGGGAAGATTATGAGCTGATTGATGTTCTGTTGGTGAGAGTGATCACTCAAAGAAATGGATAAATATCATACATTAGGGCTTCCTCTTCCTCTGCTAAAGTTACCTGTCAAACATTTACTAGCAAACCATTAGTATTATTATTAAGTCCATTTTGGAATGAGGAAACTGACATATGGAGTGGAGGTAGGAATTAAATAACTTGCTAATGACCACACAGCAAATAGCAGCCAACCAAAAATTTCAGAACCCAGATTCATGTGCATTGTTCACCATTACACTGGTCAGTATGTATGGTGATGACATTAATCTTGGTTATTCAAGCAGGTAGAGATAGGTTAAAAAGAAGAGGGAGATCATGTAATATTAGATAATTTTGATTTTAAAAGCAGTGTTTTACTATTTAATTTTTTAGTGTTTGGACTATTATTTAGTTAGACTTGTAACAGTTACCTTGCTGTTCTTTCCTTTACACTTGAAATTTATGATAAATAAAATGGAAGTGTTAGATGAGTAGTGATGTCTGCATAAAAAATTCTTACAGATCTCTTTATAATTATCTTACCTTGAGATGAAGCAGAGGGAGTCATGCCCATTATGTTCTGTTAGGGAGAGTTTGGTAGTATTGTCTTAGAGATTAAATTAAAATTAATTTAATTAAAATGTTTTGATTAATAGCATTACTAAACATAGCCCCATAAAGTTATAGAAGACAATGGAGCCAATCATAAGTAGGTTTCTGCTTTTCTTGAGTGGGTATTAGGAG
>NW_011888782.1:32579300-32603762 GCF_000151845.1 Pteropus vampyrus | reverse complement strand
AAGGAGGGCAGAAGGATGTTCTATAGAGAGACATGCCAAGAGAATGGCATTAATAGTCTCTTTGTTTCCTCCTGTTGGGTGAGTAGTAAGGTAATTCTACATCATCCCCCTTGAGTGGTGCTTCTTCAGACAGAAGAGGAAAAGTTAGCGATATTTTGTAGATGTATATTCTATTCTGGATCACAAACAGAAATAAAAGCAAATTTAATGAATAAGAGGTAAGGGAAAAAAGTCTTTCCTTTTTTTTGTAGATTTAAAGTTTTGCTGAATCTGTGCAATATGGGTCAATTCATTTTTATTTCTTCTTTTAGCCACATATCATTCTTACATTTTATACTAATTGTATCTGATAATTTGGAACTAATTCGAATTTTCAAAAATTTTCCCAAGGGCTTACATTGCTTTGAAATGCAGTTAAAAACTGGAAAAAAAAAATACTAAGCACGAATTTGCTGATGAGTCCTCGGAAAGTTTAAAAGTCAAGTTTTCATTCCAAGGAATAAAAATTTCTACTATTTAAAGAATATCTTCATGTTTATTCAGTATCCTATAAATAGAAAAATTCAAATGTTGTTCTTACCTTAAAGCAATAAGTGTAAAGTATACACTTAATGAATAATATATGTCAGAAAATGATATATGTAAATACATAGGTGCAGGAATTAGAAGTCCGACGAAAGTAAACACCATAAGAAAAGCAACAAATGATAGACAATTCCAGAATCTGCATTTTCAGAAAAAAATTAAATATAGTTATAGTTAATTAATCTAATATATTTATTACAAGACTTATCTATGAATGAGGCATTGTACTAGGCATTACTAAGAAAGTAAAGATGAATAAACTATTTATCAACACTGAGGGGCTTATAATTTCACTGAGGAGAAAAGAGCACTAAGGCAAGTAAACAAATAATTGTAAAGCAATTTTAACCACTTTACGCTGAATGTAAATTAGTGTCTTTCTTTTTTGATTGACTTTGAAAGACATGTTTAGGTTATAGTTATGCTATCTGACAGAACTCTTTCAGGCATCATGGTTCACAGAGCTTAAAAATACTAAATTGTGAAGTCCTTGTACCATTAGGAAAGGTTAAAATTGACTTTGAAAGGAAATACTAAACTACTAGTCTGGTTTACATAGTGATAGAATTAAGCCTTTGCCTAAAATCTGGCAAGCACTTAGAAGATATGAAGGAATCTTTTATTCACTTGAATGCTCTTTGTAGATTCTCTGTTTGGGATTTGTGAGGATGTGCTTATTTAAGTGCTCCAGAGCCCAGGAAAACTGCATCATTCTTAAAGCTCATGTTCTCATCAGCTATATGCAAAGCAGTTTGAAAAAATCACACTCAAATACCAATATTGGTCATGTTTGGGTGTTGGGACCATATGAGACTGTTTAAAACTTACTTCTTTTATATATTTCATGTTGTTAATGTCAACTATTATATTTGTAATAAAATAAATTGAAAAGATTAAAAAGATACTTAAACACAATTTTATGAGAGGAAGGCAGCTTGGTTTTACCCATATGGTACCAGACTCTGTCCATGAAACCCTTGAAAGATAATTTTTGTCTCTTCTTCGGGAATATTGCTTTTTGCTTAAAAACAAATTCAATACTAAAAGCAAATCTTTCTCGGTTACATTAATAAGAAATCTTTGTTTCTGAACTATATTTAAGAGGTACAAATAAATACCTAGGCATTATCAGAGAAACAGTCATATAAAACATTCTAGCTTAGGAGATATTAAATCAAATCACTCAAAATATTTTTTTCTGTTACTGAACTTAAATTAATCACTCTAGGCTGAGAGCTATCATTCCTTTTTTGTATATGTATGGACATACTTTAAATTCTGTTACCTTATGAATTTAAATATTGCATCCAACATTAACTTGGAGGAAAACACACTAAGATATATTTTACGATGGCTGTGTAACCTTTGTATTTTTATCATTCTTTGACTTCCCATCAAAAGCAAATTTAATTGTTGTACCAAATACAATAGGCACCCCCTGCCCCCTAAAAAATTCCTCAAAGAATTATATCCACCTACTCATACAATTAAGAAATCACTTGTAAACATTGAGTAAAATATTTCAGTCAAGTGAATGGTGAATATGAACCACTATCATATTTTGCTATTTATTTAATGATTATAATTTTAAAATTCTCCTGAACATTGTGGAAAAAATGCCACCAAATACCAAAAATTACAGTCTTATTAATTAGCATAAAGAGTAATCAAATCAATTAAGCCACAAATATTGAGACACTATCAAGACCTTTTATGTGTGGTAGAAATTGAGAGAAACCTAATGAGGAGAAAAGCAGATTCTCTAAGAGAAATCAGTCTCCATCAAATTTATAGTGCTGTGAGCCAAACAATCAAGTTCCAAATCCATCTAATAGATGTGTGCATGTACTCGTGTGTGTGTGTGTGTGTGTGTGTGTGTGCGCACACAGTAAGTCAGGCACACAGAAAAAGAGTTTCTGAATCTTTTTTAAAAGTCCTTTCTTTCATGTGGTGTTCATGAGCTATGCTAATAAATCTAGATCTTTTATGGTAGCAAAGATTCACAACCTTGTTTGCATGCAAGTTTCATTTAGGGAGAGTTTTTAAAAATCAGAAATCCTATGCTCTCACTCTCATAGATTTTGACTCTATAGATCTAGGCATCTATATTATTTTTATTGCCTAATGTTGCACAGACACTAGTCTAGAGGAATGATAAGACCTTATGACCTAGACATTTTAAAAATGTTAATTTGCCAAGAATAAAAGATTGCACAGGGTAGCAAGGAAGCAGTTCCTATTTTGGAAATTTCTAACAGGATGATATATGAATAGAAACACGAAAGAAGTGAGACAGCTACTTCTGCCTGTATGCCGGGGAAGCATGCTGATATGCAGAGGAAGCATATTTCAAGAGCAGATACAAGCCAGACTAGGAACATGTTGGCATGCTTGAGAAACAGCAAGGTGATCAATGTGGCTAGAACAGGGTGGTGTGAGGAAAAGAGCGGTAGAAATGAATCACAGAAGTAACAGAGGGACATATCATAGGACTTTGACACTAAAACAACCTTGACTTGTAGCTAAACGAGATGAGAAGCTACTAGATGATTTTAAACAAAATAAATGATCTGGGTATGGAGAAAATAAGGCAGGTAAGGATCAGTAAAAGATTACAAGGTCACAAGATCAAGTCTCAGTATGTTTGCAGAAATGTTAGAATTGGGGTCTCAGAGGATGGAAACTGAAAAGATGAGAGATGTTGCATCTCCACTCTTAGAGAATAGCATGGACCTGCTGTAGATTGTTGTAGGATGTAGTAGGTTTTATCATTATTATTTTAGATTTCTACTATCTTGGAGAATAGAAGCTGGTAGATATCATATTTTAGATACTAAGATTCTTGAAATTGAGATTATGAAGTGATTATTTATATGATCATATAGGTGTCTGGTGTGGTGGACATGCTCATGGGAGGAAACTGAAAATGGAGGGAGTAGAAGGGTCAACTTAGTGGATATTGATTAGCATCACTATGAATGGTGATATAGTAATGTTGGAGAGAATCACAGCAAGAGGGAGCCAAAATCTTCACAATATGGAGAGTGTGACTTATAATTCTAGAAGGTGGCAGATGGCATGAGCTTTAAAATTAGGTATTTCTGGGGAAGGAGGAGAAAGAATGAAACAGAAATGAGTGAGACACAGTCTACCGCAATTCTAGGCTTAGTAGTATGAGGGTAGGAAAGACACCATGACTTTTAAGGAATGCAAGGGAAGTAATGTCTTCAGGGGAGATTCAGCTTTCAGTTACAACAAGAAGGTGAAGGAACCTTCAGATACACTTCCTATAGATATAGTTGAACACTTGTGTAACATTTAAAATTTTTCCTACAACTACGGCCAGGTTAATTCTGCCTAGGGGCTAGTATAATTGACTTCCATTGTTCACATGGAATTTTAGTGAACTGACCCTGAATTCTATAAGATCTTATCATTAAGTTTCTGACTTCTGAATTTATTCTATCTTCTATGATGGTCTCCCAAACTCTAAAAATCATTGATCATGTTCAAGGCCGTTGTTAATACATATGTTGTTGTTGTATGATTTAGGCTAAATTTCTACCCTATGTATTCAAGCATTACAGAAATCACTCTCCTTTAGACTGACACAGATTCCGCTCACCCTTGAGCTTGGCACCCTTTAACAGGGAATAATTTGAACATTTCTATTAAATTTAAGTGTTGCTTACATTTAGTTTGGCCATACTTTTATTTATTTATTTATTCATTCATTCATTCATTCATTCATTCATTTATCTATCTACTTATTTATTTATCTATCTATCTATCTATTTATTTATTTATTTTTAATTAAGTTTTTTTAGGTAACATTGATTAATACAGTCATATGATTTTCAGGTGTACAGTATCATTTGACATCTGTATATTCTATTGTGTGTTCACCATCCAAAGTCCAGTTTCCTTCAACTATCATATATTTGATCCTCTTTACCCACTTCACTCTCCTGCTACTCCCCTATATTTGACCCCCTTTACTCTGTCTAATTCCCCCCTCCTTCCCTACCCCACTAGTAACCACTACTCTATAGTCCTCTGGTAACTACTAGTCCATGTCCATGAGTCTCTGTTTATTTATCCTGCTCATTTGTTGCTTTTAGGTTTATATCCCACATATAAGTGATATCATGTGATTTTCAACTTTTTCTGTATGGCTTATTTCGCTTAGCATGATTATCTCGAGTTCCATCCATGTTGTCACAAATGGCTTTTATTATGTTAAGGTACTTTCCTTCTATAACGATTTTGTTAAGTGTTTTAATCATAAATGCGTGCAATATCTTGTCGAAGGCTTTTTCTGCATCTATTGATATGACCATATGATTCTTATTTTTTAATTTCTTTATGTGGTGTATCACATTAATCAGTTTGCATATGTTGAGCCATCTTTGTGCCCATGGGATGAAGCCAACTTGATCGTGGTGTATAATCTTTTTAATATGTTGCTGTATTCGGTTCGCTAGTATCTTATTTAGGATTTTTCATCTGTGTTCATGAAAGATATTAGCCTGTAGCTTTCTTTTTTTGTGTTATCCTTACCAGGTTTTGGTATCAGAGTAATATTGGCCTCATAAAATGAGTTAGGAAGTATTGCCTCCTCTTCGATTATTTGGAAGAGTTTGAGGAGAATAGGTATTAAATCTTCTTTGAGTGTTTGGTAGATTTCACTGGTGAAGCCATCTGGTCCTGGACTTTTACTTTTTGGTAGGTTTTTTGATTGTTTCAATTTCCATACTGCTGATTGGTGTATTTAGATTTTCCAGTTCTTCTTGATTCAGTCTAGGAAGGTTGTATTTTTCTAAGTACTGGTCCATTTTTTCTAGGTTATTAAATTTGGTGTTATATACTTTTTCATAGTATTCTTGAATGGTCCTTTGTATTTCTGCGATATCAGTCATAATTTCCCCTCCTTCATCCCTGACTTTGTGTCCTTTCTCTTTTTTCTTTAGTGAGTCTAGCCATGCGTTTGTCAATTTTATTAACCTTCTCAAAGAACAAGATCTTTGTTGCATTTATTTTTTCTATCGTTATTTTGTTTTCAATTTCATTTATTTCTGCTCTAATTTTGATTATTTCTTTCCTTCTGCTGACTTTAGGATTCACTTGTTCTTCCTTTTCTAGTTTTTTAAGATGAAGCATTAGGTTATTTATTTGGTCTTGTTCTTGTTTTTGGAGGTAGACTTGTAATGATATGAACTTTCCTCTTATGACTGCATTTGCCATGTCCGAAATGTTTTGATATGTTGTACTATCATTATCATTCGTTTCTATGTATCTCTTGAGCTCTTTTTTTATTTATTCCCTGACCCAGTTATTCTTCAGTAGCAGGAGTTGTTTAATCTCTATGTACTTGTGGTTCTTCCTGATTCCCTTTTGCAGTTGCTCTCTAGTTTCAAAGCATTATGATAAAAAAAATATGGTTGGTATGATTTCAACCCTCTTATATTTCTTAAGGCTATCTCTGTGCCCCAGCATGTGGTCAATCCTTGAGAATGTTCCATGTGCACTAGAGAAGAATGTATAAGCAGCTGTTTGGGGACGGAAGGCTCTGTAAATGTCAATTATGTCCAGTTAGATAAATGTATCATTTCAAGATGTTATTTCCTTATTGATTTTCTGTTTAGATGATCTGTCCATTTCCAACAGTGGGATATTTAGATCCCCTACTACGATAGTGTTTTGGTCTGTTTCTCCCTTTATTTCTGTTAGTAATTGCTTTGTATATTTCGGGGCTCCCTGACTGGGAACATAGATATTAAAAAGTGTTATTTCTTCTTGGTTCATGATTCTCTTTATCATTATGAAGTGTCCCTCAGTATCTTTCTTTATCTTTTTTATTTTAAAGTCTATTTTGTCTGATATTAGTACTGCTACTCCTGCTTTTCTCTGAATACCATTTGCTTGAAATATCATTTTCCACCCTTTCACTTTGAGTCTGTATTTGTCTTTGGAACTGAGATGTGTCTCCTGGAGGCAGCATATGGTTGAGTTTTCTTTTTTGATCCAATCTGCAATTCTGTGCCTTTTAATTGGTGAGTTCAGTCCATTTACATTTAGGGCGGTTATTGAAATATCTTTTGCTTTCTGGTAGCTTGGTGTTTCCATTGCTTCCTTGCCCTTGTGATTCTGTTTTCTTTATTTTGGTTGGCTTTTGTGAGTTTTCCATCTGGTCCTTGTTTTATGTTATATACTTTGGTTCTGAATCTTTGGCATGTGGTTACCATTACGAATATGTAAAGGATAGTTATATATATATATACAGTCATCCCTTTTCTTCTGCACGTGCCTTATCCCATTCCCCTTTGCAAATTTGGATCTTTGAATTCTCCCTTTTTCAGTCACTGTTGTCTCAATTTGTCCCTATGTATGCTGAACATTCATTACTATCTTGTTATAACAAATCTCTTCTTATTTTGAAGCTTATAATGCCCTGTTTCCAGTAAGGGTTGCACTCCTCTGCTTCTATCTGCCTGCTAGTCACCTTACCTCTAATAATGTATTTTTGTTGTTGTTATTTTGTTTTAGGTGAGCTGATCCCTTTCAGTATTTCCTGTATTGCAGGACTTTTAATGGAGAATTCCCTCAATTTTTGTTTGTCTGGAAAGGTCTTGATTTCTCCTTCATATCTGAAGGAGAGCTTAGACATTATTCTAGGCTGGTAGTTCCTTTCACGTAATAGTTTAAATATTTGGTTCCATTCCTTTCTGGCTTGTAAGGTCTGTGCTGAGAAGTCCGATAATAATCTAATGGGTTTTCTTCATATGTTACCGTTTTCTTCTCCCTGACTGCCCTGAGAATTCTGTCTTCATCGTTGATTTTTGACAACTTTAATACAATATGTCTTGGTGAAGGCCTTTTTGGGTTGAGATAATTGGGTGTTCTGTTGACTTCTTGAATTTCAAGCTCCAACTTATTCCTTAGATTAGGGAAATGCTTTCTGGTCCCTGCTCCTTTTCCTCACCTTCAGTAATGCCCATTATTCTTGTTTCCTCTCCTGATGGTATTAGCTAGTTCTTGTATTTCTCTTTCACTATATTTCATTCTTCAGTTTCTCTCTTCTTCCTTCTGATTTCTAGATTTTTGTCTTCGCTATCACTGATCCTTTCCTCCACTTGGTCGTCTCTATTTCCCAGGCTTGCTATTTCATTTTTCATCTCTTACAGTGTGTTCTTTATCTGCAGAAGGTCTATTCAGTTCTTCTTGAGGGTTTCAATCTCCTTGCTCTGCTTATCTAGTTTTTTTTTTTTTATTTTGAAATTGTTGATATGAGTTGTTTTGGATTTCACTGAATTTTTTCAGAAGTACCATCCTGAAGTCTCTGTCATTTAAGTCGTTTATTTCTATGTCTGTAAGTTATATTCTGGAGATTTTTCTCTTTCTGCGATGCCTTGTTACCTTGGTTGTTCATGATGTTTAATGGACTGTTTCTCCACCTGGACATTAATGGAATGTGTATTCTGTTGTTTTTCCAGAAAGAAGATTGATTAAATAAAGGTCTCTCTTTAGCCCACTGCAAAGAAGATGCTCTTCTTTTGGATTCCAGTAGGTGGTGTCTAAGCCTCTTGGATCCTTAGCAGTTTTGGTAGTGTTTGCTCAGATTCCCGTGGGGCTCCATGGTGATCTAGTCTCTCAGAGGGCACGGGGGGAGGGGCCCTCTGGGTCTGGGGTTGGGGGCTGCGGCTCAGCCTCGGTTTTGCAACCGGGGCCGGTAAAAATCAGCGGTTGTTTCTCTGCGGTCCAGCCCCACTTCTCTGCTTTCTGCCTTGATGACTGGGCCCTCTGGTCGGCTGTGTATAAGCCCTAGTACTTCCAGGCAGGGTTGTTCAGGGAAGTCCTCTCTCTCCTTCATCCCTCCCCCTCCTTCTACAGGGAGCTCCAGTGACTGCGAAAGGCAGCTTCTTTATTACTCTCGGTCCACCACCAGACACTCGGGGTTCTGACCTGTGATAACTCTTATGTGCAGATCCCATGCTCAGTCGTAATGGTGTGCAGTTTGGGTGTTTTTTGTTGAGTTTTAGATGTTCAGCTTATTGTTGTTTCAAGGGAAGAGATCTAGGGACATCTCTCACCCCGCCATGTTTCCGCCAAATCCCCATACTTTTTTTTTTATAACACTGCTAATCTTCCTTAACTGCCTTAGCTTGATCTTTTAATTTGCTTTACATAGCATCTCTTCATTGTACTTATTCATTGTCTTTTATTCTAATAGCAGTGCCATGTTGAGCCATGTGGAAGCCTGTGGCAAAAGGAACTATTGATCTTATCTATATTTTAAATGTTTATATGTTCACCGTGGATTTTTGCATTAATTTAAAAAAAATTTTCGTTAAAATGTTATCTTTATTATTGAGATTTTTGATACCTTCTTAAATTTTGTACCTGAAATGAGTGCTTCACTTCACTTACCTTAATCCTGGCCTCATCTAGTGGATTAAAGTGGAATATACCAAGTAGATAGTAAGTGCTTTGAGGGAATTTGTGGGAAAATAGAACCAACATGAACTCAAGGTGAGGTTATAACTTTTGCTTATAATTAGAGGAGTAGAAGACACAGGCGATAGAGTTTTTCACAAAGTTTTTTTTCTACTGGGTAGTTTTCAAGCCAGTATCTTATTTTGACCATGTAGATGTAGATGTAGTTACTATTAGAAAAAATTATAGCTTTTAATTGGTAAAACGAAGTAAAAATATGCTAGCCACTCACTTGAGAAGTAGTGATTCAACTCCTGGTTTAAAACTTGTAGAATTTAAAAAAAGTCCCATAATTGCCAGCGTGACTATTCCAGACATTCCAACTAGCTCACCTGTTTTTAAAAAGAAATAAATATAAAGTATTAATTTAACATTGAAAGTGGCACAAATTTTACCACAGATTAAAATATCAGATATCTTGAAAGTACGGTGACTTTATACAGAGGCTACCCTACTTGGTTTCAACTGGATACTATTATAAATTATTAACACCACCCATCATCATTCTTCCTCTTCAAGTTCACATGCAACTGTGTAGTAAAGTCTGTACTAGACATCCTTACACTGCTTTGACTTCAGACCATTGGCAACAATATGGAGCTCACAAAACTCTTCACTGGACCTAGTGAAGCTATAGGAACTTCCAAAGGTCTAATGTTTACAGAGGGGCTCTGGTCGAATAAAGGAGAAGTGAGCTAATAAGTTCTTTATGGACTAGCCTATTTCATATGCTTTCTTCTTGGGAGGCAGTAGTAGATACAAGTTTGACTTTGTGACAGGTCTTAGGGAGTTGAGCCACTAAAAACCCAATATGAATCTACTTCCTCATTTTAGTTTTGTTTTGGTGCATTTACTGTGGGCAAATAAAAAGGTTAAAGAACTGTAGCATATTCTTAAAAGTAGTTCTAGTAGAGTTATCCGCCCCCCTAGCTTATGAAAGTAGAATATTATCATTGTGAAAAATTCAAATAATATGATACAGTATAGAGATTATATATATTAAAAAAAACACCAGTAATTCTACTGACATTACATCAGATATAATTTAAATAAATTTTTAATTGGAATTTCTATTAGGGAGAGAACTGTCTTCACCTAGAAGAAATAATTTGATTAACAAATTGAGAATAGAGAATGAGATCCAAAAGGCAGCTTTAAGCAATAAAGGATGCTCACTGAATTTCCATATTGGAGACAAGTGCTAAAAATTAAGCAGGGAACATGAAAAAGTGGGGAAATAAAGTAGTTATCAGATCTCATGGAACCATGAACTATATAATGTAACTTTTCCTGTGAGCTCTCCTTGTCTCCATCTTAGTAAGGACCAGAAACTGTGGCATATTTAAGAGGAGGAAGCAGATATCATGAGGAAAGAAACTAGAAAATTTTAGAAATTATAAGGAGATCTTTGGGTTTTCATAGGCTATAGAATTGTGAATTTGATATATTTGGATAAAGATCTTTGGGAGGAATGGAGTATCCAATGAACACTCACAGTGGCATACCTCTAACATTCATATACACAACTAAAGTCACACATAAAAAACTACAATGGGCTTATACAGTAATATGATTCTGTAATGGGCTTCTTTTTCTTAATTTAATGTTTAGCAGATATTGTTCTAATGAATAAAAATAAAACTTTTGTTTTAATATTAAATAACTAGATATATAACTTTTATCATATTGCTATATTAAATTGTCATATGTGTGCCTTCTGTTTCTTTGGTTTACTTTGTATTTATTACACCATTGTAATTTAATTACTGTAGTCTTATTAAATGTTTAATTCCTACTTAAATTGGAAAAGTTCTTCACTTTTTAAAAAATTGTCTTGCTTATGCTCAGAGAAACTTTTATTGTTTTGTAAAATTTCAATGCCCCCCCCAAAATTTTTAGCATTGTGTGATTCAGATTCTGATACATTTTAATATGATGAAATTAATATTATTATTACATGATTGAATCTTCTTTTTAGAGATGGAAAGTTACAGGTTTGATATTCTTTATTTTAGTTCTGGCCAGAAATGGTACCTAACCAAAAAACTAACACTTTAGTTAGTCATTTTTGAATCATGAAAAAGGAAACTGAAGATAGAGGTACTTTAAGATCAAGTTCTGGACTAGTCATTGTAACTTGTTTGGTAATGGTAAAATTTGGAAAATATCACAACTACCTCGAAGGTACTCAGAGTGATTTAATATTATAAACATTAGATTTATATTTACTTTGTATCTTATATTCATGAATTTCTGTCCTAGAAGTTTTCTAAATGTTTATTGAGGCATCTTGACTAAAAGTTTAAAATTATTTCCAACACTTAATATTGAGGTTATATCCACTTACTAAATAATATTAGAGGGAATTTATTTGCTGAAATATATTTTTGTAGGAATTTAGGTACACATAGTAGTACATGATAAATGTACTTGTACTGACAGATCATTTCCTCACTGTCTTATTCATTAACTTGATCCCGTAACATCACTAGATTATAATTGACTATAATTCACTGAATGGTTAGGAAAACTCAAGATCCAATGTTCTGCCTTTCTTTCTTCAGGCATAAAAATAATGAATCCTGTTACTCTAGCACTTCCAAAGAGAAGTTTGTTCTTTGTCTCAATTTATTCAAATTTTATACTTCTCAGTAAACTTTTGTAGTTTTCTGTTTAGGTCTAAACTTCTTGTTAAATTTATTCCTTAATATTTTATAACTTTTTACCAATGTAAAGAGAATCAAAATTTTATTATATTTTCTAACCAGTTATGGCTGGCTTAGATGAACACAACTGATTTTTTTTCTGTATATTAACCCTATATTGAGCAACCAAAGAGCCTTGCTGGCTTAGTTTATTTTCATGGGTTTTCTATATAATCTAAAGTGATGTAACTAATGTAACCATTTTATCTTTCAAAATATGTATAAATTTTTCTCTTTTTTTCTAATTGTTAGCTAGAGTTTTCAGAACTATTTTTAATTATAGATATGAGAATAAGGCAACACGTTCTTATTCCTAAATGTAATGGAAAGACATAGTATAAATTGGTAACTGGGTATTATCACACATGCCAACTCCGAATCATTTGCAGAGCTGTCTGAAGAGCTGGGCCGAACATGATTCTGAGGCTGTATCAGGAAACAATGATACAGCTAATTTTACATACCTGTCATATTTCTGTGAGAAGGGAGTGGTGATAAATGAATTAATAATATTAATAGATTTTCTAATATTTAACCTTATTTGGTCTGTGACTTCTATTTTTATTTCCTTTTTGATCTTAGAGTTACCAAGAAAAGTATATTTCATTTTAGGCAGTTAGAATGATTATTTTTCAAGACCATCCTTTTGTAGTTGGTATTGAATTGCATTGTGGTTGAGCAATGCTTGGAGTTTTATTGAAATGTTCTTGTAGTCTAGTTTATTTCTGTAAATGGTCTACAGGTATATGTAAAGGATACGCATTCTGTTTTGGGAGGTAAATCTTTATATATCTTATTAATACATCTTATTAACCATGCTTTTAAGGGTTTTAAAAAAACCTTTAGATAGCCATAATAATTTTGTGTCCAATTGCTATAAAATTACCTGGAAAAGGCATGCTAAAATATTTCATTGTAATAATAATTTTGTTAGTTTTTTTTTCTGTCTTTTATAAGGGTATAAGGGTATATTTACTTTATATATTTTGGCATATTGTTTTCTGTTGTATAAATACAAATATTTTGATCTCTTTTCATAGATCATTTTAACATAATAGTCCTTCCAGATCAGCTGAATTTTTTTTCTTTGCTAACTTGCCTCGTATGTTTATTTTCAATTTTTATTTTGATATCTTTATTTTGAATTTTCCTGTCATTTAAAAGTAGACATAAACCCCTCACTTACAAATAAAAAAGATGAGGTACAGAAATGAAAAGCTGAGACTTATGTGATTGACATCATCACCCAAAATAGTAGACATCCACAACTGAATCATTTTTGAACTTAGAATTCCAAACAAGAAACTTGCTAGATAACATGACCATATTTCATTCACGATTTCATGGGCTGCAAGAAAGGAGAGTAAAAAGAAATAGTTAATAGAACTTAGTCTTAATTTTAAGTGATGCTCTGGATCAACTTTTTGTTATTATCTTTAAAAATAGGGCATTCATTGCCTTTAGGGTAGATGTAGAGTATATTCTTATCCCCAAATTGAAAGAATTTCTTTTCAAATGCTGAAAGTCACACTTACATTTGTAAAATTCAGTCAGTTTAGTTTAAGAGCTTTTTTTCAGTCCTCATTAAGGAATATATATTTATTCCATGCCAAACATTGTAATAATTTTGAAGATACAGAAATGAATAAGAAGTAAAAAGTCTCTAAACTCATGGCACTTATATTCTTGATCTAATGTAACACACACAAGAAATACAGAAAAAGAAATGTCTGAGGGTCCCAACTGAGTGAATCTCCTGTATTGTCTTGGCCTGCCCAATCAACCAGTTTCTTAATTTTGAGCCTTTCATTATTTCTCATTTTTTCCCTGATAAATAATGTTGTAATGTATATTTCTGTACATAAACTTTCGTAATCCTCTGATTACTTCCTTAGACCCCAGAAGTGGAATGATGCACTAAAGGATAATTTCTTCTTTATTGATATTGTTATATTTTGCTAAGTGTCTTTCTACAATCATTATGATGCCCCTCCTAGGACAACAGGAAGTCTAAGTCCTTGGTAAGCTTGTTCACTGGAATCAGGCATGCCTTCCCACCTTTATAACTATAACAATAATTACTACGAAAATTATTGATTCATAATTGTGTCAATTGGTATCAATTAAATATAAATAAAATGTCAGTAAGGTTCATCAAGTTTCTTTATTTCTTAAAGGAAAATTTTCTTTTAAAGCTGTTAAAAATTAGGAGAAGAAAATAGGTTCACTATTCTCCTCCTACAGCAGAGCTTTTATTATTATAACTGTTACTATTATTGTTTTAATAGGATGATTGCTTATAATTTTTACTCCTCTTAAACCCAAACAAACACAGAATTATGTTCCATTAATTATTATAAAAATTATGAGGCAAGCTCTGTGAAAGCAAGGACTATTATGTTCATGGCTGAATCACCATGGCCTAGAATAGAAACTAACACATAATACGTACCAATAAATAATTGTTGGATTAATGAATTTATGAACTTCCACATCAATCCCTTTCTTTTTTCCACTTTTCTTTTTTCTATTTTCCCCAGTGAATATCAAGAAAGTTCTCTTGATTAGACCGTAGATGTCATCTCTGATAAGATTCCCTGAAATTCTGTGGTCAATATTTACTGTCTTAAACAGGGCCTGATAGAATACTAGACCAGGTTTAGAGGCTGAACATGAATCTTTGTGACTAGTATGTAAGACTGTACTTTGCATTTTTCAGTTTCCCCCAAGGGTGGTCCTTGAGTTTTTAAAATGCTTCTGAATATAGATATTTCTTTTTTGATCATCTTAGTCATCTTCAGGAAGGACTTATCTGTAGGAAGTTTTATGGCAAAAGCCCCTGGTTACTATTTTGTGTCACCTCCTCTTGTACTCTAGATTTTGGAGGAGGTTGTATGTGTGTGGTGGTTTGGCTTTCCCACACATTTGGTACATATGAAGCATTTGAAGAAGATGTACGTTCCTGTGCTAAATTGAGGTTCTAGGTTCACCACAGATGTCCCAAGCTGCCATGGCCTGGGTAAACAGAGCAAGGCTAAAGGCAAGTACTTCTTATGTCAAAGTAGGGTGACTGTCCATCATCTGGACCAGCTCCCTTGAGAAAGACATGAGAGGAAATGATGGTCCCCTGAATGGGTATTCTTGGAAAAGAGAGTTTTTAATTCTAAGTGTTAGGCATTGATTATAAATATGTAAGGCATGATGGGTCAGAAGAGAGGTAAACAGGGTTCTTGGCTGCCCAACGATGAAGGATACTCCAGGGACATGGAAAACAATGATGACTAAAACTCCTCGAGTGGTTAGTAATGTAATTTGGATTTTGCTTAATTGATGGGGACAGGGGGTAGTAGAAGGATCCCACTTCAACATAAGAGATTACTAGGCATCAGATATACTAGATGTACAGACCCCTTGATATACTAGAACATGGTCTGGAAGCACCTCTTAAACACTTTTTTTCAGAGGGTAGGGAGGTGGAATGAGATAATGCTGCAGAAAGCCTTAGAACACAGAAGACATCCAGTGGATGAAACAGTATACATATATCAGCAATTTTCTCCAGAAGACTGTAATCATTGCTTTTCCAAAAATTGTACATATGGCAATGCAGTAAAAAAGATAAATTACTTCTTGGTGTTATTACAGAAATATTTGACTTTGTAGACACCCTTTAAAGTAGTGTGGACCCCTCTCAGACTACATTCTGAGAAGGTATGTGTTTTAATCAGGGGAGGCACATAAGATGCTGCTGGGGGTACTGATAACACTATACTTTTGTTTTGAGTGATAATTACACATCCATAGACTTTATGTCATTCATTACAGTGTACACATATCATTTATTTTCTATACACACATACGATAAAGGAAAAAAATACTTATGGTAAATGAGTTCATGGGCACCTTGCAATCCTTCTGCTTACTGCTTTCAGGCCCTGTAGCTGGTTATATAACTCACACTTCCTCCCTGAGTTGATAGCTTTCTATGTTGCCTGCAGAGACATAGTACAGGGGAAAGGCAAGAAAAGGTGCCTCCTCTCATCACTGGTGGATGCATTACTTGTCTTATTATGATTTCATCTTCAACTCATAAACTACATCTCTCATTCCCGTTGGTAAGCATTCTGATTCAGCCTAGGCCTGTGGAAGGCTGCTTTTATAAGCATCCTCATTAAAAGTCCCAACCTAGCCTCACAGCAAAACCACGACGATAATTAAATTAGGGATGGTTTTTGCAAATACATGTAGTGCTTTTTGTAGTGCTTGGCAAAAGGTAAATCCCTGTACTAATACTCATGAGTATGCTTGTACAAGCATAACTTATGGTAAGATATTATAAACTCCATGTCAGCTCTCAGAAAATATAAGATTTTGATTTTAAGAAATTAAGAAGAAAAAAATAGGCCCTTACCTAAGGAATGGTTCATGTGTTTCAAGTTGACATTAATCTCCATAATACTAGCAAACAAAGTAAAAGTTATTATAGAGGTAATCAGACTTTCTCCATTAATTAAATCGACGAGGACTTTAGAAAGACCTATGAAAGGGAAAATATTTTCTTTAAGATGGGAAAATCTTTATTAATATTAAACAATAAAATTTTATTGGCAAGCAGAATATTCTTAGCTATGAATTTATATTACATACTTTGCCTACATACTTAAATAACTTTGATCATTTTTGAAAAAACTCCCTTCAAGGAATCTTAAGAATATGCCAAATTAACTGTGCTTGATTACGGTTTATGTAATTGAGGTAATCAACTAGAGCTCTGTTTCAAAGCACAAATAAAAACATAAAATTACTTTCAATTCAGTTATTTGGTCTATATAAATACACACATCATGTATTTAGGGCAATATAAAAAATGATCATGTAAGGACAAAGTAAATTCATAAACCAAGACTTTATAAAACTTTACCTAAATGAAGAATTAAGGCAATTGTCCAAATAATTTCACTATAATAGAAATTGCCTGATTTTCCCATACATTCTTTTCAATGGTTTTAGAAATCGAGCTCCATGAACAAAGAGCATCCTGATATTATCTATTCCATCCTAATTTTCCTCTATTTATGATAATGTTCTGTTAACATATTCGTTAATTATCATTTTTCTCAGTTACTAAATATTCCCATAGTGGCAAAACTATAATTTTGAGCACCTTTAATGATTTTCTAAATTGCCATAGGAAGGAAATGTTATTACATGGTAAAAGCTCTTCTTGTGAACCATTCATTTTATAGCTGTGATCAAAACCTAACACAGTAAGTACGCCCTTGGAAAAAAAGCCAAGGCAGTCTGTTCTTGTGAAAACTCAATTGCCTTGATGATCCAATTCCTCACCTGTCCCTCCATCTCTGCCCTTTACAGTAAGGCTTCACAGTTGCTTTCACCAAAAAGATCCATTCTTGTTTTGTTATGAAACTTGATGCAAGCAGAGTCTTGAGAAAGATTTCTGCTTCCTCTCTCTTGAACCCTTGCCACCATTATGGCAGCATTCCCTGGCTACCCTACTGGATGCATGTGAGAAATATATGGAAGAAAGGTGGATCCTTCTAACTGAGGCTATCCTAGATTGGCCTCCAGCTGATCCTTCAGCTGCCTGTAGATTCATTAGTGAGCCTAGCCAAGATCAGCAGAGCACAGCCCATATCATCAGAACTTCCAGACTCATGAAAAATAATAAATAATTATTGTTTTAAGCCACTGTGCTTTGGAGTTGTTCCTTACTCAGAAAAACCTAACTGATGCTGTCGTATAATTTTTCCATTTTAGAACATGGAATTATAAGAAAATGTAAATATTAGGAAATAAATAATATACATGGTGGCATTAGAGGAGTCAACAGATCATAAAGAGCTCAAGATAATGTGAATATACACATATATTTTATTCATTGACCTGGGCATATTTTTTTCTTTTCTTCTCTTTTTTTCTTGAGAATAAAATTTAAAAATATAAAAACCTTGCTTTGAAAACTCAGGCAAAAATGTTTCCAAGAGGCACTCAGAGTGTCTTGTAGAGGTGAGGTTAAATGATAGATGCTGATACTTCTTTCTTCTAAACTCTTACCTCACAATCTTAATCTTCCTGTTTTGAAGACTTGGCTTCCCTTTATTTATATAGATACACTTAATGTGTCTCCCCTACTCTATTTCTACTTGCTTCAGATAGCTTATATTCCTTTAACTGGCCATAAAATAAAAAGTGTATGTTTGCATGCACACATGCATGTGTGTGCCATATTAAAATTCTATTTCAAAACAAATGTTCCATTTCTCATTATTAAAAAGTGACTGGAGGAAAACAAATCAGGTTATTTATTTATTTAATTTTTTAATAAGGCTCTTGGATTTTCAATGGATTATGTTGACTTGATATTTTACTTTTAAATACATATTTTTTTCTCCTAAAATAGTGCACACTGAAAACACTGTGCAATTAGTGATTTTATTGTTTTGTATTTTTCAGGCTTTTAGTTCAAATGGTGACAATGACTCCAAAGGCAACTTTTAAAAAATAAATGGCATTATTCTAATGACAGTGTTTTCAAAAAAAAAAGAGGTGTTGGGCAATAGAAATGTCACCACAGTGTATATACAGTATTGTAAAGCCCTCAGATCTGTTAGTTCAAAGTAGAAGGATGTATAAAGTCAAGGATTCCAAATAATCTCCTGTTCTATTTCACAAGTGGATATAAGACTTTAAAAAATATCTACTGAGTAAGTCCATCATTGACATTTCATTCTGTTCTAAGCATCACCATTGCATTTCTATGTTCAATCTCAAATGCCCTAGTACTCCATTCAACATTGCGAAAGCTATAGTGAACAAAAGATCTTAAAACTAAACAAGTTAAATACAGAATATGATGTTTTAAATATAGGAAAAATATATATATACCTACCAAGGTCTCTTATAGCAGCTGCAGTCAGCATGGGATCTGAACTCAAAAGGATAGTTGAAAATAAGAACTGTGAGATGGTATTCAAATATAATTTATTCACAGATGCCAGATACCAAAAAATTAAGGTATAATTTATTGCAAAGCCAGGAATTGTAATTAAAAGTATCTGCAAAAAATTTTTACAGATAGGAAAATCAGATCCCTTTTATTTCTTTTTCAAAAGCAAATAATCAAGATTATTGGAGATGTATAATCATACTCAGTTCATCAAGGAAAATTTAAGTTTTCTTATTTAATAGCTATGTGCATATAACTCTGGAAATGAAAGGCAAATATTGCAATGAGATTCTTAGGACCTAAGAAATACTATATTATAATTTAAAAGGAACTTTTAATTTTCTTGATAAGGCCATTGAGTATACTATACACACACACACACACACACACACACGCACACACAAATATATATACATTTAACTATGCATAACATATGACACATAGCTTATTAACATAGGAAAAGCAACAAAGATAAAAAGAAAAAGAAAATAAGATAACAAAAATAATGTTAAGAAATGGCAGAGGACTATAAAAAAAGATGGGAAATTAAATTCTGTTATTTTAGGACCAAAACTCTACTTACTTTCTGCCTTCCCACCATTGCCACCTACTTTTATTCTACCTCTGGTGGCTATTTAGCAAGATTTTACCCCCAAATATATTTGAGGAAATGTAGTGATTGTGCCTGAAGTTACCTGTAAGAATGCAGGACTGTACCCCCATGTTCACTGTAGTATTTTTTAGAATAGCCAAGGCATAGAAACAACCTTAAGTGTCCATTGATGGATGAATGGATAAAGATAATGTGATATATGTATACACATATATACATGCCATGGAATATTAGTCTTAAAATAAAAGAGAAAATGTTGCCATTTGCAACAATGTGGATGGACCTTGAGGGCATTATGCTAAGTAAAATAAGTCAGGCAGAAAAGTCAAGTACTATAGACCTTAGGTATGTGTATGTGTGAAATCTCAAAACTCTGAATTCATAGATACAAAAAACAGATTTGTGGTTGCCAGAGGAGGGAGGCGTGGGGTGGGGAAAATTGGTGAAGGGGTCAAAAGGTACAAACCTCTGGTTATAAAATAAATACATCCTGGGGATGTTATGTACAGCTTGGTGACTATAGTTAACACTACCATATTGTATATTTGAAAGTTGCTAAGAGAATAGGTCTTAAAAATCTCATCATAAAAAAAAATGTGTAACTATGTGAAGTGGTAGATATTAATTAGATTTATTTTGATGGTCATTTAAAAATATATACAAATGTAAAATCATTATGTTGTACACCGGAAACTAATATATTGGTACAGTTAATTATCTCAGTTAAAATAATAGAATAAAAAGAATAATTGTAAGGGTTTCATAATGATGTTGAAAAATGTTCTTACAGCCAATATTACATAAAAACAGCAATATAAAAAAATGAGTTTTGTGACTAAACCTTATTACACATCCTTAATACTTCTTTAGAATTTCAATAATTAAAATTAAAAACATACATTACTTTTAGGGCCTTCCATAGAGATTACTAAATTGCTCTCCAAAAAAGGTTCACCAACAAATACAGCCATCATCAATGTAACAATCACTCCTATTTACATCAATTCTCCAGAGGCAAATCCCCCTCCATGGGGTCAGCCACCGCAAAGCAGATCATGGCCAATCCTCACAGCCAGTAAGCCTGGAGGTCAATCCTACTCACTGATGTGCCAACAGCAATCAAGGCTCAACTACAACATGAAGGCACACACAACACACAAGGGACACTCCTGGAGCATCTGGCTCAGATGACTAGGGAGACTTCGCCATGGGGCCCACAGGACACCTACTACAAACAGCCACCCTGCCAAGACTGGGAGATGTAGCATGTCTATCTAATACATAGAAACAAACACAGAGAGACAGCCAAAATGAAGAAACAAAACAAACAAATAAACTAACAAACAAAATAGAAAACTTAAGAAAACGAAATAAATGAAGTAGAGGCAAGCAATCTACCAGATATAGAGTTCAAAACACTGGTTATAAAAATGCTCAAAGAAATGCAAATTAAAACCACAATAAGATATCACCTGACACCTGTCAGAATGGCTATCATCAATAAATCAAAGAACGACAAGTATTGGAGAGGATGTGGACAAAAGGAAACAATAATACACTGTTGCTGGGATTGCAAATTGGTAAAGCTGCTATAGAAAACAGTCTGGAGCTTTCTCAAAAAATTAAAAATGGATCTACCTTTTGACTCAGCAATTGCACTTCTGGGCGTTTATCCAAAGAAAACCAAAACGATAATTTGTAAAGATCTATGCACTCCTGTGTACATGGCAGCACAATTTACAATAGTCAAGATATGGAAGCAACCTAAATGCCCATCAGCAGATGATTGGATAAAGAAGTTATGGTTCATATATACAATGGAATATTACTCAGCCATTAAAAAAATGAAATCCTACCATTTGCAATGACATGGTGGACCTAGAGGTTATTATACTGAGTGAAATAAGTCAGAGAAAGATAAATACCATATGATTTCACTTATATGAGGAATGTAAAGAATAAAAAGAACAAACTAATAAAAAACAGACTCACAAATATAGAGGACAATCTGGTGATGGCCAGAGGGGGTTGAAGGGCTACAAGAAAGGGGTGAAAGATTAAAGAAATACAAATTAGTAAGTGATAGAAGGTCACGGGGATGGGGAGCACAGCATAGGAAATGTGGTCAGCATTAATGTAATGGCTAGCTGTAGAGCCAGAGGAGAGAAAGAGCAATCAGGGGGATCATTTCATTAACTATATAAATATCTAACCAATGTACTATATACTTGAAACTAATAAAAAAGTAATAAAAAAAAACCCACAAACAAACCTGGTACTGGCATAATAACAAATAAACAAACCTAGTACTGGCATAAAAACAAACAAACAAACCTGGTACTGGCATATGGGTTGGTGGAACAGAATAGAAAGCCCAGAAATAAACAAACACCTATATGGTCAAAGGAGGGAAGAATAGACAATGTGGTAAAGATAGTCTATTAAATAAATGGTGTTGGAGAACTAGACAGTTACATGCAGAAAAATGAAACTAGACCACCTTCTTATACCATGTGCAAGAATAAACTCAAAATGGATTAAAGACTTAAATGTAAGACCCAAAACCATAAAACTCATAGAAAGAAATATAGTCAGTAAACTCTTTGACATTGTTCTTAGTAATATTTTTAATGATGTATCTCCTTGGGCAAGGGTAACTAAAAGAAAAAATAAGCAAATGGGACTACATTAAACTAAAAACATTTTGCACAGCAAAGGAAACCATCGAACACACACAAAAAAAAAACAAAAAGACAACCTACTAACTGGGAGAAGATATTCACCAATAATACTTCTAATAAGGGGTTAACATGCAAAATGTGTAAAGAACTCACACAACTGACCATCAAAAAACCCTAACAATTCAATTAAAAAAAATGGGCAGAGGATCTGACTAGACATTTCTCCAAAGAGTACATACAGATGGCCAATAAACATATGAAAAGATGCTCAACATCGCTAATCATCAGAGAAATGTAAATCAAAATCACAATGAGATATAACCTCACACCTGTCAGAATGGTCATCATTAAATCAACAAACAACAAGTGGCAATGAGGATGTAGAGAAAATGGAGCCCTTGTACACATTTGGTGGGGTTGCAAATTGGTGCAGCCACTATGGAAAACAGTATGGAGGTGTCTCAAAAAGCTAAAAATAGAAATACCTTATGACCCAGGAATTACACTTCTGGGTATTTATCTGAAGAAACCTAAAGCACTAATTCAAAAAGATAAATGCTCTCCAATGTTCATTGTGGCATTATTTACAATAGGCAAGATATGGAAGCAACCTAAGTGCCCATCAATAGACGATTGGATTAAAAAGAATTGGTACGAAAGGCACCTAAAAATAGCATAGATGATAGAGGCTTTGTTCATCCCTCTTGCAACCACATCAAAGTTGGCATAGAAACATGGAGCAAACAGCAAGCAAAGTTGCCTGAGATCTAGATGAACAGAACCACTAAAACTAGGGAGAGAAATAATCAACCTGCAAAGGTAGGAAGGGGAGAAGACCAAGTGGCTGAGTGGGACAGAGGCAACAGCAGCTGCAGTTGGTATCTGCAGATGCCTCTTAAAGGGTTTGTGTCCGCGAGTGGACTTTCATGGTGACAGATCTGCTTGCTCTAAGCACCAGCACCTGGTTGCCTGTTTGGGGGGCACTAGGGACTTATAGGGGGACACTGATTTGTTGGAATGAGGGCCAGAGGCAAGGCTTTCTCCAAGGCAAAAGTGTGGGTGGTATCAATTGTTCCTTTGTTGAGCACCCCCTCCACCTCCTCACAGTGCGTAGATGCAGCACCGCCATAGCTGAGACATTGTCAAACTGAATAACACAGGTTGCTCTGCCCAGAGGATTCCCAGAAACTCCACCTCCCCCAACTCACAGCCCTATCCAAGACACATTCAGTTGTATTCTGGGTGAGTCTGGTCCTCCTTACTGAGCCAATGCCAAGACCCACACTGGTGGCAGCTGGCCTCGGTTATTGGTGTGGCAACTATAAGCACAGTATCTGTGGATTGCTTGCTGAATCTTAACAGGTGGTCCCAGAGGAGCACAGGCTGGAGCTAAATTAAGCCTGCAGCTGAATCTCTCTCAAGACTGTGCCCTTGGCCCCCATTTCCCCAAGTCCCCCTTATTATTCCTGGGGGTTTTGGGGTTTTTCTTTGGCCCTTAAAAAAAAGACACATAAAGGCAGTCAAAATGAGAAGACAAGCAGAAACCATATGAGAGAACAGAAAGAGATCCAGAAATAATGAAGTCAAGTAATCTAATAGATGCAGAGTTTAAAACACTGGTTATAAAGATGCCCGATGAACTAATGGGAAGTTTAGATGAACTTGGTGAGAATTTTAACAATGAAATAAAAAACATAAAAATGGAAATGGAAATTATAAAAGGGAACCAGTTAGAAACGACGAACACATTATGTGAGATGAAGAGTATATTAGAGAGAATCAACAGAGTGGATAAAAAAGAGGATCAACCACCAATAAAGAGGATTGGGAAGCCAAGGACACCCAATCAGAATGGCAAGAAAAAAGAAGCTGACTATAATAATAATTTAAGGAGCCTATGGGACAAAATTAAATGTAGAAACATCCGGGTCATAGGGGTACCTGACAGGGAACAAGAGGTTGAAGAGATATGTGAAGAAATAATGATGGAAAACTTCCCTAATCTAGTGAAGGAAATAGACATACAACCCCAGGAATCTCAAAGAGTCCCAAAAAAGATGAACCCAAAGAGGCCCACACCAAGACACATTATAATTAAAATGCCAAAGGTTAAATACACAGAGAGACTCTTAAAAGCAGCAAGAGAAAAGCAGTTAGTTACCTACAAGGGAGCACCCATGAGACTGGCAGCTGATTTCTCAAAAGAAACTATGTAGAACAGAAGGGCTTGGCACAAAATATTCAAAGTGATGAAGACCCAGGATCTACAACTAAGAATTCTCTATCCAGCAAAACTATTGTTTAGAGTTGAAGGACAGATAAAGAGCTTCCCAGATAGAAGTAAGCTAAAGGAATTTATCAACACCAAGCCAGTATTACAGGAAAAAATATTGGAGAGACTTTTTTAAGAAGAAAAAA
>NW_011888782.1:32522500-32578505 GCF_000151845.1 Pteropus vampyrus | reverse complement strand
CACTTCTGGGTATTTATCTGAAGAAACCTAAAGCACTAATTCAAAAAGATAAATGCTCTCCAATGTTCATTGTGGCATTATTTACAATAGGCAAGATATGGAAGCAACCTAAGTGCCCATCAATAGACGATTGGATTAAAAAGAATTGGTACGAAAGGCACCTAAAAATAGCATAGATGATAGAGGCTTTGTTCATCCCTCTTGCAACCACATCAAAGTTGGGATAGAAACATGGAGCAAACAGCAAGCAAAGTTGCCTGAGATCTAGATGAACAGAACCACTAAAACTAGGGAGAGAAATAATCAACCTGCAAAGGTAGGAGGGGGAGAAGACCAAGTGGCTGAGTGGGACAGAGGCAACAGCAGCTGCAGTTGGTATCTGCAGATGCCTCTTAAAGGGTTTGTGTCCGCGAGTGGACTTTCATGGTGACAGATCTGCTTGCTCTAAGCACCAGCACCTGGTTGCCTGTTTGGGGGGCACTAGGGACTTATAGGGGGACACTGATTTGTTGGAATGAGGGCCAGAGGCAAGGCTTTCTCCAAGGCAAAAGTGTGGGTGGTATCAATTGTTCCTTTGTTGAGCACCCCCTCCACCTCCTCACAGTGCGTAGATGCAGCACCGCCATAGCTGAGACATTGTCAAACTGAATAACACAGGTTGCTCTGCCCAGAGGATTCCCAGAAACTCCACCTCCCCCAACTCACAGCCCTATCCAAGACACATTCAGTTGTATTCTGGGTGAGTCTGGTCCTCCTTACTGAGCCAATGCCAAGACCCACACTGGTGGCAGCTGGCCTCGGTTATTGGTGTGGCAACTATAAGCACAGTATCTGTGGATTGCTTGCTGAATCTTAACAGGTGGTCCCAGAGGAGCACAGGCTGGAGCTAAATTAAGCCTGCAGCTGAATCTCTCTCAAGACTGTGCCCTTGGCCCCCATTTCCCCAAGTCCCCCTTATTATTCCTGGGGGTTTTGGGGTTTTTCTTTGGCCCTTAAAAAAAAGACACATAAAGGCAGTCAAAATGAGAAGACAAGCAGAAACCATATGAGAGAACAGAAAGAGATCCAGAAATAATGAAGTCAAGTAATCTAATAGATGCAGAGTTTAAAACACTGGTTATAAAGATGCCCGATGAACTAATGGGAAGTTTAGATGAACTTGGTGAGAATTTTAACAATGAAATAAAAAACATAAAAATGGAAATGGAAATTATAAAAGGGAACCAGTTAGAAACGACGAACACATTATGTGAGATGAAGAGTATATTAGAGAGAATCAACAGAGTGGATAAAAAAGAGGATCAACCACCAATAAAGAGGATTGGGAAGCCAAGGACACCCAATCAGAATGGCAAGAAAAAAGAAGCTGACTATAATAATAATTTAAGGAGCCTATGGGACAAAATTAAATGTAGAAACATCCGGGTCATAGGGGTACCTGACAGGGAACAAGAGGTTGAAGAGATATGTGAAGAAATAATGATGGAAAACTTCCCTAATCTAGTGAAGGAAATAGACATACAACCCCAGGAATCTCAAAGAGTCCCAAAAAAGATGAACCCAAAGAGGCCCACACCAAGACACATTATAATTAAAATGCCAAAGGTTAAATACACAGAGAGACTCTTAAAAGCAGCAAGAGAAAAGCAGTTAGTTACCTACAAGGGAGCACCCATGAGACTGGCAGCTGATTTCTCAAAAGAAACTATGTAGAACAGAAGGGCTTGGCACAAAATATTCAAAGTGATGAAGACCCAGGATCTACAACTAAGAATTCTCTATCCAGCAAAACTATTGTTTAGAGTTGAAGGACAGATAAAGAGCTTCCCAGATAGAAGTAAGCTAAAGGAATTTATCAACACCAAGCCAGTATTACAGGAAAAAATATTGGAGAGACTTTTTTAAGAAGAAAAAAAGTATCAAAAACATGAATAAAGAATGGTAATAACTATATTCATTTCAACAAGTACCTCAAATGGAAAAGAATTAACTACTCCAGCCAAAAGATAGGGTGGCTGGATGAATAAGAAAATAAGGCCCCTACAAATGTTGCCTATAAGAGACTTTAGATTAAAAGACACAGACTAAAAGAAAGGGGATGGAAAAAGATATTGCCTTGATGGACCTAGAGGGTATTGTGCTGAATAAAGTTAGTTAGATAGAGAAAGACAAATATCACATGATTTCACATACATGTGGAATCTAAAGAGCAAAATAAACAACAACAACTAAAACAGAAACTAACTCATAGATACAGAGATTACCTTAAGGGCTACTAAATGGGAAGGGGTTGGGGGATGGTGAAAAAGGGCAAAGGGATTAAGAAGTACAAATGGATAGTTACAAAATAGACATGGAGATATAAAGTGTAGCATAAAGAAAATAGTTAATAATGTTGTAATAAATATGTAGGGGGGAAGAGAGGTATTAGATATGGTGGGGTAATCACTTTGTGAGTTACATAGATCTCTAATCACTATGTTGTACAATTGAAACCAATATGTTATTGTATGCCAACTATAAAAAAGCGACAGTAAACAAGTGAAATTTTAAAAAAAGAATTGGTACAAAATACAGTAAAATATTACTCTACCATAAAAAAAAGAATGAAATCTTACCATTTGTGACAACTTAGATGAACCTGGAAGATATTATGCTAAGTGAAATAAGCCAAACAGAGAAAGACAAATATCATATGATCTCACTTACATTTGGAATCTAAATAACAAAATAAATGAACAAATAAAACAGAAACAGACTCGCAGATGCAGAGAATTAACTGATGGTTGTCATATGGGGGGGCGGTTGGTGGAGAAAGATGAAAAAGGTGAAAGGATTAAGAAGTACAACTTGGTAGTTACGAATAGTTAGGATGAGAAAGTAAAATACAGTATAGGTAATATATTCAATAATATTTTAATAACTATGTATAGTGTCGGGTGAGTGATAGACTATCTGGCGGTGGGGGGGGGTCACTTTGTAAATTATATAAATGTCTAACCACCAGGCTGTATACCTGAAACTAATATAAAACAATATTAGTCAACTGTAATTGGGAAAAAAAAAATTCTTCAGAGAAGTAAATCAAATGGCATACCCAGGTTTCTGTCTCAGTTTCGGCTACTACATCAGGAAACTCATGTATTTTCCTAATGAAAAAGTAAAGTTCTCATTCCCTCATTTATTATACATTAATTCACCAATTATGCAATGAGTCATACGATATAGGCACAGGAGAGTCATAAACCCAATGAAGTTTTAAAAAAAGAATTCGGAAGAACTAAAATATTAAAAGCATTTCCTTTTGATTATTTAGCTTTTACTTGTACAGAGACACTCATGCAGAATGAGCTGGTGAATGAGCACTGGACTCTAATTCAGGAGGCCCCAGTGTGGGTGCTAGTGCTGAGTGATTTTGGTAAAGTCACTTGATCATACATCACTAACTCAATCTTAGAAATGGAAGAAGAATGATTAAGTGTTTATATGTGCTACTGAGAGGGAGTCTTTGGTGGATAAAGCTTGACAACAGCATCAGGATGGTGAAAGAAAATCAAGGCCCTATAGATAAGCTACTTCTAGAGTGGTCAAGTTCTCATTTTAAGGTTTTGGTGGTCAGGATTGTTGTATTAACTCCTGTTAGAAGGAACAAATTAAATTGAGGCTCTGAGACAAGAAGATTGAGGGTCAGGAAGCTCAAATCCCTTTTCTTCCACCACATAGCTGTTGTCTATACCTCAAGAAATCACATGGTAAATTGTTTGCAAAAGTAGCTGCAGTAAGTCTGCTTCCTGAATCCATATCATTGGGTTGTTATCTCCCACACTGACTTAGGGTTAGTTATTTGATTCATTTTGGCTACAAGGAATGAGAGCAAACATGATGCAAGTAGAGACTTAAAAAGCAATGGCAAATTAGAGCTTGTCCTTTCCTGCTGTCTGAGACTTTACATCCTTCATGTGAAGAAGCCTGAAGTAACCTAGATGATGAGATATGTGTCACAGTGACAGCTATTGCCTACAGCCAACACTAACAGTACCAACGGACACATGAGTAGTGGGGGATGAGGGGGCGTGCCTCCAGCTCACCCTGCTTCAGCTGACCCTGAGTTGAACAGAGGCTCAGGAGACAGTTCTCCAGAGATCAGCTGAATCAGCACAAAATGCTTTGTATCTCTATTCATTCCAATTTCATTTTTTGTTGTCATTTGTCTGAACTCTATTTGTCTGGACTCAATTTATAAAGTGTAGATTGTTCTAATAGTTTTGCTTCTAATATAGTTTAGATAGTGACCTTATATTTACAAAAGTGTTTTGATTACTTTTAAAGAAATGCACCCCTGCTTAAGATCTGAACTATTTTTCCTCAAGGTCTTTCCTTGATGAGGTACAAATATCACATGATTAGAAAAAAAATCATAATAGTTTGTAAATTAGGGTTATAGTTATTTCTGTAAATATTCTTCTCTGTTTTATTTGTTTTATTTGTATTGTGGGTGTGGGAGTTTTAGAAGGTGAGTATTTAAAAATGTGACTTTTATCAATAATTTCCTTTTATTGGACCTAATATAGTCATAATAGTTTTCTTGTAGCATGTCAGAGTTTAAATGATAACTGCCGTTAAGTTCTGTCATTCATATTTTCATTACTTTTTTTCCTTCATAATTTTTCTTGAGTCTTAAATATTCTAGACAATTGCTAAGATATGGTTTATTTACTAAAATAAAAGGCTGAATTTACTTCTCCCACTCCTCATACATTTTTCCTGTCTTCTTTGTTTTCCAATTTGGAGCAAAATGTTTAAAAATTTGAATACAGCAAAATGTAGTGTTTCATGAGTGAATAATATTATTGAAAAAGAGTATTTTTTTACCTGACATAATAATTTTTGGAGCATGTAAACATCCATGTCAAATGCAGCATTAAAGAAAATTATTGGTGGAAATAGATTAAAAAAAAGATTCGGATCCATCCATTGTATGGCATCTGCATATCTTTGTGCCTAATAATATAAAAATATGTTATTTTTAAATTTATCCATCCTTCTATTAGCATAGAGTATGTGCCAGGCATTCCTATCTCTAGCAAAATAGAAAAAGATACATCATAATTTAGTAAGTGCTGAAGTCTTAACTGTTGAACTTATTACTAATTACAGTAGAAAATGAATACACATTTCTATGCCTTTTTTATTCTTTTAAAGAACAGGTATAGAAAATACATTTACATGGATACTAGAGAATATGTAGGAAATTTTCAGGCATACAAGATGAAGAAAAAGATTTCAGGTTGATGGATTATCATGCACAAAAATCCACAACGAAGTAAACAATTCTAGAAACTACAAATAATTAGCCATGGCTTATGAAGAAGATGTGTGTAGCAGAAGAGCAGAGATAGAGACTGGGATGTCAATGCACTTGATGAAATAACTAATTAATGGTATTTATCAAAATATTAAGTTGATATTTGTAAATCTTATTATGGACATGCAATCATTCAACATCCATTTATTCGGAAAAAATACTGAGTACCTACTGTGTTAGGTAATATTTTTGCATTTGAGAGCTGATTCTTCATGATCTCTTGTGTTTCTTCATATCTTATGAGTGGAGGCACTGATTGCTTTTCTTCCAGACTATCTTTTCAAGAACATTTGAATAATTAACAGCTTTGGAAGATAGAGCAAGTGTCTCTCTCCAGAGCAAAGGACAGGTTTAGTATGCTATCCTGTGTAATAAGGATAATGTCTCCATCTGGGAAAGAGGGCAGATGAGCTAACCGCCCACCATAAAATATTCAAGTTCTCTAAGGTCAGGTTTCTTCTATGGTAATCCAGCCCATTGTGTATGCAGGTTTCACCTGGCCTTTTAGCTTCTCTCTGTGGGAATAGGGGAGCATGGAACAGGTACAAGAAAATGCTGATATGCTGGCTTCCACTATTGCATTGAGTAATAATGTTCTTTTCAGCTGGCCCAGGAGTCCCATGTCTTTTGCCAAGACCATAAAACTGCGGCAGGCTAACTTATTAGCTTCCAAGTAGAGTAAAATTGTAGACTGTTCACTGTTTTTGACATGTGGTCTCTTCCTTTAAAGACTTATCGACACATAGTAAAGTTTACAGAAGTGCTTAAAATTGCTTTTGTATCAAAATCGTATGGTTATAAAATCTGTTGACAAATGGAGTAGTAATCTGCCCCTGTTTTATATAAATATAGGTTTTCCGTATTTTTTTTTTTATATCACTGGTTACGTTTGTTTGGGAAAGTCAATCATCTTCACACACATACTCATTCATATTCTGACTGACTAGAGTAGGTGTTGAAAAAATATGGCCCCTAAACCAAAACTGGCTCAATACCTGTTTTTGTAAATAAAGTCTTATTGGAACACAGCCATGCTAATTAATTTATGCATTGTCTATGGTTGCTTTTGAACTACGATAGCAGAATTAAATAATTGAGACAGAGATTATAGCCTGCATAATCTAAAATATTTACTATATTTACTTTTATAGAAAAAGTTTGCCACCAACCCTTGGGTTAGAGGATATCCATATTGTGCTGATAATGCATTCTATATCCCTTATAGTAAGTATATTCTCCCTCCTCTACCTGGCTCCAGCTGTTTCCAACTATTTAGCTACACTATAGTTGCCTTGACTATATCTACAGTTTGCCTTACTCCTCACTTCTAACACCAGATACAAGGTTCGAGTTATATTTCTTGATACATTCTAAACCAGGCATACTTAAAGACTAGCCTCTATTCTAATGGTAATTCTATGAAACATAACTAACTGAGGCAATAGATTGGTTCAATGTCAGAATTCTCTTGCTACTAGAGTCCTGTACCAGCAGCTCAAAGTCTCTCTGAGCTTCTATTTTGTTAACTAATCTTGTCTAAGCTTTTGCATTTTGTTTAAATTTTCATTAGCCACTCACACTCTCAAGAACTGTACCTTTACTCATTCTGAATTGCCTATCAACTTTCAGACCTAGGTTCTGGTTTGACTATGTTTAGCTGGATCTTGGCTCTTTCACACTTGGTTCCTTTTTCTACATACCTGATCAGATGTTATTGACAACCTAAAAATATATCAATTGGCAGAGCAGTAAAGAGATCAGAATTTTTACAATTTTTAAGCCATCTTTGTATTTATATAAATCTTAGATATAGTACAAAATAGTTGTATTTACTCTACATACCTGGTCAGATGTAAAACTTAATATTTCAAAACTACATCCAATTAAAAATAATATTACAGGCAGAGGAATTAGAAAGTCTTTCAAACGTAGGTTCAAAAATGCTGCAAAAAAAAGATCTTTATTGAAAAGTGGTAAAATATCACATTTTTAAACTTTAATTTGATATGATTTCTTAATACTTATGACAATGAAATATGGTTTTACACATTTCTTATATTCCTGTCTTTGAAACCTTCCTTCACACTTCAGCACACAGAAGCAGTGTAACTACTAATCCACTAGATTCCTCCTTGACCTCATCTATGAAGTATCTCATTTTCTTAAAATCATTAGTAAATATTGCTAGCAATCATTGGCTCTTGGGTCACTACTAAAATATTTATAGCAGTTTTTGCACATGCTATAAGTCAGATAGGTTCTTTAGCTATTCTGTTAAACTTCAATGAAATCTCTTGGTTGATTTCCAAGATAACGATGAGGAACTAGCCATAATAATTTGCCCGATGAGAAAAATTAGCTATCTATTACTAGTTAGCTACTCCACATTGGAAAACTTAAAATGAATATTTAACTTTGTTCATCATTGTTATCAAAGTGCAATAAGCAATATCACAGCATTTTTTTTTTTCAGTTTAATGTTTTCTGCTTTTTTTTAGTACAATTCCTAATCAGGTCAAAAGAATGCAAAAAAAAAATGCTTTCTTTTGGTTTCTACAAGTGTTGTTTTCTCATAGAGGTCGGCAAAATTTTTCTTTTGGACAAAACCAATGGGAAACTCTAACGAGTGATTAAAAAGTAACTGAATCATTCAGAAGTCTTATCAATTTGAAAATCCTTTGTCCATCTGAAGAAAGCGGTGAGACAACTAAATTTAAAATATGAATGAAACTATAGTTTATGATAATGTAGATAACATAAAAATCCTCCAACCCTTGATTTTCTGTCTATCTGCTTCAATTCTCCTCATCACTTAAATCTAATCATGACCTAGCAAGTAGCAAGGTGTGGATATTTTGAACTCAATAGAGGTGAAGAATATAGATCAGATTTTACATGTTTCTTCTGGGGCAGATTATTGTTGAATTCGTTTAATTGAAAATCTTGGGACAGAGGTATGAATTTAGGAACAAAATTCTAATTTCCTATTACTGCTATCTATATTGTGACATTTGCAAGATATATCCATAAAATAAACTCAAATAATAAAGAGACTTACACCTACCTCCAATTGTGCAGATCGAAGACAATACTAGAATGATTTCAGGGAGGTCCGGAGGATAACTTATGAACTTATTTCTGAAATATTCCACCCAAGTGCCAGAAAGTCTTTTGTGAACAACACGATCAATACTGGAATTCGAATTCATACTGTTGTTTGTCACAGATTGTCTGAATCCAACTGTTATGACTCTGCAAAACTCACATAAGAACAGTAAAATCTGCCTTCTTCGTAGTCTTCTAATATTTTTCTTTATTATTTATAATGATACCTTAGAGTCTGCCAAAATTAGAGATACTTTCCCTTCAACGATGCTTTCAATAGAGCAAGTGATAGAGACTAGCCAGTGTTACCTTGGGTTCACTTACAATGTCAAGCACTGCTCAGCATTATTCACCTTACAATTTTCTAACTATCTGAAAGAAGGATTTTTTATCCAACTGGTTACTGGGACCACAGGCTGGTACAGGGATGGACAACTGAGGAGTTTGCCCTCAGCTTCTTTGAGCCTCTGGAAGTGTGTTCTGGAAGCTATTCCAAAATAAGTAGTGGGATGGGAGAAAAATATTCTCATTTCTTTTGTGATTCTATCTAGATGGAAAATACTAGTCCATGATGATATTTAGTTATAGCCTTCTTTTATCTCATTCAGAACAGTGACGGGTTAGATTTTGTCTAACGTTTATGTATTTATATAACAACTGAGCACATAATAAAAATATTGAAGCCAAAAAGATTTAAAGCAGAGGAGTTGTTACATGTTTTATCTCATTGTTACTTTTTGGAAAAGAAACAACAGGGGCCATGACACACGCATACACATATGTTTTCTCATATATGCTTTTCTCATTACAAAAACAATATTTTGAAAGGGAAAATTAATTAAATAAACATGCTTATTGTGAACACTTTTGAAATAAGTATGTAAACAAACATTTCAAAAAACAGAAAAAATAATCCACAATTATGTCATCCAGTGGCTCTTACATGTTTTAGTTACATACCTGGGTTCATTCTTATGTAATTACACTTTATACTATTTTCCACTTGGTATTGATTGTATACCAGCATCAAAGAGCCTTGTAAACACCATTTACAAAGGTTGTAGCATATTAGCACCAATTCAAAAGTGCCAACTCTATGGTCAGATTGCCTGCATACACAGGCTTGATGGGCTGCTGCTTGCAGAGTGAAAGACTGAGCAACTTACTTCAAAGCTGTTGGCCTTAGTTTTCCAACTTGTGTAGTTTTTAGTCTGTGTGATCTCCCTCCCTGAATTTATTGTTCTTATTTGGCATTACCTGTAGAGCTATAATAATAGTGGTGCCTAGGTCTTATTCTCAGAGGTTTCTAAATCAGTCTGGGTTTTAACCTGGGTTCCCCAGGCAATTTTAATGTATAGCCAAGGTTAGCAACCACTGTGATTCACCCAATTCAAAGGCGACAGTGCTCAATTTTTAGTCTCAATGCCAGCTTCTTTTTAATATTCCTGATTCAGGTATTGTGAGAATGGGTATCAATGCCTTTCAGGCAAAGAGACGACCAGAAATACACCTATGGTTGACAAGTTTGGTTTACTTTTTGTCTCAATGAGGGAGAACATTCATCCTGGGGAACTGTGGGGTATTTCGGTAAAAGGATGTTAGAAAGAGCTTAGTGTGGATCTGGGCTGTGGCTGGGTAATTTTGGGGACGGTCAAAGAAAGTGCAGGGTTACTATATATTGGGTGCTGTCAGAAAGAGAAATTCTGTGATTGGGTATCTCAAATCTTATCTATATAAAGGGCAGACTAGAATGAGCTGTAATGAGTACAGATGAAGCAGTCACTCATTCTAGCAGAGAGAAGGGATGTTTGCTATTGTATGGGTTGCACAGTGACTGTTTTCTCTCACTTTATTATGGTCTCAGAGTGACATTATCGGATGTTGATGCTCTGTGAGATTGTTTATGTCCAACAGGAGAACAACATAGACTAGCTGTGAGCATCAGGCTTGTAGTAACAATGAGTGAGACCTAGCTCTGATATCAGACCAGTTCCCTGATGTCAGTGGCTGCTTTTTTTATTTAATTTTTGACTTACTTCAAAGGATTTCTAAATTCCTTATCCTTACTTAAACATGTCAAGAGCTGGAGGCAGACCAGGGGATTTTGATAGTAAAATTAGTGGTAGAGCAGAACAAGCTCAGCTAGCTCTCTGAGAGTGATTCTTAACCTTAGCTACGCACTGGAATAACTTAGAGTTTTAAAAATACAGGTGTCTGGGTTGCCCCTCTAGAGAATAATTTAATTGGACTGAGGTACAGCCTGGGTGTTTGGAACCTTCAAAGCTTCCCAGTGATTCTAAGGAACAGCCATAATATAGAAGCATTGCTCCAGAAGTCCGTGCTGTTGTGATACACTGGTGATATTTGTTCTTAGTTAACAATAAACTGTTTAGGACATTTATTACCTTGTTCACTGTTACTCCAGGACTAAATATCCTGGGCTTAATTGAAAAATAAAAAGTATTTTCTGCATCAGAATTATACATTCTTACTTGCTTTCAGAATTTAATACAGTTGTTTATTGTTTTCCAAACTAAAAGTGGGGATTTATATTCCCATGAGCATTTTTTTTTATTTTTAAATTATTTATTTAAAATCTTTGATAAGTGTTTACACATTCGATCCTAATAGTTCCCTTTCAAAAAAGAATAAAATCACTTTAAGTCTTACCCTTGACATTCAAGGATAGATATGGTCAAGTTCAACAGAATTTCACTATCTGGCTGTGAATATGTGGCGAATACTCAGTTTGGCTTTTTCAACCTCTACTCCAAATTCTCCTAACAAATCTTTGCTCCCAAGAAATGACCTCATCTTAAATTTGTATGTGGATGCTAATATTCAATATTTTAAAAGATAAGGGTAAAGAACTCTGAATAAACAGTGCAGATAAATGGGTTTTTAGTGTAATTAAAATTCTTCAGTTTAAACTGACTTTTTACGACTTTGGATAAGTTTATGAGTCCATGTCTCATTAAAGAAAAAATATTGATTTGTCATAAAATTACCACATAGGTTTCCTACATTCATCAATAAACTATATAATGGCTTACTTTTCTTTGTGGAGTTAATAAATGACTCCCCTCTCAAAAATGACATGCGGATTTGTCCTCAATTGTCAGCCTTAAAAAATTATCTTACTCATAGAGTGGAAGTCATACTTATTCAACTTGTCTCTGAAAAGGAGAAGTCTTTCTCCCTTTTAATCACATTTTGCAGGATTCAGGTGACAAAAGTATCCTGAAGAGGGCACTGTGAGATCCCAGTAATCACAAGCTATAAAGCTCTTGCTCAATGGTTTCTGGCAGATAAACAACTAGGGTTGAATGATCTCAGTAAGCACACAACACAGCAGTGTCTCACTCACAGTCTCTGAAGATGGGTGGTCTGTCGCTCTCCTAATGCGCCTTCATTCAAAATGAACTCTTCCTCCCTCTGGGCTCCTCCGCTCCATACACCTGAGGAGATTCACCACAGCGTTAGCGTGCTTTCCTCTCAGTATCTCATTAAGGCAAAGAGAACAAACATGAGCCAGGTAAATAGTTCAGAAAGTTGATATACAAAGACAATAGAGGAAATGTAGGGGTTAAGAAGCAGAAAATCAAATTGAGAGGCTGGTTGGTCTTTGGGAAAGTCCTTGATTAGCTGCCATAGAAAAGGTGGAAACTCTAAGAGGGAATGGCTGGCTGAATCTGTAGCTGGAAATGTGTGGGAGCATCTGTTCCTCTTGGAAGGGAGGCTGAAGGAGAAGGTACCAGAGTGGAAGGACAACTTCCTGAAGGGGAAACTAGGAGGGCTCACCATCTAGAGCCTCAGGAATATCCTGTGGTGCGAAGTCAGAAGTGGAGGCGAGCTATTCTGTTCACCTCCGGACAGCCACAACCAACTGCAACCTCACTGACAGTTACTTGCTCCAAGTCCCACCCCTGCTCTGCACTCATTGGCTTAGGTTCATAACCCCTGACTTGATTGGCTGATGAAATAGAGTCCTCCACACAGCAAACCTAAGGCAACCTATGAAGATTAAAGGCTGTGTTTATTATTAATTTTTTCTTTTTTAAATAAACAAGGGTGGAACCTTTGGAAAAGGAACCTCTGAAAATTGCATTGCTATATTAATTTAAGGCTTTGGAACAGTGCATTTCTAACAAAAAGCTCATGGATTCCGTTTTCCCAGAATTCCAATAGCACTGAATTTCTTGAATAAGATAAGACGGTGGAGATTTTGAAATACAAGGACGCAGGTTGCTGGGTTAAAAAAATAAAATAATGGCTGTTCTGGGCATAAGGAAGAATGAAATCGAAACAGATAGGCAAGGTACACTTTCACTTCTGGGTCGTTTGTGTGGGAAAATATTTAGGAATAATGATAGACTCATTTATTTTTTCTAAACATAGTATATAAAGAACATTTTAATTGAACTTACTGAACGATATTACCATAGGCCCAATTTTCATATTCCCACTCTCATCGCAAAATATTTTGAGACAATTTTTTTAATGATTTTGCAATCCAGATACTTATTTGGATGCGAATCCTTATTATAATTTTACTCACTCAAAGCCTTTGCAAAGCTATTTCAATGCCTAGGAAAAGAAATGTGCAGAGAAGAGAGGTCAAAGAGTGGAAAAGTGAAAAAGCAAACCCATCAAAGACAAAAGCAAATACTAAAGAATCGCTGATTAAATTATCCTCCTGGCTGGCAAAGAGGCATTCACAGCCTTCATTTGTGGTCTTATTGAAACCACAAAGCAATAGACTTTGTTGAAGGAAAATATGTTAACAATGTAAATCCACTTGGGGGGTGGTCAGTCAAGGAAACTAGGAAAGGCTTTTCAAACTGATAAAGTACACATATGTTTTAATGAAATAAAAGTTAAGGTTGTTTCTGAGTAACTCATTTAGATGAAAATATAAGGATCTCATGCAAGGTCTCCCCTATCAGAGCTAGAGTAAGATTAGCAAATGAAACAATCGCTATATCTATAATCTTTTGAGAAAGATATTGACATTTATTTTAAAGTTATTTTATTTTGTTTTCTCTGTTTCATATCTAATTCCACCCCAATAAATACAAAGAACATGTCACTGTATTTTTCCTTTTTTTCCCCCTGTGATTTACTTGGGTGGAATTCAGTGAAAAATAAATAATTAGTTATGGTTTGTTTCTATAATACTGTGATTTGCCTTTTTAAATTTTGACTATGCTGTATAAAATTTCACCATTATTAAATTTAAAATTTTTATAGACTAAAATCTATTGACATTTTTTAAAAATTTCTTCTTTCATTTTTAAGTGAAAATGAAAGCACTTTAATATATATTAAAACCTATTTACTTCTAATTATTTTTTGCACTTTAAATGCAACAGCATTTGTGACACAGCCCTTGTACTAAAATCATTCAGGAGAAGCGAGGTCATGATCACTTTTCACTGAGACAATCAATGAAGATTCTCCAAAGGAATCAGGTTTGGACCTTATTAAGACAGGAAGGAACTGGTTGAATAGATGAGGATAGTGAAGAAATGGGAGTATTTAAGAAAATAAAGATGACCATATTTGCATTATTTCTATATATATATGGGAACTTTGGGGGATACAGAGATAAATGATAAGTGATTTCTTCCCCAAAGCAGCTTGCTTATATGTCAACGGTTATCCATAGTATAGTATGCATAATAACAAAAGCAGTTATATTAATTATTGTTGCAAAAGGTCATTGAGAGGACATGATGATATTGTCCCCAGAGCTGGACTCAGGCAATCGGAGGCTCCTTACTCTTTCTCCTGTACTTGGAATGTATGCTCTGCCCACTATTCCCACAGTGAGAACCATTTTCAAAGATGCAGCCTTGAGAGAGCCATGTGTTGTTGAGACGGAGTGGTATATAAAACTGAACCCAGGTGAGGTCTCTATATAAACTCTTAAGATTTTGGGTGGCAGGTGTGGAGATATACTAATCTTGCAGTTGCCTAAGACAAGACTTGTAAATTCCCTCTCTTATTAAATCTACCACCTTCCAATCTGGAGTGACCTGACTCTTTCTTCCATCTCTCTCTGCCCTCTGTTTATAATGGCCACTTTCAGATTTCACCTGCAAGTTCCCAAGTTTTTGAACCAATAATTTATACAAGGAAATAATAAACATTTTCTTAGAATTAATAAGAAGTTGGCGCAAACAAAGTAACGTCTTAATAGATTTTGAGAGATGAACTAAACTTATATAAACACACGGTTTTCTGAAATACTATAATGTATTTGGGATATTTTCCATAGTTCACTGTAGTAGGCTTTGGGGCAGTTATCAGTCTTGATAGACAGGTAATAAACTATTTCTTAAGGAAGCTGAAAAATAAATGTAATAGGTATTCAGATAGAAAGAGTGGGTAGTTGAGGAAGGCGTAGTAAAACAAAGTTCTCAAAAGGTGAATGATTCTGGATTACAAGAATATCTGGTGTGTGACCATTATAGCATATTGAAAAGTGAAATAGAAGAAAACCTTTTAAATTTTGAGGGGTAAGTTTGAACATACACACGCACAAATATTAGGTTTCTGACTCAATTTTTACCTGTATATCAACCCATAAAACTACAACCCATACAAAATACAGGGTATTTTCAGCAACCCAGAATATCTCCTATATCTCTTTCCAGTTAATAATCTTTCCCCCAAATTACCATTATTTGAATTTCCATTATTTTTTAATATTTTGCCTCTTTTTGCATTTCATACAAATGAGACCAAATACTATGTACTCTTTTGCCCCCAACTTCTTTCACTCATTAGCGTTTTGTGAGATTCGTTCACAACATAGTTTTGTTCTTTCTTCTTTGTTTCTGTGTAGTATTTAATTTTATGATTATTACTATAATTTATTCATTTTAGAGTTGATGGACATGAGAGCTGTTTTCAGTTTTTAGCTACCACAAATAAGGTTTCTGTAACATTTTCGTATATGTCTTTTGATGGATATATTCATTCATTTCTCTCGTGTGTATATTTAGGAGTTAATTAGTGGGTCAAAGTGCATGCAAAATACAACTGTAGTAGATACTGCCAAAATGATTGTACCAATTTAAACTCTGACCAATCTTGCCAATAGTCAGCATTGACAATGTGTTTTAAAGTTTTACTTATTCTGTTGGATGTTCAGTTTAATTATATTTGTAGATCTTATTTTCTTTTAACTGATGAATGATAATATTGAGGACATATCTTTTCATGTGTATATTGACAATTCTTGTGTAAGAAGTGCCTGTTTAAGTCTGTTGCCTATTGTTAAAAATTGAATTATGTGGGATTTGCATTTCTGGGAAGATGGAGCTTATGTATTTTTCTCTATTCTTCCCAGTTAGTGTACAGACAAAAGCCCTGGACATTATATATGTAACAAACATAAAAAGACTCTAGATAAAGAGAAGGGAGACCAGATAGGGACCTTGAGACCTGAGTAACTACACAGTGATAAATTCCCTGGGTCTTCTTTTGCTTCATGTATCTCAAACTGGGTACTGTAGAAGCTAGTAACCTGAAAATGACAATGAGTACAGAGTTTTAAAAGACCTAAGAATAACCTGTTCTCTCAAAAGACCAGGAAAGAGGCAGCCTGTCCAGATGAAAACATTTATCAATAACTGCCTTACTCCAGCCAAACACCACAGGAAAAATTTCACCTCCTCCTTCCTCACACAAAAGAATGTACACAACTAGCAAAAGCTGAGTGGGAAGCAAAGACTTCACTTGTGCAAGACCATAAGAAGGTACCAGAACCCTGCCCCCACCTCTACTCTTACCATTCAGGTTGGTGGCAAAAAAAGGCCTAGTGGAAGCTGGGACTTTTAAACCCACCAGACAATAAAGAGACACCTTGTGACCCTGCAGTTCAGTGGAGACCGTGTTGGAGCCTGGACTTCCACTCCCACCCAGTAAAACAAGGTACTTGTTACCCTCCTTACTGGGGTGGTATCAGAGGAGGACACATGGAAAGTCTGGACATTCACCACCATTCGGCTACAAAATGGTTTCTTCTCATGGTATCAGCAGAGACCATGCAAGAGCAGTAAAGAGACACTTCATTTCCCCAGCCCTATGTCAGTAAAGACTAAGTATAGAACTTGAACTTCTATACTAAGCTGCCAATAAGAAGCCCACTTCTCCCCATTTCTCCTGCCAAAGCAGTATCAGAGGAGGCCTACTAAAACATGTGATTTAAATAAGGTCCAGAGTCTTATAATATTCAGTGTCCAAATATTAATTAAAAATCACTCATAATGATCCAAGACGCAAGATGAATTCTAACTTAAATGACAACAGACAATAAACAGACACCAAATCCAAGATGACACAAATGTTAAAATTATCTGAAAAGAATTTTAATACAACTGTCATAAAAATACTTCAATAAATAATTATAAAAAACATTTGAGACAAATTAAAAAATAGAAACTCTGGTGAAAGAAATAAAAAGTTCCAGGAATAAAAAAAATATGGCAAAGAAAAACAACATAGAATTTCAAAGATAAAAAATACAATAAATGAAATTAAAAAAAAAATGAACAAATGGGCTCAACAGCTAAATGGAGAAGACGAGAAAAAAAATCAATGAATTTGAGGAAAGAACAATAGAAATGACCAATTCTGAAAAACACAGAAGAAATTGGCTAAAATAAAATCGAACACAGACTCAGGAAGAAGTGGGATTAAAACAAAAGATCTAATATTTGGGTCATTAGAGTTCCAGAAGGAGAGGATAAAGAGGATGGTGCAAAAAAAAAATTCAAACAAATAATGGTTGAAAGTTTCATAAACTTGGGGGGAAAAAACAGACCTACAAATTCAAGAAAGAGAGTGAACTCCAAATAAAATAAACCCAAAACATTCATGCCAAGACACAAGTTAAACTTCCAAAAACTAAAGATGAAAGAACAAAATCTTGAAAGCAGCCATAGAGTAGTGATGTCTTACTTATAAGGGGTCATTTCACTATAAGCACTGTTTTCACTGCAGCCCACACATTTTGATAAATTGTGTTTTCATTTTCATTTAGTTCAAAATATTTTTAATTTCTCTTGAGCTTTCTCTCACTATTACTTTTGACTTATCTATATCCCCCTTCAATTATATCAGTTTTGCTTCATGTATTTCTGTTGTTGGATGCATATTTGTTTATAACTGTTGTATCTTCTTGGTGGGTTGATTCTTTTTATGATAGTAAAATGTCTTTCTTTGTCTCTAGTAGCAATGTTTGTCTTAAACTCTATTTTGCCTAACATTAGTATAGCCACTCCAACTCCCTTTCAAGTACTGTTTGTATGTTATGTCTTTTTTTTTTTAATCTTTTTTATTTTCAACCTACTTGTGTTTGACTCTAAAGAGAGTGTCTTGTGGACACCATATAGCTGGGTCATGTTTTTAATTTTTTAAATAAATTCTACCAATCTATGGTTTTTAATGGGAGTGTTTAATCCTTTTACCTTTAATGTAACTACTGATAAAGTGGGATCAAAATCTGTTACTTGGTATTTGTTTCCTAAATGTCTTATGTCTCTTCATCCTGAATTCCTTCATTGCTTTCTTCTATTTTGCTAAACAGGTATTATCTAAGGTACCATTTTACCATCATTTCTTTTCTGAGGAAAAATAATTACTAAATATAAACATTTTAATTGACTATTAATCGTAAATTTATAAAAACAAGATCTCTTTCTTTACCTCCCCAAACGATATCTTTTTACTATTTTTCATCATCTATAACTTTTATTATATTTTCATTTTAAAAGTTTTATTGGACTTCTTATACACATTTTAATTATTTTGCTCTTGTGTATACATAAAAAGGAAAATATAAGCAAAATACATTGATAAAGGTAATTCTAAAATTTCATTGCTTTCAAAATTTAACTTTTCTGAATTATTTTTGACTCAGAAGTTGTCTGGGTTTTTGTGTGTGTGTGTGTGTGTGTGTGTGTGTGTGTCCCTTAGTGATGTTAATTTTTTTCAAATAAAATTTTCATATATCTTATTAAATTTACTGATGGATAATTTATTTTTTATTACTATGATAAATATTTTTATGACTATGATAATTATTTTTTCTTCCCTCATATTTCCAAACTGAGTGTGGTTTTGGTAAATTTTTTTTTTCACTCATGCCTCCATGCCTTCGGCAGCCATCGGCTTATTCTCTGTATCAATGGGTCTGTTTCTGTTTTCTTTATTTATTTGTTTTGTTAGATTATATATACAAGTGAAATCATACAGTATTTGTCTTTCTCTGTCTGACTTATTTCACTTAGCATATTACTCTCTTGTTCCTTTCATGTTGTCACAAATGGCAAGATTTTATTCTTTTTTATTGCTGAGTAGTATTCCATTTTATTCTTTTTTATTGCTGAGTAATATTCCATGATGTGTGTGTGTGTGTGTGTGTGTGTGTGTGTGTGTGATATATGTGTAATACACACACACACACACACACACACACACATATCACATTTTCTTTATCCATTCATACATTGATGGACACTTAGGTTGCTTCCATATTGTGCATATTATAATAATGCTGCAATAAACGTAGGGGTGCAAATATCTATTTTAATTAGTATTTTTAGTTTCTGTGGATGAATATCCAGAAGTGGTATTGCTGGGTTATACGGTAGCTCTATTTTTTTTTAAATACAGTTGACATACACTATTAATGGCTGAGTAATGCTCTATTGTATATATGTACCACATCTTCTTTATCCATTTGTCTATTGATGAGCACTTAGGTGACTTCCATATCTTTTTAATAATGCTTTGTAAATAATGCTTCAATGAACATATGGATGCATATGTCCTTTTGAATTCATGTTTTAGGTTTCTTCAGGTAAATAACCAGAAGTTAAATTACTGGGCTCTTTTTTGTCTCTTGTTATAGCCTTTATTTTGAAGTCTATTTTGTCTGGTGTAAGTATTGCTACCCCAGCTTTTTTTTTTTCCTGTTTCCATTTTCATGAAATACCTTTTTTTTATCCTTTTACTTTTAGTCTGTATGTGTCTTTTGATCTGAACTGCGTCACTTATAGACAATGTATGTAAAGGTCTTGTTTTCGTATCCATTCAGCCACCTTATGTCTTTTAATTAGAGCATTTACTACATTTACATTTATATTAATTGTCAATATGTAGCTATTGCCATTTTATTATTCGTATTTTTATCTTTTTTTTTCTTATTTTTAAAGAAGTATCTTTAACATTTCTTGTAATACTGTTTTGGTGGTAAGGAACTCCTTTAGCTTTTTCTTGTCTGTGAAGCTTTTTATCTATTATTTGATTCTAACTGATAACCTTGCTAGGTAGAGTAATCTTGGTTGTATGTTCTTGCTTTTCATCATTGTGAATGTTTCATGTCAACGTATCCATGGAAACTCTATTTTTAATTTTTTGAGGAATCTCCATACTGTTTTCCATAGTAGCTGCACCAATTTATAATCTCACCAACAGTATCCAACGGTATAATTTCTTTTTTCATATATTTTTGAGTTATTTTCTTAGTGCCCATCCTCGAGATTACCATTAACATTTTACTTTATAGCAGTTTAATTAGGATTAATACTCACTTCATGCTAATACAATACAAAAACTTAGTTCCCATGTAACCCTGATCCTCCTTTTATGCTGTTATTGTCACAACTAGCATCTTTATACTTTGCGTGCCTTTTAATTTAGATTTATAATTTTTGCATTATGCAATTGTCTTTAAGTCAGAGAAGAAAAATAGAAGTTACTAACAAAAAACCATTTATACTATTTTTAATATTTACATATACAGTAACCTTTATCATGTTCTCTAATTTTTCATGTGCATTTCAGTTACTGTCTGGTAATGTCTCTGTTTGTACTAGTATAACTAATTACCACAAACTAGGTGGATTATAAACAATAGAAATTTATTTCTAACAGTTCTGGTGGCTGGGAGTCTAAAATCAGGGTGCCAGCATGGTTGAGTTGTGGTGAATGCTCTCTTTCTCACATAGTAAAAAGGAAAGAGTGAGATAGCTTTCTGTCCCTTCTTATAAGGGCTCTTAGTCTATTCATAAAGACCTCACCCTCATGGCTCCATTATTTCCTAAAAGCCCCATTTTCAAATCTCATCACATTGGGACTTAGATTTCAACATATATATTTTGGAGGAACGCAAATATGTATCATTACTGTCAGCTTGAAGGTGTCCCTTTAGTATTTTTGTAAGGCAGATGTGCTGTTAACAAATTCTCTTTATTTTTATCTGGGAATGTTTAAATTTTTTCTTCATTTTTGATGAATAGTTTTACAAAATACAGAATTCTTTGTTGACAGCTTTTTTTTCCCCCCCTCTAGCATTTTGTTGTTATTGTTGTTATTATTAGTTTGGCATTTTTGATATACTGTCTTACTTCTGTGGTTCCTGGTGAAAAATCAGCTGTTAATATTTTAAAAATATTTTATGTATATGAGCTGTTTTTCTGGTTTCAAAATTCTCTCTCTTTGACAGTTGGATTATGATATATCTGTGTGTGGATCTCTGAATTTATTTTATGTAGAGTTCAATAATCTTCTTAGATATGTAGAATAATTTTAATCAGATTTGGAAAGTTTTTAGTCATTATTTCTTCAAAAATTCTTTCAACCCCCCTCTGTCTCCCCTTTTCTTCTGGGACTCTTGTTCGGAGTATGGTAGTGCACTGATAGTGTTCCACGTGTCTCTGAGGTTATGCTTATTCTTCTTTATTCTTTGTTGTTGTCGCTGTTGTTCTTCAGACTGGATAATCTAAATTGATCTATCTTAAAGTTTACTGATTCTATTTTCTGCCTGCTCAAATTGTGTTGAGTCCTTCTAGTGAATATTTCTTTTAAGTTACTGTACTTTTCTAGTCCAGAATTTTTATTCGTTCCTTTTTATGATGTCTATTTCTTTACTGATATTTTATAGTCAATGAGACATCATTCTCATGTTTTAATTCTTTAAACATGATTTTCTGTAGAGCATTGTGCTAGGATCCTAGTCATTCTTTAAAGTTATAATGCTTGCTTTCACATCTTTATTATTCACAAGAAAGTAATCAGAGACTGGGTTTTTTACCTAATAAAATGTAGTGTTTTCCAACATAGCAGCAAAGCTACTCACTGGCTGCTGGGCAACCAGTCCTAATACCTCTTTATTCACGATGAGCCCTTCCTCAGGAATGGCTCCCAGCACCAGAGGTAATACATTCATAGAATAAGTTTCCTTTTCCCTTTGGGAACTGAGTTTTTTCCTTCTCATTAACCAAGACGACAGCTCTCATGGGGGCAGTGGGCTTTGAGTGTGGGTTTAGAGGTTGAAGTTTAGATAGCAGGAAGGTTGTCTTTAGAGAAGACAGATAAGAAAAACCTCCAACACTTAGAGGCATAAGAAAAAGATGAATACTGGTATATGGAAGATGGAGTGTGAGCACAACCATCCATGCCAATGGAGGCTTTTGTTTCCTCTGAGATAGAAGCTGAGAAAAAAGTTATGAGAGAGGAAGGTAATTTTTATAGGAATTTATGAATAATGAAAAGGGAAAAGATAAAGCCTATTGCCCAAAATGTGTCTTGTGTATGCACACACTATTGTCTGTGTGTGTGTGATGGCGGGGTGCAAAGGGGGGCAACTGTGATAGGTACACGTGTGTGAAATGGAAGCTGGTTAATGATCTTACTCTAGAGAAGCCAAGCCCAACTGTGCTTCTCTGAGGATAGTATTTGCCCCAAGTACTAGCCCTGTCTTCAATCCCCCACCCCTGGTCTGTTTGGCTAATTACATGTAATTTTATGATATTCTGGATAAAGATCACTACCCCTAACTTGTAAGATAGAACATTAGTTCCAAAAGACACTAATCATTAAACAAGTAGTAACAGAAGAACAGGAGGAAAAAAATCCTCAATTTCAAATCATTCATGTTAAAGTATGCTGGGAACTGGTAATGAATGAGCACTACTTTTTGAGGATCTCATCATGAGAAAGACATTCTGGTGGAAGTTGGTATGACTTTATGTGAATAAAATGCCAAAAAGCAGGTGGCTGGGTTAGAATTTAAAGGAGAAAAATAGAAACCAAAAGCACTAGGCAAGAAGGGCTTTCTCATTTTTTTAAAGTAGTATGTAGAGAGAGGAGTTCATAAGAATATGAAAGTAATCTGTGTCTGTTTCTTTATTTTTCCATTTTAATATGTAAATAATATTTAATTTGAAGCTGTTTAATGATAGTACCAGAAACTTATTTTTAATTTTCGTCTTTAGTTCTTTGAGGAGGTAGATTGTAGAAATTTAGATGCCAAGAGAAAAGGTTTTCAGAAACTTAACATACCTCTGTGTAGAGTAATCTTTTCACTTACTTTCACTCACTGTGGATAAACTAGTTTGATTCTATTATGTACATAGATACAGGACATAAAAGACTGGGAAAGAAAAGAAAAGCTAATTAAATTTTCTTTCAAGTCAGAAGTAATATTTTAGAGCCTGTGTATGAATGATGTGGCAGCTACAGAGCAGCAAGTGGATAGGTTTAAGAAAATTATATGTCTAGACTTAAGATTCTGAATAGAATTGGAGGTTAGGCAGACAAAGAAGTTCAAAAAATAAAGGTGAAGAAAATTTTTTAACGAACTTCAGAGCAAGTGGTTAATGAGTAATAGCTTTTGGCAGGATAGCAAAAGAACTGGAAATTCTCTCTTCAGTGCTAGAGTTCAGTTAGAAAATGAAATATTCTAAGTATTAGTGAAGATTTTATCATCAAATTTCATGGGTTTTTCACTCCATCTCATTCTTCAGCTCTTCATGCTTCCCATGGTCAAGTAACTATTTTTTCTCTCAAATGCATTTGGCTACAAATCAATGGTAGATAAATACTAGGCTGTAGTATTCTTACTTTTATAAAGTTAGGTGACAGAAATTATTGTTAGGTAGCTAGTCAGACATGAACAACAGGGGGAACAAAGGAATAGGGGCCCAGCATAGACACCACCTAAAGAACACTCCAATGATAGCAGAATTCTGGGTATGCGCGTGCACACTAGGCAAAGTTATAGCAGTCAGGTGTCAATCAAAATGACTTCAATTGTCAATCACCTAAGAATGCCTTTGGAACCATCCATCAAGGGCCAAATATAAGGCACACATTCACTCTTCTCAGTCTTTTTTCTCTTCTTGGCTCCCCTCCCTATTTCCCTTCTGGGCTTCCCTACTTTTGCCCTTTTCAGTTCCCTTTTTTGTCTTTTTTTGCCCTTCTGGGTTCTCTCTCTTTTTAGATGGCCTTTTGTGGCCTTTTTGCCTTTTTGTAGCCTTTTTGGCTCTTTTGTGTTAGTTATAGTGCTGGGACCATGTGACTCCTTGGGGCATTCTTTGTCTTTCTAAAATATATTTTTAACAAAACTATTAAATTTCAATGACCTGTGATTGTTCACTACCATAATTTGAGGAAGAACAGAGGAAAGATGCTAACTACACATCTGCACCATCATTATCTCTCTCCCTCCCCGCTAACGTTGGGGTGACACCGAACTCTGATCTGGCCCAATGGTGATGTTATATTTGTGTCTGTATATCATGTAGCTATCCAAGTTGTTGTCAACTAGCAAACAATTTACATTGAGCATAATTGAAACAGTGGCTTAGTAAACAGAGAATAAAAGAAAAGCAATAAATACTGTTTCTGAAATCAACCCAAGTAGCCTAAACTAGAGAGACCACAAACCTGCTAGAAACAAATAAGCTCTTTGAAAATTAATTAGTTCGTTATACATTATTTCTTGCAACCCATTTGCCTTTTACACTTGAGTGTGACTTGTTTTGGGGCTCTTCTTGGTCATTAGTTTTTTGTTGTTTTTTTTTTTTTAATTTTCATGTTGTTAAATCTGTTAATTGTTTCCTTTATGGGTTTGCTTATTATTACAAACTGAGGTTTAAGGATTTAAGAAATATTCAAATTATGTTATTTCTAGTCATTTAAAATTATTGGATTAAAGATATTTAACTCAAATCCATCTAAAATCAATTTGGTGCATGGTAAGGGCAATAACAAATATTCTGTAGGAATTCAGCAGAGAAAAATTAATCACAATAACTTCTAGAGTTTTTCCTAGAGGGAAGTATTATCTGAATTCAAATAGATGGTTCAATCAAAAGTCAAATGAGGGGAGACATAAGCTGAAGACAAAAGGAGTGTGACGGGTAGGGGAAACTAATATGATCATGTTACTTTTTCTTAACTTACTTCGGCATCTAAAATGGAAAATAGAGAAGACTGATCTTGTCATCAAGTAATTCAGAATCTAGTGAGGAAGACAAGCATGTGAACAAATAATGATCAAGGGGTTAATAGTAAGCGCAATTATAGAAATCGAATCTGGTTTCTTCAGCTCAACAATATATTGATGAGCTTTATCCATTTTGTTGAGAGTAGTTGTAATTCATTAAAGGTCATTGCTGTATAATACTCCATTGTGTAAATACTATAATTTATTTATCAATTCTACTGTTGATTTGCATTTGGTAATTTCTTTTTTCACTATTACAAATAGTGCTTCCATGAACATCCTTGTACATGGGTTTTAGAGAGCATATGTATGCATTTCCATTGAATATACACCTAGAAGTAGATTTGCTGGTCATAGGGTATGCCTATGTTTAGCTTTCTCATACAGCCAAAAGGGTTTCCAATTCACACTCCCATCAGAGTGTATGTGATCTGTGTTTTCTCACCAAACTTGGTCTTGTCTGTCTTTCATGTTAGTCATTCTGGTACATGTTAAGTCAAGGTTTTAATTTTTATTTCCTTGATGACTAAAGAAGTTGAGCATCTTAAATGTGTTTACTGGCCATTTAGACATTTTCTTTTGTGAGGTGCATATTCAAATATTTTGCTCAATTTTTTATTGAGTTGCCTGTCTTTGTTTTATTGACTTGTGGAATTATATACATATTAGACTACAAGTCCTTCATCACATATATTTATAGCAATAACTTTTCTCACACTGTGGGTTGCTTTTTTACGTCCGAAGATCTATCTTTTGAAAGGCTAAAGTTATTAAATCTTAAAGTAGGCTCATTTTTCACTTCTATTTTTTTTTTTCATTTCATACTCCTAAGAAAGGAATAAGGCATCAAATAATTGTGGATGTGTGTCCTATTTAAGCAATTGTTGGCTACTACAGCCAAATATATGTTCTACAATACTTTATTTTTAAAGCTGTGTTTTATCTTTTACATTTAGATCTTTAATGCATTTGAATAGATTTTTGTCTCTGGTCATTGATGAGGGTCAATATATAATTTTCGACTTGAGTATACAATTTACACATCATCATTTATTGGAAAAAACCATTTTCCCCCAATCGTTCGCACTGTCTTTTACATTTGTCATATATGTCAGATACCACATGTGTGTGGGTCTGTTTCTGACTCTCTATTTCATTGTATTCATCTAGTTTCTTATCCTTGAATTAATAGCACATGTCTAGATAAAAAATCTTTAGTTTATTGCTGTTTTTTTTTTTTGAATCGGCTTGTCAATTTTTAGAATTAAATTTTTTTAAAAGCTGTTTAAAGTTTATTAGATTTTCATTGACTAAAATTTAGCTTGGAAAGAAATGACATTTTTGTTTTTACTATCTATGATATAATAGGTCTTACCACTTATTTAGGTTTTCTTTAATTTTTTGGATACATTCTGTAGATTTTGGTGGTGAGATCTTACATATCTTTCAATGAATTTATTTGTATATATTTCTTTTTATTTGGGGAGGATATTCTAAATGGAATTTCAAAATTTTTATTTTCCATTTTTTACTGAAACATAGAAATAATTAATTTCTTTAGAAGATATATTTTAGAATAGTTTTAGGCTTACAGAAAAATTGAGAAAATAGTACAGAGTTCCCATATACCTCCTTTCCTAATTTTCCCTTTATTGACATCTTACCTTAGTATGATACATTTGTTATAATTATTAAATCACATTTAATACATTGTTCATAACTGAAGCCCACAGTTTATTCTGATTTTCTTAGTTTTTATCTAATGTCTTTTACTGTTTATGGATCCCGTTCAGTATACCATATTGCATTTATTTGACATGTCTTCTTGATGACTGTGACTACTTTGAGGAGTACTGGTCAAGTATTTTGTAGAATTACCCTCTATCAGAATTTGTCTGTTTTTAAGACTAGACTAGGGTTATGGATTTAGGGAAGACCACAGATGTAAGACGCCAGTTTAATTACTTTGTATCAAGTGGATATACATCAAATCTTACGTTTACATAGGATATATTTGTAATATAGTTAGATTTTCAGGTTAGACTTCACTCCTTGGTATCCCTAGTCTCTTAAATGAGGTTTTTTGTTTGTTTTCTTTTTTCTTTTACTTTTTTTTGGGGGAGGGTATACATTAAGGTTCATTTTGTGTTGTAAAGCTCTATACATTTTGACAAATGCATAATGTCACTTATTAACTATTAGAGTATCATACAGAATAGTTTCATTGTCCTAAAAATCCCCTGTGCCTCACTTAGTCAATCCTCCTTTCTAACCCTTAAGCCCTGACCACCACTGATGTTTTAACTGCCTCTATATTTTTACCTTTTCCAGAATGGCATATAATTGGAATCATACAGTAGGTAGACCATTTAGACTGTCTTTTTTTCACTTAGCAGCGTGCATATGGTAGCTCATTTCTTTTGATGGTTGGGTAATACCCTGTTGTACAGATGTAGTTTGTTTACTCATTTACCTGTTGAAGGCATCTTGGTTGCTTTCAGTTTTCGGTGTGTGGAGGAGAGACTGCTCCATGGCGTGCCTGCTGACTGACCCAGGAGCTGGACCTAGGCCAGAGGGGAAGTTGTTTATCATGGAACTAGTTTGGAGACTGTTTTGATCTTGATTCCTGTGTTCTGACACAAACCAGCACCTCGCCCTTACCCCTGGTGCAGGCTGAGTCCCAAAAATAGTCTCCTTGTCCTGACCTGTTTAAGAACGTAAAGCAATTTCTTATGCTTGGAAATAGTCACATCCTAGGCCACATGACTATCTCTCCTCCACACCCCTACCCGATATAATTCTCTGGTGCCTGCTAAGTGGCCTGGGAATCCATTTTATCTTGCAGCCACCCAAGACATGCCGCATAGGTAAGTTTCCCTTAATGAACTCTTCTATTATTTACCAGACTGGAGTAGCCAGCCTCTCTGTTTGGTCTTTCCTTACCCTCTGTTGATGAAGGTATATTTTAAGTTCTGAGATCTTTCTCTGGGTCTACATGTACTAACAGTTGGCAAGCCAGCCAGAAAACTGAAGAAATGGACCTTGGAGAAGAGGTATCTGTGGGGGAAATCCTATACTGGCCCTCTACTTCTATGTGGGGAGGGGTAAGCCATATTTTAAATGTGTGTGGACCACAGTGAGAATACAAGGACACTCAAAAACTACAACTGGCCTCATGTGTTTGTTTAAGGAACTGAGCATTACATATTGCAGCAAGAAAGGAAAGCACATGGCCATAGCTTCAGGTTGGCTCTTTTTATGGGTGGTTTGGCCACCAATGCCCAGCTAGAGGCAGAAGCCAACGGTTAAAAAATTGGAGGCAGATCTCGGGGAAACCTACCAATCTTGAGCACATATCCAAGCTGTGGGAAGGACTTGGAACTTGGAAAGAGTGAAAGAAAAGGTGAGGGTGGGAGAATAATAGCAGCAGGGAAGAAAGGGCCTATAAGGGGAACTGGAAAGCAAATGTGGCATAATCTGGTTGCCACAGGCAACTTGAAAGAAAAGACTGATCATCAGCCTAATGTAATACTAGTAGAATTATAGAAAGTTTTAAAACCAGAAGAGTTGATACACTTGGCTCCCCTAGGAGACACCCTAACATGTTCAGGGGAACCCTCTGGGACTTCTTCCTACTCGAGTTAGGCTCCTCTCCTCACTACCAACTCCTAGTATAGGATGAAGGCTAAGATCGTCCACTGGTGAGGGCCATGGGGGCAACCAGAGGCCTAACATGAAACCTGCCATCAGCTGGTCCTCAGAAATAAGCAGAGGGTAACTGCTTTGGTTCACATTGGTGCTGAATGTAACCTAAGACATGATCATCCTCAAAATTCTCTGCCCCCCTCAGTGTTATAGATGGCTATGGAGTCCAAAGTGTAATAGTCAGAAAAGTTTCCTTATTTCTGCAAATTGGGCACTCACTTTCCTTCATTGAGAGAACGAGGTCTTCATCTCCCAAGTCCTGGAAAGATACTGGGCATCAGCATCTTCCGAGGCCAGACTTTGTGAACCCCTACTGGGGAAGTCTGCCTTTGAGTACAAATAATCAAATCAGTACTGAAGGCAAAGCCAATTGGGAGTTGGTTAGTTTACCACCACCAGAGAGAGTGGTGACAGTTAAATTATTATTGGTTACCTGGAGGATATAAGGAAATAAAGAAAACCATCTAAGGGCTCCCCGCTGTGGGCATTGTGTACCTTGCACACCATGCCTTTAACAACCCAGTGTGGTCAGTAAAAAAGCCAGACAGCTCGTAAGAAATGACAATAAATTATAGAGAGCTAAATGAGGCAGTGATACCCATTCATGTACTGTACCTAATAATTTCCATTATAGTAGATAATTTGGCTATGAGAATGTACCATGCAGTGCTGGACCTGGCCAACCCCTTTTTTTTAGCAAACATCCCAGGTGTTGAGCCTCAAGATTAATTTGCCTTTACCTGGGAGGAGCCACAGTGGACTTTCCAATTGCTTTCTCAAAGCTATCTATATATCCCCATCATATGCCATGAATTGGTGGCCCAGGATTTGTCACTGTTTTCTTTTCTGACCCCAATGAAATGGGCCCATTACCTTGATGACATATGTTAACCCGTGAAGATTTACATTTACTGCAGAAAATACTGCAGGCCTTGCTGACCACCTACAGGAAAGGAGATGGAGAGTGAATCCAAAAAAAATTCAAGATCCCGGCACTGCAGTCAAGTTCTTGGGAGTCATATGTTTGGTAAGATCTGTGTTATTACTGAGGCTGTCCTACAAAGTACAAGCCTACCCCATACCAAAAAATATGAAAGAGGTACAGGCTTTTGTGGGAATTTTGGGGTACTAGTGAACATTTATACCCCATTTAGCACAATGCCTTTATCCCTCATACCTTTTAGTCAAAAAGAGATACATATGGGACTAGGGAACAGAGTAGCATTCCACCTTCAAGAAAACAAAAAATATTGGTTAAACAGATCAAAGCCCTTAGATCAAATCTCATACATGGGTTTACCATTGGAATTAGATATTTTAGTTGCCCCCAGAAGGCATGGGATAGGTACTATGGCAAAAGCAGAAAAAAATATTACTAGTACTTGGACTGCTTTCTCTTAATTTTTCTTCTTTCTTGCATGTGTCTATATTTTTGCTGTGGACTATGTCTCCAATGCAGTCACTTGTCAACCGAAGAAACTATCTCTTAGTTATTAAAGCCCCTTGCTGACCACTCAGGTACCTCGAAAAAGAGTGGGGCACATGAGATTGTAAGATCTGAACAGAATGGGGCAGAGTATGGAGGAGAGACTGATCCAAGGTATGACCTCTGTGTTTGTCCACATCCTCACCAAAATTCATTATTATAATTAAAAAAAAAAACAAAAACAAAAAAACTAGCCATTCTAATAAGGATATAATAGAATCTCATTATTGTTTTAATTTGCAGTTTCTTAATGACAAGAGATTTTGTACATCTTTTCATGTGCTTATTTGCCATTTGGTGAGGTGTCTTTTTTGGTGAGATGTCTTCAGATCTTTTGCCTGTTATTTAATTAAATTTTTTCTTTTTCTTTTTCTTTTTTGTATATTTTGGTACTAGTCTGCTATAATTTTAATATTTATATCCCAAACTCATAGATTGAAATTCTAACCCCTAAAAGTTATGCTATTACTAGGTGAGGCCTTTGAGAGGTGAGTAGGTCATGACAGTGGAGCGCTTATGAATGGAATTAATCTTTTTATAAAAGATCCACAGAAATTCCTAGTCCCTTCTACCAGGTGAGAAGTCTTTGACTTAGAAGAGAACCTTTACTCAACCATGTTGGCACCCTAGTCTTGGACTTTCAGCCTCCAGAACTGTAAGAAATAAATGTCTGTTATTTATAAGCTACCCTGTCTGTGGTATTTTGTTATAGCAGCCTAAAAAGACTAAAAAAAAATTTATATCAGGTATGTGTTTTACGGATATTTTCTTTCAATCTGTGGCTTGTATTCATATTATCTTTACATTGTTTGTCCCCAAACAAAATTGTTTTTTTTGTTGTTGTTGTTAAATAAAGTCCAACTTATCTTTTATTTTTTATTCATGGATCATACTTTGGATATTGTATCTGATAAACTCATCCCCAAACCCAAGGTCATCTAAATTTCCTCCTATATTTTCTTCTAGAAGTTTTATAGTTTTGCATTTTTCATTTATGTCTATAATCCATTTTGAGTTAATATTTGTAAAAGTTAATTAGGTGTCTGTATTAATTGTTTAAGCATATGGATGTTGTAGAAGTTTGAATAGTATCCCCCCCCCTCCAAATTCATGTTGATCTATAACCTCAGAATGTGATCATATTTAGAAATATAATCTTTGCAGATAAAATTGTTATGGATGTAACTTAAAGATGAAATTAAGGTAAAGATAAAATCATCTTGTGTTAAGGTAGGCCCTAAATCCAATGACTGGTACCCTTATAAGAGGAGAATAAGACACACAGAGACACAGAGGAGAACACCATGTGAAAATAGAGGCAGAGATTGGAATGATGTATTTACAAACCAAGGACTGCCAAAGATTACTGGCAACCACTAGAAGCCTGGAGAGAGGCATGGAACAGATTTTCACTTAGAGCCTCCAGAAAAAAACAACACTACTGACACCTTGATTTAGGACTTCCGACCTCTGGATCTGTGAAAAAAAAAAGTTCTATTATTTAAGTGGCCAAATTTGTGGTAATTTGTTATGGTGGCCCTTGGAAAATAATCAGACATTTAATTGTCCCAGCAAGATCCTTTGTTGAAAAGACTACCTTTTTTTCTCCACTGCATTGCCTTTGCAGCTTTCTCAAAAATCAGTTGACTATATGTGTGCGGGTCTATATCTGGACTCTCTATTCCCTTCCATTGATTTACTTGTCTATTCTTTTGCCAATACTACACTGTATTGACTATAATAGAGGTCATCCAGGCCCAGTCCTTTATTACACAGGTGAAAAAAATGGAAACCTCTAATGGTTACATAACTTGCCTATTTTCACACAGTGCAGAATCAAGCATAGTAATTAGGTCTTCTGCCTTCTCAGCTAACTTTTTTGCACTACACTGCACTGCATTGATTACTGTAGCTTTATAGTAAGCCTTGAAGTTGAGTAGTGTCAGTCCTCCAATTTTGTTTTCCTTCAATGTTGGGTTGATTATTCTGGATCTTTCACCTGTCTACATAAACTTTAGAATCAGTTTGTCAATATCCATAAAATAATTTGCTTGGATTTTGATTAATATTGTATTGAATCTACAGATCAAGTTAGGAAGAACTAGTATCCTGACAATATTAAATCTTCCTATCCATGAACATGGAACATCTCTCATTTACTTATTCTTTGATTTTGTTCACCAGAGTTTTGTAGTTTCCCTCATACAGATCTTGTTCATATTTTGTTAAATTTTTACCTAAGTATTTCATTTGAGGGGCTGCTAATGTAACTGGTATTGTGTTTTTAATTTCAAATTCCACTTGTTCATTGCTGATATATAAGAAAGTGATTGACTTTTGTATATTAATCTTGCAATCCTACAATCTAGCTATAATCACTTATTAGTCTCAGAAGTTTCTGTTGATTCTTTCAGATGTTCTACATAGGTGATCATGTCATCGTTGAACAAAGACAGATTTCATTCCCAATCTGTATACTTTTTATTTCCTTTTCTTGCCTTATTGCATTTGGAAGAGCTTTCATTATGAAGCTTTCAGTATGTTGAAAAGGAGTCATGAATAGGGGCATCTTTGCCTTGTACCTAATCTTAATGTAAAAGTTCTGAGTCTCTATTAAAATATGATGCTAGCTGTATTTTTGTTAACATTATTTATCATATGGTGAAAGGTCTTTCTATTCTTAGTTTGCTGAGAATTTTTATCATGAATTGGTGTTGGATTTTCTCAGGTGCTTTTTCTGCATCTATTGACATGATCATAGGACTTTTCTTTTTTAGTCTGTAATGTGATGGATTACATTAATTGATTTTCAAATGTTGAACCTATTTGCACACCTGGGACAAATCTCATTTCATTGTGGTGTGTAATTATTTTATACTTTTTAAAAAATTCAATTTGCTAATATTTTATTTAGGATATGTGCATCTATATTCGTAAGAGATATTGGTCTATAGTTTTCTTTTAATATCTTAAGCATTTTCTTTTTTATTTTGTTCAAAGTTTCCATATCTCTGCTTATTCATGTGTTCTTGTGTGTGTGTCAAATTTCCATCAGAGTTTTTAATATATTAAATATAGTTATTTTTAATTCCCTGTCTGATAATTTAAAAATCTACTATATTTGAATCTGGCTTAGATGCTTTGTCTCCTCAGACTATTTTTATTCTTGGCTTTTAGTTTTATATTTTTTGTTGAAATGCAGACATGGTACCTTAGGTAATAGAAACTAAGGTAAACAGAGCTTTAGCATAGGTTTTATGTTAATCTGTCTAGGAGTTGGGTTGTATTTACTGTTTGTTGTAGGTCTAGGTGTTAAGAGCTTCAAATTCCTGTAGTTTTTGTTTTCTCCCCCCTTGTTATTTTTTAATTTCCCTAAGAACTTCTTATTAGAGTTTGAGCCTTGCAATAATTTCAGCTGTAATCCACAGAGATTATTTGGAGCCCTACTGGTATGGTATGGTAGTAATTTAAAATCTATGGTTAAATCTCACTCTTTTAATGGGCCTGTGTATTTTCATTTTTCTCAAATTTAGATCAGATAGGAAAGCTAAAGGGAACTGGAATTGAGTCATTGTTCTTCCATTTACATGAAAAAAGGCTCTGGTAAAATATTTTCCTCTGGAGAGTAGGTCTTTTTTATGAAAGACTTACCTTTGCCAAAGACATGAGGTGATTTTTCTTGGCTCTTCAGCATGAGAACTTGGTAGGGTTCCTGATAGTAAGTAAAACCTACAGAATTTGGTGCCTCCTTAAGACTGGAGCCCTGAGGAGTTTGTCACCTTCAAGCTAGTTTATGCTCAGCCTCTTGAAATTCGTCAAAATTACGTTACTGATTTCATGAATTTTAATTTGTTTTAATTTTTGCACTTAATAAATATTTGTTGATTAGGTGATATAAGCTAGAAACACTTTTAGAAACTGCATAGCAGTGGTGAAAAAGATAGGAGAGTTTTTTTGTTTTGTTTTTTGTTTTTCCTTCTGGGAAAGAGAAGCAAATAAAAAGATGACTATAAGACAGAGAGATAAGTGCTATGATGGAGGTAAGTCCAAGGTAGTATGAAAGTACATTTCTCTTAATTCACGCTGGGTTTGATTTTCAGATTTTCTTCATAGGATAAAGCACAAAAATAATGAGACAGCTGTATTGGGAGAAAATGTGACAATTTTCTACAATTTAACAACTCTAGCTGATGTTCTGCAGGTTACCTGGCAGAAAATCCACGATTCTTTGCCACAAAATATCGGCACATATAACAGTAAATATGGAGAAAAGATTCTTCTACCATACATAAATCAGCTGCACTGTAAGGTCATCGAACCCAATTCCTCATTCATAACTATCAGTGGAGTGACATTTGACAATGAAGCCTGCTATAAATGTCTATTTGATGTGTTCCCACATGGCAGTCATGAAGGGCAAGTCTGTCTTAAAGTTATAAGTATATAAATGTTTTATGTAGAGTCAAGACCATGGGGTTGTGGTCTTTGAAGGTTATGGTCCAGAGAAAGAATGTTAGAGAAGAAATGACTATAATAGAGGTCATCCAGGCCAAATCCTTTATTATACAGATTTAAAAAAATAACTGGAAGCCACTAATGGTTACATAACTTGCCCATTTTCATGTAGTGTAAAATCGTATATAGTGTTTAGTTCTTATGCTTTGTCATCTAACTCTTTTGCGCTATACTGCACTGACTTTAATCCAGTGGGTAAAATCTATGAACCACATAAGGATTTTCATTGGGAAAAGCAAGGAAAAGGAAAAGAGACAGTAAAGACGGAGAAAAAGGAAATAAGGAGACTCTAAGAAAATAATAATTTCCCAATCTTCAAATTAACAAAATATTGAAGGGATAGTGATAGTGTCACAGTGTTCCTTCATTATGCTGCTATAAATTTAAAGTATTGAGGGTTATATAATGTAATCTTAAGGTTGAATGAAAGTGGAGATACCTATTGTTCCTCTCAAATCAGAGGGTAGTGTGTATAAGAAATGGAATCATGAGGTTTTGTCAAATGTGAGGAGAGGTATCTGAGAGAGACATTTTTCAACATTTTGGTTTCATATAAAAATTTTGGGAAATTCACCATTGAAATCTGGTATGACATTTTTATATTTAATTTTGTTTCATTTTTGCCTCAGCTATATCTGAATTAAAAACTGAACTCCAGTCTAATCTTGGCTCTGAAGACTTCCTTGGATTTACTTAGTCATGGGAAAACCTGCTCCTCAAATATCTCTTTTCCCATCACAAGTCTTGATTAATCCAGGAGGAATACCTTGCTCAGAGCCCAAATGGCACAGCGACTATCACTAAAATGTATAACATCTCCTTGGAGACTGTGAGATCCCTAAGACTTCAATACCTGATTGTGCACATGAATCATCCTCTAAGGAACAAAGAGAAGATTGTTCCTCTGCCAGTCAAACAAGAATGTAAGTAGAAGTAATAATTAACAAGGAAAAATAATTCTCTTTAAAATTCACTATCAGAAGTGTTTGTGTAGTCATCTAGTTTTAAAACTGTAAATCAATTTAGTACACATGCGTGGTTAAATGAATTAAATAAGGAAGATGTTCTCTAACCCAACCCTGCTTCCAGGGGTAACTGTTCTTATATTGCATATTTTTAATTGTTGTCCCCTACATGCTTTCCACTGAATTTCTGCCATAGTCAATGAAGATTAGACTCATTTACACCTCCTTCAACTTTTCCTCTTCTCAATATAATTTTTCCTCTCAGTATAATTCTTTTGATGCTTTGATGCTTACCTCTGCAACTTTCAGCAGCACAATTAAACCTCTTTTTTTGTTTTGTCCACATAGAAAGTCTCTCTTAGCTGCCTACTTCTCTTTGCCCACCTTCTTCCCAAGCTCTGCCAACTGTGTCTTCTGTTTCAAAGCCATAATTAAACAGGATATGATTTTCCTAAGGAATTTAAATAATATAATTTCCTATAAAACTTAATTTTTTCATGTTCCACCTAATATTCTTTAAAACTAGAGCATTTAGTCTCTATATATTTAGTGTAAATACTGATATATTTGGGTTTTAAAATTTCACCTTACTGTTTATATTATCTGATCTGTTCTGACCCTTTCTCTTCCTGAATTCTTTTAGATTATTTATTGTTATTTTATCCCCACCCATTAATTTGTTAACTATACATTTCTCTACCCTTATTTAAGTGATTGACTTGAAGATTATAACATACATCCTTGACTTATTAAAATTTATATTCATTTAGTACTTCTACTACTTCCCAGATAATGCAATGAGCATATATCAACTCTCACCCTTTGGCAATAGTTTTTGTGCATTTTAATTGTTTATATATTTAAATGTCAAAATATATTGTTGTTTTTCCTTTTATTTATAGAAATATTCCTTTAGGTTTACTTTTCTGTTATTTTTTCATCTTTATCCATGTTCAAATTTTTATTTCTCTCCTGCCCAAAGAGTTTTTTTTTTTTCTCTCATGCAGGTGTACGAATAATCAATTCTTTTAATCTTTTGGTCATGCTTGCATTTTTGTAGAACATTTTTATGGAATTTCTAATTCCAGTTTGGTAGTTTATTTTTTCTGTATCGCTTTGACAATGGTATTCTATTGACTTTTGACTTTCATTAATTCTGTTGAAAAAATATCTGTCAGTTTTATTGATGGTCTTTTAAAAGAAATGTACCACTCCTCTCCCCTCTGCTACTTTTAAGATTTTCTTCTCGTATTTGTTTTACAGTTTTGTTATTATGTGCCTTGATGTTGCATTTTTTGTATTTCTCTTGTTTGTGTTTTTCACAAGATTTTTGAATCTGTAGATTAATATCCTTTATCAGTTTTGGAAAAATTTTGGCTATCATCCCTTCAAATATTGCTTCTGCCACATTCCCTCTCATTTTTTTCTGGGACTCTAATTACAAGTACATTAGATATGTAAAATAATTAAATTTTATCTATTTTAAATTCTGTAAGGTAGAATTCTAATATCTGAGTCTTTTCTGGGTCTCTTTCTATTATATATATATATATATTTTTTATCATAGTTTCCAGCCAGTGTTGAGTTTTTATGTATTATTAATTTTTGACCTAGTTTCCAGCCAGTGTTGAGTTTTTATGTATTATTAATTTTTGACCTAGTGTTATATCTGGTATATAAAATATTGCAAAGATGATTGAGGCTCTGAATTTTTTTGTCATAGCTTTATTGATATATAATTTATGTACTGTACAATTCATGCATTTAAGATGTATAATTTGATCATTTTAGTATATTCGCAAAGTTCATGCAGCCATCAGCAAATCAACGGTAGAACATTTTTATTACTCCAAAAAGAAAGTCCGTACCCTTCAGCCATACCCTCTAAACCCCTATATTTTTAGCTTTAGGAAACCACAAGTATGCTTTTTGTCTCTATAGATTTACCTATTCTGCACATTTTACAAATGGAGTCATATAATATGTGGTCTTTTGTGGTAGATGATTTTATCTTCCTCCTGATAAACTTTTGCTTTGTGTGGTTTATTTTGCCTTAATTCAATTATAGACTGAGATAATTTGAAATAGATGTTAGTCCTTGAAAAGTAAGTCTATTTCTTGTTCACTCTTACTTCCTAGAGTTAAACTATTTGGAGTTCCAGTTTTAAGCCTGGGATGGATACCAGCACCCTTTGTTTCTGGCAAGCTCTTACCACAAGTTTTTTATTATTCAAGCCATATTTGGCTGCTGAAATTTCTGTTCAGCTTCTCAGCATCTCAACTCTGACTTTCACTTTAATAATTAACACACTTGTTAGGGGAAAAAAATGTATCCAAATATTAGACTTGTTTTTCTTGGCTTCCCATTTTCACTGGACCTTGGCTCTACAAATTCTTAATGATTTGGTAGCTCTTTAATGTCTTATAAAATATTTTAACAATAATTTGTTCAAGTTTTCTTCATGTTCTCAGAAGGAGGATTGGTCCCAAACCACCTATATTATTGCTGGAATTGAAGCCTTCACTTAATATCCAATTTTATACTGGCTGTCACCTTTTCATCTTTTACCATTGTATTTCCATAGCTTCTTTGTCAGCAGGGCTCTTGTCACCATATTCTGAAATTAATGTGCTTTGACTCTGTTGTTCAGAGTGCAAGAAAACACAGTTTCCCACTCATCACATAGTTTTAGATATTTTCTATGGCAATAGAAAAGGGATCCTGTTTATCTTTCAGCTATGGTTTCAATCTCTTCTTCCAGAAGATATCTTCCTCCTTAAGAAAGACAGAAATTTTACTCTCATTCTAGCATTTCCCCCCAATCTCTGGATCTCTTTATGTTTGGGTGAATACTGCAGAATAAGTTTTGCAGTATTAGCGGTGGGTGAATCCTGCTTACCTATTAATCCATGATAATACCACACCATCATATCACAGATAATGATATAAGTTGTCCAATGGTACCTATTAATTTTCTGGTGTTAATAGTACCCATTTATTTTCACAGGAAATAAAGTAATTTTCCCCTCAAGCTTATCTTTCTCTTTTGTCTAATTTTTATTAATCTCAAGTGTTTGTTGCATTAGTTTGTCTCTTTTGAGGGCTAACCAACAACCATAGCAGTCACTGTATGTGGCACTGTTACCATTTGTTTAATTCAGCAGATAATCATTGAAGTCAACCATTAAGAGTTCTTTCAATAGCTGTTCATGTAATAATATTAAGACATGTGATATTGATAACATTCATTCATTTTTTTAAATAAAATAAATAATTTTATAAGGTTAAACTTAATATAAGTATATTAGGTTAAACCTAATATAAATAAGGGAATATAATTTGAACATTATCAAGAGCAGACTAACAAAGCCTCTGAAACTTTAATTCAAAAGAAGATTATCTCTTGTTTAACTTCGTAAAAAGTATTTGGGACATAAATCCCTGATTCTGAGGAAATCTTGTATAGAGCTTTTTTCCCCTCTGGTTTGTTGTTATTGACTTCAGGGCTGTGTTCACATTTCAGTGCCAGATTTTTCCCAGGAAGCCTCCTTCACCCAATTTGAATAAGCTATGTAGTATCTCATTTAAAAAAATCAATCTAGAATTAGAAACTGAGATACAGTGATGGTTGAACAGTTAAATATAAATGGTACAAAGTTCCTCAACTGAAAAACATACATACCTATAATAAAGTTTAATTTATAAATTAGGCACAGCAAGAGATTAACAACAACTAATAATAAAATAGATCATTATAACAATGTTCTGTAATAAAAGTTATGTGAATATGGTCTCTCTCAAAATATATAAGCACTTATCATGCACTATGGCTGTAACTGTTGCAGTTTGAGGTGCGACAGCAAAACTAGCACAGACTTCCTTTTTCACAATTCATAGATAGAAGATTGATTCTTACTATAGCTCTTAGAAACTTCAGCATATGATGATTTTTTCCTTTTCTTATTAAGTTGAGAATTTACCTTTTCATTTGAAGGAAGCACCTTATGGCTTTTCTTTGGCATATTTGAATTGCCATCATCACTCTCTTGCACTTTGAGGCCATTATTAAGTAAAATTAAGAGTTACTTGAACACAAGCTCTGAGATACTATGACGGTTGATCTTATAATCTAGGTGGCTACTAAGTAACTAATGGACAAGGAGCGAATGAGTGTTGGAAAAGCTGGACAACGGGATAATTCACAGCTCTGGTGAGGATGGAGAGGGATGGAGCGAAAAAAAGTCAGATGGCATGAGATTTCATCTTGCTACTCAGAATGATGCACAATTTAACACTTATAAATTATTTATGTCTGGAAATTTCCATGTAATATTTTCAGACTGCATTTGATCTCTGATAACAGGCCACAAAAAGCAAAATCGCAGATAAGGGGGAACTACAGTAACACATTTTAGGAACACTGTGGTCAAAATATCTACAGTAAACGTATTGATTCTTAAAATTTTACAATTTGCTTTTTTAAGAGTGCGGGCTCTGGAGTCAGGCAGAACTGAATTTGCTTCCTAGTTTTGCCACCTAATCACTTGTATCTTTGGGCAAAATTCCCATTTGTATGTGATAATTGCACTCAGTTGATGTAAATAATCCTTGTAAAATGCTTATTACATTGCTTAGAACATTAATCTTAAATGCTAATAATTATTATTATAAATTTATTTTCAGAGATTATTACACACTCTTTGGAAATTCCACTTTAGTAATTGGGTAATATTTTATCAAGTGCCTACATTATATTTTGAGTAAACATTTTCAGGTGGTTATATCTAGGTGAATATTTAGGTGGTTATATCTTTTTTTATTCTTAAGAGTGGTAGGATAATATGAAATATCTCCCTTCGATTTGAATATGCATTAGTATGTTCATTTGTAAAATAGAATTTGGCAAATAATCTTAAAATATCCATTTCAATGTCAACAAAGCAGTTGTGTATCAAAAGAGCATTGCGGTTTAAAGGTACCATAATGGCAGTATGGTATATAGAAAAGAAGCATAGTTATAAAGAATATGTTTCTGGTTTGTGTTTTTCAGGTACTTCTGGTTTTTCTTATATTTGGCTGTCTATAGTTGTTACACTCATAATTTTCTATGTACTTGCTTTATCATTCATATTGTTCAGAGAAAGAAAAAATAAGTCGTGTTTCTACCCATCTATAATAGAGAAGGTGGGTAATATATGGTTAGTTTCAAATATGAAAAACAAAACAAAACAAAACCTGTTCCAAAAGCTCTGTCAAAATTTTTCATGGAAAGAAACATCATGAAAACTCTTTTCCGTATGCTTGGTAATTCTTGCAGTCAAAGATTTATCTTTGTTCAACTGATACCCTAATTGAGATCATTAGAAAGGTCAGCTGTTAGTAATTCATGCTTATGGTAAATTGAGTTTAAGATTCTTTCTTGAGGATAGCTTTTTTTTAATTCCCCCCCACCCTACTTCCACCCTTGACCTATGGAGGTTGCTGTCTCCCCTGAAGCACTGGATCTCTGAAGGCAGGGCATCTCTTCCCATGCACCTGAGGCCTGGGGTCTGGCATACCCGGGGCCTGGCGCACCCGGGGATAGGGGTGGTTCCTGGGCTGGGGCTCTGCTGGGGCTCGAACCCAAAACCTTCTGTGTGTAAAGTATACGTACTAACCACTACTCTATGGAACCACTCCGAGGACAGATTTTGACAGGGGATAGCTTGTGAACTTCAGACAATCAGTGGATGGAAAATCCACTAAGTGGTGGAAAAAGCTGAGATTGGAAGCTTGAAATTAATCTACCTGACAAAGCCACAGTAAGATGAAAGTGGTGTTACTCTACAGGACTAATATGAGAAATATAGACTCATTTATTCAACAAATACTTCTGGAGTGCTGATGCATTGCTATGCATTATTCTCAGTAGGGGAGACAGAGACAGACAACAAAAAATATTGAGTAGCAATAAGTACTATTTAGAATATAGAACAGAATGATATAATTGAAAAAGCCTATGGGGCTAGTTTATGTTGTGTGGTCTCTCTGAAGAGGTGACATTTAAACTGAGAACTGAGTGAAAAAAAAGTTGTGAGTGAAGTTCTTGATGAAGACTGTTCTAGACAAAACAAAAACAAAAAACTGTTCATGTAAACCCCAAGGAGGGAATGAGTTTGGTGTGTCCCAAGGTGGGGAAAAAATATCAGGGTAGCTAAAACAATGATTTAGAAATAGAGATGGGAGCCAGAAAAGGTAAGGCCTGGAAAGGGATTTGGGTGTTTTACTATTTGCAATATCAGTCCACTGAAGTATTTAAAACAAGAGAGTACAAGGATTTCATTTATACTTTAGAAAGATCTCTCTTGCTGGAGTGTGGATAGAGCTTCTTGCAAGTCAAGAATGAAAGAAAGGAGATTTTTAAAGAGATGATTGCTATAATGAAGATAAGATGGGGATCAATAATGGTCTGGACTAGGATGGTAGCAGTGGGAAATGAAGGATTAAGAATATATTTAGTATGACAAGGTGTGCTGATGAATAAGATGTAGAAAAAGAATGAAAGAGAAAAATTATCATGATGATTCTAAACTTTTTGGTATAGATGAAGGAACCTTTTACAAATATGGGAAAAATTAGAGGAAGAACAAACTATGGATGGTTCTATTTTGAATATGTCAATTTTCAAATGCCTATTTGAATCCAAGGGACTATGTCAATTATCTATATATATGAATTTGAAATACAGAGCATATAAGGACAAGAGATATAAATTTGTGAGTATAGTGGGTATGTTCTCCAAAAGATAACATGAAGTATGACTTTCACTATTATAGAGTAGAAATAACTTGCAAATTCTGTATTGGTGTACTTTTATCCCAAACTAAGCATTGAAAAGATATTTTGATCAATCTCTCAAGAGAATTTGAATCTGAATCTCCCAATTTTTATTCATAGCATACTCTTATAATGGCAGTGCTTTGTAATGTCCTGTGTAGGTCGTAAGAAGTGTTTGGGTTAGATTCAACTATGGATACATCAATATTATTATATCCTTAGGTCAGAGAATGTACTTGAAACCATACTCCAGCTGAGATGGCCTGAAACAGAGACTTATGAGCCACTTTCCTTCTGCACACAGGTAATTTGCAGGTGTGTTGATTTTTGCTGTCATTGTGTATACTTTAAATGTACGACTTAATGTCCCATATTAAATCATCTATTTGGCAGCAGCAAGTATCATTTTTTAAATAAATGGAAACAAAGATTTGTTTATATAATCCAGTTTCATGAACTGGCGGTTTCAGATGAGGTTATACTAATGTGTTTGAACACTTCTATTCATCCTCTGATTCAAGGCCACTCCCACCATCACCAAATGAATGGCTGCTTTGTAGTTTTTTTTTCCTGATTATTAATAAGTATGAGCATGTCTTCATATATTTGTTAATTATTTAGGTTTCCCCTTCTGTGAAGTTCTTATCTGTATCTTCATGTGATTTCCAGTTGGTTGCCTATATTCACAGAAATTCTTTGTATTCTAGATTCTTTACAGACTAGATCTTGATTATTTCTCCTTACATGGCATCATTCTTAAATTTCTCAGTTATATCATTGAAAGAGCAGAAGTCTTTAATGACTTAATATTGTTAAATCCATCTATTTTCACCTAACAGTGTGAGTATGAGGTCTTACTTAAGAAGTCCTCATTCACCTCTTTTCATAATAATATAATCTTATTTATTATCTTCATTATTTTCTATTTTATATTTAGGTCTTCACACTTTGGTACATAATGTAGGGTATATAGTGTTAATTGTCGTTGTGTATTGAGCTAGATTTTCTAACATCTACTGCTATAAAACCTGTTCTTTCCCTTCTGATGAGCTTTACTTCCAGCTCTCCCAGATAAAACTTTCTGCTGATAGGGTAGATAGATAGGGAAATACGAGCCAGAGGCTACAAGACCCGTTTAGTAGAAAAATGTACATAACAGTACATTACAGTTAAAAGTTTACCTAAAACTAGACAGAAAAAGAAGATATCTGGCTGCTTCTGGTGTCTCCCTCATTCCCCCGTGGTCAGTTAACTACAGAGGACAACTATATGACCTTACTCTAAGGGAGCTCAGCTAGTATGGGCAAAATTAGTTAACTGAGCATATGGCTATACTCAGAATTGCCACAGCGCAGGCATCTAGGGCATGCACTACGCATACCTCGGCCAGGGTGAAATGTTCAGAGGGAGGAGCTGGAAATTTGGGATGGAAGAGACAGAAGGAGAACAAAGAAACTTTATTACTAATATAAACCCCTGGCCCTCAACTCCTCAGAGCACTCGATCTTCTATCAAAGTGCCCACTTAGACTTCTCCCAAGCGTACTTTTCTTTGCTTAATAAAATTGCTTCTTCTTGCTACCTTTTCTCTACTGTGTCTTCTTTAAGCAAAAGACCTCCACGCAAATCTCTCTTGGGGATCCAATGACCGAGCTGCGAACTCACACAGTGCAGACAACTAAGCACTGTTGTAATAGTGTCATTGTTTAACTTCTTACCTCTTCAAAATTATATATGGATTTTATTACTATGGTCTTCTGTTATATGTTAAAATATCTTAAGGAGAGATTCCCGTTTTGTTAATGTGTCTGTTCAGGGATACACACACACATATCATAAAATAAGTTTAAGTTCTTAAAAAATATACAGCTGGAATTTTGATTAGTCTTACATTGAATTTATATCTTAATTTAATTTAGGGAGTATTGCTATCTTTACAGTATAATTTGATTCACTTAAATATATGTCCTCCATTTATTTAAATCTTTCTGAATGTCTTTTAGGAAAGTTAAAAATTTTTCTATCTGTAGGTTTAGTGTGATTTTTTGCTATGTTAATTCCTTGGTATTTTTAATTTGTCCACTATAATAATGTAGGGTATCTTTTTTTTTTTAAATAAAAATTTCTAGCTGGTTATTAGTGGTTTAAGAACAGTTCTGGGTTTTGTAAATTAATCTGTATTTGGAAACTTTGCTAAACTCTTTATTAATTCAAAGTTTTTCTGTTAATCTAATGCTTTTCTATGTAGATGATCATATCTCTTGCATGTAATGACATTTTTTGCTTCTTTCCAATCCTTATATCCTTTTTTAAAATGTAAAATAACAATGGTTATCTTTGTCTTGTTTCCGAATTTAAAGATTGTGTCTAAAATTTCTCTAAGTTTGATATGTGTTGCAGTGTTTGGCCATTAAGCATATTATCAAGTTTAGAAAATGTTTTATTATTTCTATTTTCTGTGGTTTTATCATATATAGCATGTTGAACTTAAGTTTTTTGTGTGTATTTGTTAAAACAGTCATATGAATTTTCCATAGGAGAATTTTCTACTAATACATTTAATTAGATGGACAGATTTTCTAATGTTTAACTATTCTGAAAAGTTTATTTATAAGTAAAACAGAACTATAATTTTATTTTTTGAATTATTTTTCACTGGTTTTGAAAAAAACATTTAAAATTAACACCAGCCTCAAAGAAAGTTTCTTCATTTAATATTTCTCCTTTTTGGAACATGTATAATATAGAGATTTCTATTCCTTAAAACCATCTGGATCTATCATTTTATTGGCAGGGGAATTCTTTCATTTAAATTTAGTTGCTTTCAGAGTTATTGGCTTATTCAATTTTAAAATATTTATGCTGATTTTTATCATTTTATTTTTAATTTTTACAAATTTTATTTCATTGTAGTAAGAACATTTAACATGAGAGCTACCTAATCATAAAGTTTTAAGCATGCAATATAGTATTGATGATTATAGATTCAGTGTTGTACAGCAGCTCTCTAGAACTTATGCATGTTGCTTAACTTATGCCTGTTGATTAGTAACTCTCTATTTCTTCCTCTCCCCAGCCCCTGGCAAGCACCATTTTACTCTTTAGTTCTATGAATTTGATTATTTTAAATACCTCACATAAGTAGAATCATGCATCATTTGTCATTCTGTGACTGGCTTATTTCAGTTAGCGTAATGCCCTTGAGGTTCATCTATGTTGTCACATATTTCACGATTTCCTTCTTTTTTAAGGCTGAATAGTATTCCAGAGTATGTCCATACCACATTTTCTTTATCCATTTATCTGTAGATGGATGCTTAGATTATTTCCACACCTTGGCTATTGTGCATAGTGCTGTAATAAACATGGAAATATTACTATCGATTCGAGATCCTGATTTCAATTCTTTTGGATAAATATCCAAAAATGAGATTGGATAATATATACTTCTAATTTTAATTTTTTGAGAAACCTCCATACTGTTTTCCATAGTTGCTGTGCCATTTGGAGTTCCCACCAATAACGAGAAACAATTCCAATTCCTCCACATCCTCACCATTTCTTGTCTTTCAATTTTTTCTTAATAGACATCCTGACAGGTGTCAGTTGATATCTCATTGTAATATTGATTTGCACTCCCTTGTTGATTAGTAACATTGAGTATTTCTTCATATACCTGTTGACTATTTGTATCTTCTTTGAAAAAAATACCTGTTCAAATCTTTAGACTACTTTTTAGTTGGGTTATTAACATTTTTTGGTATTGAATTGCAGGAAGTCTTTATATATTTTAGAGATTAACCTCTTATCAGAGATAAGGTTTGCAAATATACTTTTTCCAAAAGTCATGTTATCTTTTATTATTAGCACTGATTAATTTTAAAGCATACCCGAAACATACCCTAAAAAATGTAAATGAATTTTAGAAACTCATTAGGTCAGATGATATGACTATACTTGGAAGAAATAAAGTGCAGAGGCTCAAGACAGTCCCATCTACTTTGGTACTGAGGCAAAAGCAAGATTCAGATGGAGAACTAACCCTAAGAATGACCAATGTCATTGCTTACCTGGAACTACATGCCAATGTATCTGAGTAATTGTTTCCCATTTCATATCTGGAACAAAGTAAATAGATTACAGTCTTAATGTAAAAATGGGACACTAACAGTTGCATGCATAATGAGCTTTATTACTCTTAAGGACTCTTGAAAATATTTTCTCCCATTCTGCAAGTTGCCCTTCCACTCTGTTGTTCCTTTGTTGTGCAGAAGGTTTTTAGGTTGGTATAGTTTAACTTGTCTGTTTGCTTTTGTTGCCTGTGCTTTGGTGTCACATCCATGAAATCATTGCCAAGGCCACTGTCATAAAGCTCTTCCTCTATGTGTTCTTCTAGGAATTTTAGAGTTCAGGTTATATATTTAAGTCTTTAAAACATTTAGAGTTGATTTTTCCATATGGTGTAAAATACAAGTTAAATTTTATACATTTGCTTGTGGATATCCTGTTTTCTCAATATCATTTGTTGAAGAGACGATGCTTTCCCAACTGTGTGTTCTTGGCACTCTTGTCAAAGATGAATTGATCATATATGTATGAGTTTATTTCTGAGCTCTCTGTTTTAGTCTATTGGTCCATATGTCTGTCTTTATGCTAGTTCCATACTGTTTTGATTACTGTAGCATTTTACTGTATTTTGAAATCAGGTAGTAAGGTGCATGCCACTTCATTCTTCACTCTTCTTTCTGGATTTGACTATGAATGGTCTTTATGTTTTATAAAAATTGTAAAAATTTTTTTTGTATTCTGTAAAAAAAAAAATGCTATGGGGAGAATAATAGGCATTGCATAAAAACACCTAGCTTTACTCTTTAAGGAGCTAGAAAAAGAAGAAAAAAACTGAGCTCGAAGTGAGCACAAAGGAAGTAACAAAGATTAGAGCCAAAATAAACTAGAAAGTAGAAAAATAATACAAAAAACCTCACAAAACTTAGAGTTGCTTTCTTTTGAGAAGATAAAACAAAATTGACAAACCATTAGCTAGACTAAGAAAAAAAAGAGAAGACTCAAATAAATGAAATCAGAAATGAAAGAATAGACATTACAACTGATGCCACAGAAATAAAAATAATTATGAGACTACTATGAAAAAATTATATGTCAACAAACTTGATAACCTAGAAAAAATTGATAAATTCCTAGAAACATTCAACTTATCAAGACTAAATTGTGAAAATGTAGAAAGTCTGAACAGATCTACAACGGACCTACAACTAGTATGGAGATTGAAATAGTAATCAAAAACCTTCCAAAAGAAAAGGCCAACACTAGATGGCTTCACTAATGAATTCTATCAGACATTTAAATAAGAATTAATGCCAATGCTTCTCAAATTATTTCAAAAAAATGAAAGAGAGAGAACACTTCCAAATTCATTTTATGAAGCCAACATTACCCTGATACCAAAACCAGATAAAGAGACCATAAAGAAAGAAAACTACTGGCCAATATCCCTAAATCAATATAGATGCAAAAATCTTCAACAAAATATTAGCAAACCAAATCCAACAGCATATTAAAAGGGTCATATACCATGACCAAGTGTGATTTATCCCTGGGATGCATGGATGGTTCACATCTGAAAATTAATATAATACACCACATTAACAGAATAAAGCATAAAAATCACAGGATCATCTCAATACATGTAGAAAAAAAACATTTGGAAAAATTCAACACACTTTAATGATACAAAATTCTTAAAAAAAAAAAACTAGAAATAGAAGAAAAATATATCATAATTAAGGTAATATATGGAAAACCCATAGCTAACATCACACACAAAAGTGAAAACTGAAAACTTTACTTCTAGGATCAGGAACAAGGCATGGATGCCTGATCTTTTGTTCAACATAGTATTGGCAGTGTTAGCCAGAGCAGTTAGACAAGAGAAAGAAATAAACATAGAAATTAATAAAGAAGGAGTAAAATTGTTCCTGTTTTCAGATGACATTATTTTATATATAGAAAACCTTGAAGATGTCACAAAGAAAAACTGTTAGAAAAAATAAATTCAACAAAGTTGCAGGATACAAAGTCAACATAGAAAAATTAGTTGTATTTTTATCTGCTAACAATGAACTATCTGAAAATGAAGTTAAGAAAAGCAATTCCATTTACAATAGCACCAAAAGGAATAAAATATTTAGAAATAAACCAAACTAAGAAGGTGAATAATTTGTTACTGAAAAATTATAAAGCATTAATAAAAGAAATTAGAAAAGACACAATAGAATGCTTCTGGTCAAGATGGTTGAGTAGATAAATGCTGTGCTTACCTCCCCTCATGACCACATCAAAATTACAACAAACTATGGAAGAGACATCATTAGGTGTCACCTCAAGTCTAGCTGAACAGAAGTCCTACAACTGGAAATATAAAGAAGAGGCCACTTTGATATTGGTAAAAGGGGCAAAGACATGGAATGAGCTGATCTCACACCCGTGTGTGGCAGTTGAGCATCAGGAGGGATATTTCAGCTGCAGAGGTTCCCCAGGAGGAGCAAGGGGTCCTAGCCTCATACTGGGCTCCCCAGCCCAAGGTTCCAGTGGCTGGAAAAAAAGTCCCTACAACTTCTGGCTGTGAAAACCAGTTGGAGATCATGGTTGAGTGAGACTGAGGGTGGCTGGAGTCACAGACATTCTTGTTAAAGGGCCCACACAGGGACTTACCAGCAGACTCACTCACTCTGAGCTCTAGTGCAGGGGCATCAACTTGAAAAGTACCAGGAACATATGGAAAAACTGAGTTGTCTGGCTTCACAGTGAGGGCTGGAGGGGCAGATTTCTTTTAGACAGAATTGCTGGCAGAAGCCATTGTTTCTTTGTTGAGCTGGAGAACCACCTGGGGCTACATCAGAGGACCACACATCCAAAGGGCAGACTGGGAAGGTACCAAAGCCCTGCTAAAGTGAATCCTGCTTTGTAAGGTCAGCTCTCAGCAGCCAGATCTCACAATAAATCAGCCTGAGGATCAATCCTTCCTATTGGCATACAAACAGCAACCAAAGCTCAACTACAATAGAAGGACCCACACAACTCATACAAGGGATATATCTGGAGCACTCAGATCAGGTTAGCAGGGAAGACTGCACCTCTGGACCCCACAGGACACCTAATACATAAGGCTATTATACTAAGACCAGGAGACATAGGAGCCCTTCCTAACACACAGAAACAAACACAGGGAGGCAGCCAAAATGATGAGACAAAGAAACATGTCTCAAGTGTAAAAACAGAATAAAGCTCCAGAAAAAGAACCTAACAGAATGGAGACAAGTCATCTACCAGATACAGAATTTAAATATTGGTTATAAGGTTGCTCAATGAACATAGGGGAAGAGTAGATGAACTCAGTAAGAACTTTAACAAAAAGATAGGAAGCATAAAAGTAGAAATGGAAATTATAAAAGAGAACCAGTCAGAAACGAAGACTATAATAACTGAAACGAAGACTACATTAGAGAGAATCAATAGTACATTCGATGAAGCAGAGGATCAAATCAATGATTTAGAAGTTAAGATGGCAGAGGAAAAGAAAAAAAAAAACCCAAGCAGAACAGCAGCAAGAAAAGAGAATCCAAAATAATGAGGCTAGTTTAAAGGGCCTCTAGGACAACCAACATTGACATCCTAAGTGTACCAGAAGGAGAAGAGTGAGAGCAAAGAATTGAAAATCTATTTGAAGAAATAATGATGGAAAACTTCCCTAACCTGGCAAAGGAAATAGATATACAAGCCCAGGAAGCACACAGAGTCCCAAGCAAGACGAACCCAAAGAAGCCCACACCAAGATACATCCTAATTAAAATGCCAAAGGTTAAACACAAAGAGAGAATCTTAAAAGCAGCAAGAGAAAAGCAGTTAGTTACCTACAAGGGCACTTCCCTAAGACTGTCAGCTGATTTTGCAACAAAAACTTTGCGGGCTACAAGGGATTGGCACAAAATATTCAAAATGATAAAAAGCAAGGACCTACAACCGAGAATACTCTACCCAGCAAAGCTATCGTTTAGAACTGAAGGACAGGTAATGACTTCCCACACAAGAAAAAGCTAAAAGAGTTTATCAACGCCAATCCAGTATTACAAGGAATGTTAGAGGGACTTCTTTAAAAAATAGAAGGAAAAAAAAAAGATAAAAAATATGAATAATAAAATGACAATAACTATATATCTATCAATAATTACTTTAAATGTAAATGGATTAAGTGCTCCAATCAAAAGATATGGTGGCTGAATGGATAGTAAAATAAGACTCTTGTATATACTGCCTACAAGAGACTCATTTTAGATTGAAAGACATACATAGATTGAAAGTAAAAGGATGGCAAAAGATATTTCATGAAAATGAAAATTTAAAAAAAGAAAAACCAAGAGTAGCAATACTTCTACCAGAGGAAATAGGCTTTAAAATAAAGGCCATAACGAGAGACAAAGAAGAACCCAGTAATCTCATTTAAGGATATTTATCAAAACAATCCCAAAACACTACTTTGAGGGGACATGTGAATATACATGTTCATTGCAGCATTATTTACAATAGCCAAGATATGGAAGCAATCTGGGTGTCCGTCAATAGATAAATGGATATAGAAGTGGTAGTACATATATACAATGGATATTACTCAGCCATAAAAAGAATGAAATCTTGTCATGTGCAACAACATGGATGGACCTAGAGGGTATTATGCTGAATGAAGTCAGACAGAGAAAGACAAATGCCAAATGATTTCACTTACATGTGGAATCTAAAGAAAAAAACAAACAAATGAAACAGAAACAAACTCATAGATACAGAGAACATTTTGATGGTTGCCAGATGGGAGGGTGGTTGTGTGGTTGTGGGGAGGTAGGTGAAAAAGGGAAAGATATTAAGAAATACAAATTAGTAGTTACAAAATAGTCATGGGGATGTAAAGTGTAGCAGAAGGAATGTAGTCAATAATATTATAATAACAAGGTATCAGATGGGTACTAGATATATCGAGGTGATCACTTTGTAAAATATATAAATGTCTAATCACCATCTTGTACACCTTAAACTAATATATGCCAACTGTAGTTGAAAGATAAAAAATTATTTTATAAAAGACAAGAAAAGACACAGTGCATGGAACAACATCCCATGTTCATGGGTTAGATGTCTTAATAATGTTAAAATGTTAACTTAAAAAATTTTAATAACAAATTTATCACTTTCATAATTTTGTTTTTCAAATTGACATAATTGTTCATAATATTCTCTTGTTATTTTTTATTTGTTATATTATTATTGGTCCTCACTTTTCATTTTGTATTGTTTCTTTTCATTTTTTATTTTTTTAGTAAATATTACAATGGGGTTTGTTTAATTATCTCTAGAAAAAAATCTTTTTATGTTATTTAATTTTGTTTTTTTGATTTTTTGCCATTAGTTTTATTATATCCGTATCTCTTATTTCATCAGATTTACTGCTTCTTTTGCTTCACATTGGTATGCTAAATTTGCTCTTAGTGCTCCTTATATTTGTCCAAGAATTTTAAATGTCATTTTGTGCAAAATTTTAAGTTATATGAGCACATTTCTTCTTTTCCAAAGAATTTTTAAAGAAATGTTCATGCTCCGTCATGGTAGGGACTTTATTTCCTTCTTTTGTTTATTCTTCTGTATCTCAAGTTTTTTGTTTTTTTAACCTATTTGTATATGTTGCAATTGCCGATATAATCGGATGTTTTTCCATTTTATGTTTAACGTTCATATTTCATTTTAGTAATATTTTTCTTTTTACTCCTATACTTTCTTTCATTAGGTTAAATATTCTTTTGCAGTTTCAGTCATAATTTATGCTATTCTGATATTTTCCTAACTTACAAAGTACAATACTTATATTTATCTTTATTGTCAATTTCTTAGACATAATACACCTTGGCATAATTCTCACCTACCTTTCATAATCTCATTTCCTATCCCACTTCCCACTTCCATGTATGTCTGAATTATTTAATTATTTACTAAATTATTAAATTATTTTTAATTTTGGGGACCTTTCTTGCTTTTTTTAGACAATTAAAATTTTTGATAAGTTATTTATCTTTTCTGTGTATCTTTCTATACAGCATCCTCCTGGATTTATTTTTCTTTTTTCTAGAATACTTTTTTCTAAAATGTCTTCAAGGATAGTCTTGATGTTATACATTTTCTGAGAATTATATGCATGACAAAATCTGTTTTTCATCTTATCATTCTATAAAATTTTGCTCATATTATCTATGACAGTCTTTCAGTAGATTTAAAAAATTGAGATCCAGCAAAATAGCCTCTACAAAATATCATCTATACATTAAAAAAAAAAGAATAAAGAAAGATTAAAAATAAAACAATAGTAAAGATATAGCTGGCAAAAATAATATGACAGAATGGCATAGATATGTTTATGAAAAGCCATATATAAGAATGTTTATAGCACCACTATTAAAAATAAACTCCAACTGGAAAATAATGAAATGTCCATTAATATTAGAATAGATGAATAAATGTGGTATACAATACTTACAGAATGGGGTAGTATACAGCAGTGAGAACAGATGAACTACAACTACATGCAATAACTTGGAAAAAATTTTTCAAATCTACTGTTGAGTGGAAGAATCTAGATACAAATGAGGATATACTCTATGTCATTTATATAAAGTTCACAAACAGGCAAGCCTAGTCTATGATGTTAAAAGTAGAAGAGTGTTCGGAGGATGGTGACAGAAAGGGTAGGCAAAGGGAGTAAGAGAGGCTGTGAAGAGCTAGTAATATTCAGTTTTTTTATCTGCTTCTGGGTAGGTAAGTATGTTTACTCTACAACTCAAGTTATATAGTTATGATATATGTATTTTCCTCTATAAATGATACATATAATTTAAAAATTAAAAGTTTTTTTTGAAAGAAAATATACCCATGTAGCAATATTTATAAAAGACAAAGTGGAATTCAAAGTTGTTTCCCCCTCGCCCCCAAACACTAAAAATTAACTCACGGTCTTCCTGCTTACAGCACTGCCTTGTGACTTTTAATGTCACTTTTATTCTTTTTTCCTTTGCGTATCTGTCTTTACATTTTGAAGCTTTTAGAATTCTCTTTGATTTTCTTAATTTGATCTTCTTAAATATACTATAATATTTCTATAAGTTGGCTTTCTCTTATGTATCCTGTTTGACACCCTATGAGTATATTAGTCCTTTCAATAGGTGCATTTCATATTTCTGATTTTCTGAAAAAAAATCAGCCATTTTATTATTTACAGACTTCTACTTACAGCCCTATGGATCCTTAAATAAAAGCCCTGTCCCAGAACCTTGTCAGAGGTGGTAGTAGGAAAATAGAGAAGGCTTCAAGAGGTGAACTTTTCATTGACCTGTTTGTCTTTCTTTTTTTAAGGGCCTTAAACTCTGTAACTTGTTAAAATAAGAAGAATCATTAATACAAATGGAAGGAAATTTCTCGCAGTAAAGAAAGAAAGAAACAGTCACATCAGGAAAGGAGAGCTTATTACAGAATTGATTGCTTGATTTTGGATAAAAATAAACGTACATTTGTTTTTTAAAGTGTCTATTGGTTAAATTTAGCTTCAAACCATTTTTTACTTTCATAACTAACATCTGGGGAGACTGAATAACATTTCTAAAAAATCTTTATTTTCTACTTGCCTGTTCAACAGCGAAGATCGCTATTCCTCTAAGCGCTAACGCAGTTTATTCATGACTCCTCACCTCCTCCTCCTCCCTATTTCTTGTCTCTTTTTGTCTTTATAATATGAAAGTTGAAAAAAAGCCTGTGTTTTTTCACTTACTCAGTTCCTCCAATCGCCCCCTCTGAACAATACAAAATATTCCCATGACAGGAGAGGATGATTGATTAAGACTGGGATTTAAAAGCGCTGCTCAATCGGAAATCACCTGCTTGGTTTTTGTACCGACGTAAATGGGTGTATTAACTAGACCTCAAGAGGGCAGAGGCGTGAGGCGCTGCGGACTGCAAGAGGAGAGAGAGGGAGCTGAGCCTCAGTCCTCGTTGCTGGTGACCGGGTCCAGCCGGAATCACTCCTTAGAGCTCAAGGTGCGCAGTCTGGTCCGGCGTGAGATCCCCTGTGCTTTCCACGTGAAGCTGGCCACCCCGCAGCCAGGAGCGAGGATGGAAAAGCGGGTGAGCGGGGCCAGGCTTGGGAAGGAGGGCGCAGGCTGGGCGCGCGCGTGGCTAGGGGCGGCGGCGGGCTGAGTGCGCCATGCCGTGGCTCACCCCAGTCCGGTCTGGAGCTGGGTTTTCTGCAAGGGCTTCCCTCTCAGTGTTTAAGAAGCGGATTTTGCCTTCCGAAGGGTGGTTTCCAGGCAGTTCATGGCGGCCCCATTCTGTCCCCCTCTGCCCTGGAAAAAGGATGCTGCTAGGCGGGGGCTACGAAGATGCTTCTCCTGAGATCATTGTCATCCTCGGAGAGGAACTGGATGGGGGGGTCCTCTTGGCAGGCTGGCGGACAGGCCCACTGACTCTGGCTGAAAGGCTGGGAAAAGACATTCTATTTTTAAATGCCCCAAGAAAGAAAGAGGATAGCGGGTGCTGTTTTGGCTTCCTGTTGACACCAACAACTGGAGTGGGGCTACAAAATTAAGAATTCACTCGCCCCAGGAGATCGCTCCCTCCTTGATGCTCTGGATCCTTCCTCCATCCTCTGGGCCTTTGCTTGGGAAGTCATAAAGGTTCAGATAAATCGGGGTTAAAACTCAGGGTATTTAAGAGAGATATTTTGTTTATTCAGGATCTATTTAAATGACAAAATGAAAGAGAATTTTTCATTTACATTGGTACAATTAATAAAATAACAAATATTTAGTAAAATAATAATGCATAATTAATAAAATAATTACAATAATAAAACAATAAAAAATTGAAATCCAAATACAAGTAATGCCTCAAGGTAATTTTTTTTCATACATAGTTCATTGGTAATGCCACAAAGCCAGTTACTTTGATATCTTTCTTAACAAAGGAGAATGATGACCATTGAGCTAATGTGTACTGGATACCAGATGCTCTTAATCTTCACAGCTATCCTTCAAAAGAGGAATTATTACCTGATTTTACAAATGAAGAAACAGGTAGAGAGGTTAATTTTTTTCACATCCATGTAAGTACAAGTGGTGGGATTAGGGTTTGGACCTATAAAATTTCAGGGGAAGAGGTATATATAGGGGCAGTGTAGCTACCGAATGAGCAACTATCAGTTAAGGCCTCCGTGAGGGCAGTTATCAGCCTGGCCCTCTTGGCAAAAGATAGAAGCGGACTTTTCCATTTGTATTATTGTACTGTCTGTATGATTTGATTAATGAATTTTTTTAGCTACCTAACGTATATTAGCATTTATTATTTCTTGGGCACTGTATTAAGTGCCTTAAATCCGTGAATCTCAGAGTAACCTAATGAGATACCAACATTTATTTAGTGGTTATTTGTTTCAGTCACTATTCTAAGAGCTTTACATATACTACCTCATTTAGTCGTTTTAAGATGTCAATACTATTATTTTTCATCCATCTTAGAAGCATTTGTCCTAGCCGACACATCTATTATTTCTGCTAGCCCAACTCAAGTCAGCCAGAGCAAATATGTATATATTTAATAGCAAAGCTTTTCTTCAATTTCTTTTTGCCTCAGTCACTGTC
>NW_011888782.1:32518369-32522110 GCF_000151845.1 Pteropus vampyrus | reverse complement strand
CTGTCAGACTTACCTGTCTGTTACCTGCCCCCCCCCCCCCCAGGAGTGGGAAGTTCAGGAGGATGGTAAATAGAATTTACACATAGGTGTTAAAATCCAAGAACAGAAAGCATCTGTATCTTGCTCCCTTGGGGTGGGGTTGACTGTGATAACAGGCTAGCCTACCCGTCATTGCAAGATAACAGTGAAACAGATATATGAGAGTCTAGGCAGAAAGCCTTGTGGAATTTCGCTTTGCCTAGCACAGGGAGAATCCAGGAGCATGGGATCTGGAGAATGAGAGATAACATCTGTAAGCACAAGATAACTCGACTGGAACACAGCAGCCTTAGTTTGGAATGCCAGCATAGATAGATGTTTGTAACTATGGATCAGTAGCCCTGTCCCACGGCTTGGCATTATGTAAACCCCCAGGAATGTAGATGCAATGCCAGAGATTGGGACAATCGTATAGTGTTGGGGAGCAGGGGGCTGAACTGACAGATAATGCGGCATTGACTGAAGCTGTCTCTAACTCTAGCTGGAAGGCAACATGAAATAAAAATGAAGTTCAGTTAAAAAAAATAGAGAGAAATGCACATTTCTTACATATTTGTATTATAGAAAAATCTAGAAATAGAGAAAAATATAGGGAAAAGTTACATTCTTGCTCGTACCCCTTATAATGAACACACATGTGTAGACCAAGTGAATAGGTCTATGGGGCTGGACAGAGAAATTAATCTGTCTCCATTCTACCCTCTCATTTTATAGCAAAATGATACTGAGAATAACATTCCCATAAATACCAACATGATTTGTAAAAAGACCAAGGATTTCTGCCAATGATACATGAAAACAAAGCAATGAAGAAAAAATAATAATAAAGCCATTACTGGTTTTTGTTTTTTAGATCATTCAATATTGTCATCATTCATTTATTTTTTCAATTTTCACATTTTTTAAATTTCATATTAGTTTTAGGTATACAGTACAGTGATTGGACATTTATATAATTTATGAAGTGAATCCCTTGATTAGTCAAGTCTCACCTGGCACTACACATAGTTCTTACAATATTGTTGACTATATTCTCTATGCTGTATTCTACATCCCCACGACTGTTCTGTAGCTGCTAATTTATCTTTATCTTTTCACTTTTTTCACCCAGCCTCCCAATCCCCCTCCCCTCTGGCAGTTTGTTCTCTGTATCTGTGAGTCTGTTTTTGTTTAGTTTGTTCATTTCTTTTGTTCCTTAGATTCTGCATGTAAGTCAAATAATGCAATATTTATCTTTCTCTATCTGACTTATTTCATTCAGCATAATACCCTCTAGGTTCATCCGTATCATTGCAAATGATAAGATTTCACTTTTTATGGCTATTTGTTGAAGAGACTGTCTATTTTTGCCTCCTTTGTCATAGATTAAATAACCATATAGGCGTGGATTTTTTTCTGGGCCCTTTTCTCTGTTCTATTGATCTATTTATCTGTTTTTATGCCAGTACCATGCTGTTTTGATTACTACAACATTGTAGTATAGTTTTATATCAGGTGATACCTCCAACTTTGTTCTTCTTTCATGAGATTGCTGTGGCTATTCAGGGTCTTTATAATTCCATATCAAATTTAGGATTATTTACTCTAGCTCTCTGAAAAAGGCCATTGGTATTTTGATAGGAATTGCACTGACTTTATAGATTGCTTTGGGTAGTATGGCCATATTAATGATGTTGATTCTTCCTACCTATGAGCATGGTGTATGCTTCCATTTATTTGTATCTCCTTCACTTTCTTTTTTCAATGACTTAACAATTTTCCAAGAACAGGTTTTTTGCCTCCCTGGTTAAATTGATTCTTAGGTATTTTATTGTTTCTGATGCAATTGTAAGAGGAATTTTTTCTTAATTTATCTTTCTGATAGTTCATCGTTGGTGTATAAAAATACAACTGACTTTTGAAAATTAATTTTGTATCCTGCTACTTTACCAAATTCATTGATAGGTTCTAACAGTTTTTTGGTGAAATCTTTAGGATTCCCTATATATAGAATCATGGCATCTGCAAATAATGACAGTTTTACTTCTTTTCCAATTCAGATGCCTTTTATTTCTCTTTCTTATATGATTGCTGTAGCACAGACTTCTAAAACTATGTTGAATAGAAGTGGTGAAAATGGACATCCTTGTCTGGTTCTTGATCTTATGGAACGTGCTTTTAGCTTTTCCCTGTTGAGTGTGATGTTACTTATAGGGTTGTCTTATATGGCCTATATTATGTTGAACTGTGTTCCTTCTATGCCCACTTTGCTGACAGTTTTTACCTTGGATGCTGGATTTTGTCAAATGCAATTTCTGCATCTATTTTTATGATCATGTGATTTTTATCTTTCAATTTGTTTATGTGGTGTATTATATTAATTGATTTGTTGATGGTAAACCAACCTTGCATCCCAGAAATAAATCCCACTTGATCATGGTGTATGATATTTTAATGCATTGCTGAATTTGATTTGCTAATATTTTGTTGAGGATTTTTGCATCAATGTTCATAGGGATATAGGCCTATAATTTTCTTCTTTTGCAGTGTCTTTGGTCTTGGAATCAAGATAATGGTGGCTTCATAAAAATAGTTTGGGAGCCTTCCTTCTTCTTGAATTTTTTGAAAAAATTTGAGAAGAATAAGTGTTAATTCTTCTTTAAATGGTAAAATTCATTTATGAAGCCATCTAGACCAGGACTTTTGCTTTTTGGAAGTTATTTGATTACTGATCTGATTTTGATCATGGTAATGGGTGGGTTCAGATTTTCTGTTTCTTCTTGACTCAGTCTTGGGGATTGTATGTTTCTAGGAATGTAGCCATTTCTTCCACATTGTCCAATTTGTTGGCATATAATTGCTCATAAGATTTTCTTATAATCCTTTGTGTTTCTGTGTAGTCTGTTGTTACTTTCCTCTTTCATTTCTGATTTTATTTATTTGGGTCTTCTCTCTTTTTTTCTTAATGAATGTAGTTAGTTTATTAATTTTGCTTTTGCCTTTCAACGAACCAGCTCTTGGTTTAGTTGATCTTTTGTATTGTTTTCCTAGACTCTATTTCATTTATTTCCACTCTGATCTTTATTATTTCCTTCCTTCTACTCACTTTGGGCTTTGTTTGCTGTTCTTTTTCTAGTTCTTTTAAATGTAGGGTTAAATTGTTTATTTGAGATTTTTCTTGTTTCTTGATGTAAGCCTACATTGCTATGAATTTCCCTCTCAGGACTGTTTTCACTGTGTCCCATAGATTTTGAGTCATTGTGTTTCTATTTTTATTTGTCTCTAGGTATCTTTTGATTTCTTCCTTGATCTCATTGTTAACCCATTCATTGCTTAGTAGCATGTTATTTAGCCTCCATGTGTTTGTGTATTTTCCATTTTTTTTCTTGTAGTTGATTTTTAGTTTCATACCATTGTGGTTGAAGAAGATGATATGATTTCAGCCTTCTTAAATTTATTGAGACTTTTTATGGCTTATTATGTGGTCTACCCTGGAAAATGTTCCATGTGCACTTGAGAAGAATGTATATTCTGCTACTTTGAGATGAAACACTCTAAAAATATCAATTAAATCTGTATGGTGTAGTGTGCCATTTAAGGCTGCTATTTCCTTGTTGATTTTCTGTCTGGAAGATCTGTCCATTGGTGTCAATGTGGTATTAAAGTCTCCTACTATGTGTATATTACTGTCAATTTCTTCCTTTATGTAGGTCAAAAATTACT
>NW_011888782.1:32471703-32518319 GCF_000151845.1 Pteropus vampyrus | reverse complement strand
TGGATGCTGGATTTTGTCAAATGCAATTTCTGCATCTATTTTTATGATCATGTGATTTTTATCTTTCAATTTGTTTATGTGGTGTATTATATTAATTGATTTGTTGATGGTAAACCAACCTTGCATCCCAGAAATAAATCCCACTTGATCATGGTGTATGATATTTTAATGCATTGCTGAATTTGATTTGCTAATATTTTGTTGAGGATTTTTGCATCAATGTTCATAGGGATATAGGCCTATAATTTTCTTCTTTTGCAGTGTCTTTGGTCTTGGAATCAAGATAATGGTGGCTTCATAAAAATAGTTTGGGAGCCTTCCTTCTTCTTGAATTTTTTGAAAAAATTTGAGAAGAATAAGTGTTAATTCTTCTTTAAATGGTAAAATTCATTTATGAAGCCATCTAGACCAGGACTTTTGCTTTTTGGAAGTTATTTGATTACTGATCTGATTTTGATCATGGTAATGGGTGGGTTCAGATTTTCTGTTTCTTCTTGACTCAGTCTTGGGGATTGTATGTTTCTAGGAATGTAGCCATTTCTTCCACATTGTCCAATTTGTTGGCATATAATTGCTCATAAGATTTTCTTATAATCCTTTGTGTTTCTGTGTAGTCTGTTGTTACTTTCCTCTTTCATTTCTGATTTTATTTATTTGGGTCTTCTCTCTTTTTTTCTTAATGAATGTAGTTAGTTTATTAATTTTGCTTTTGCCTTTCAACGAACCAGCTCTTGGTTTAGTTGATCTTTTGTATTGTTTTCCTAGACTCTATTTCATTTATTTCCACTCTGATCTTTATTATTTCCTTCCTTCTACTCACTTTGGGCTTTGTTTGCTGTTCTTTTTCTAGTTCTTTTAAATGTAGGGTTAAATTGTTTATTTGAGATTTTTCTTGTTTCTTGATGTAAGCCTACATTGCTATGAATTTCCCTCTCAGGACTGTTTTCACTGTGTCCCATAGATTTTGAGTCATTGTGTTTCTATTTTTATTTGTCTCTAGGTATCTTTTGATTTCTTCCTTGATCTCATTGTTAACCCATTCATTGCTTAGTAGCATGTTATTTAGCCTCCATGTGTTTGTGTATTTTCCATTTTTTTTCTTGTAGTTGATTTTTAGTTTCATACCATTGTGGTTGAAGAAGATGATATGATTTCAGCCTTCTTAAATTTATTGAGACTTTTTATGGCTTATTATGTGGTCTACCCTGGAAAATGTTCCATGTGCACTTGAGAAGAATGTATATTCTGCTACTTTGAGATGAAACACTCTAAAAATATCAATTAAATCTGTATGGTGTAGTGTGCCATTTAAGGCTGCTATTTCCTTGTTGATTTTCTGTCTGGAAGATCTGTCCATTGGTGTCAATGTGGTATTAAAGTCTCCTACTATGTGTATATTACTGTCAATTTCTTCCTTTATGTAGGTCAAAAATTACTCTATATATGTAGGTGCTCTTATATATATGAGTGCATATATATGTATACATGTGCATAAATGTTTACTAGGGTTATGTCCTCTTGTTGTAGCGATCCCTTTATCATTATGTAATGTCCTTCTTAGTCTCTTATTATAGCCTTTGTTTTAAAGTCTATTTTGTCTGATGTAAGTATTATTTCACCACCTTTTTTATTTCACTTACATTTGCATGAAATATTTTTTTTCCATCCCTTTACTTTTTAGTCTGTGTCATTTGATCTGAAGTGGGTCTCCTGCAGACAGCATATGCATGGGTATTGTTTTCTTATCCATTCAACTACACTGTTTCTTTTGATTGGAACATTTAATCCATTTACATTAAAAGTGGTTATCAATAGGTACAAAGTTATTGACATTTTATTATTCATACTTATATTTGTTCCCCCTTTCTTCTTTTTACAGAAGTCTCCTTAACATTTTTGTAATACCAGCCTTGTTGGTGATGAATATTTTTAGATTTTTTCCATCTAGAAAGCTCTTTATCTCACATTCCATTTCAATTGAGAGCCTTCCAGGGTAGATGAGTCTTGGTTTTAGGTTCTTTTTTTCATCACTTTGAATATTTCTTAACGATCCTTTTTGGCCTGAAAAGTTTCTGTTGAAAAATCAGCTGACATTCTTATGGAAGTACCCTTGTAAGTAACTTGCTACTTTTTTTTTGGTGCTTTTAAGATTGTCTCTTTGTGTTTAACCTCTGGCATTTAATTAGGATATGTCTTAGTGTGGATCTGTTTGGATTCTCATTGTTTGGGACTCTTTTGTGCTTCATGGACTTGTATATCTATCTCCTTTCCCAAGTTAGGGAAGTTTTCTGTCACCCTTTCTTCAAATAGGTTCTCAATCCCTGGCTCTCTCTTCCTTCTGGTACCCCTATAATGATGAGAGATCTCTTAAACTAGCTTCATTGTTTTTGGATTTGTTTTTCTTGTTGCTATTCTGATGGAGTGTTTTCTGCTATCTTGTCTTCCAACTTGCTGATTCAATCCTCTGCTTCATCTAATCTACTGTTTATTCCTTCCAGTGTATTCTTCATTTCAGTTATTATATCCTTCATTTCTGACTGGTTCTTTTTTATGGTTTCTATGTCCTTTTTTTATGCTTACTATCTCTCTACTGAAGTCCTCACTGAGATCATATATTCTCCCCCTAAGTTCATTGAGCATTCTCATAACCAGTGTTTTGAATTCTGTATCTGGTAGGTTGCTTGCCTTTATTTTATTTAGTTTTTTTTTTTCCCCCCTGGAGTTTTCTTCTGTTGTTTAATTTACAGGATGTTTCTTTGTTTTTTCATTTTAGTCGCCTTTGTGTTTGTTTCTATGTATTAGGAAGATTTGCTGCATGGTCTTTAGTACTAGGTGTCCTGTGTGGCCCAATTGCAGTCTCCCTGATCACCTATGCCAGGGGGCTCTGGGCATGTTTCTTGCATGGGTTGTGTGTGTTCTCTTGTTGTAGCTAAGCTTAGATTGCTATTACCATGTCAGTTGATGGGACTGACTCTTGGTCTGAGTGGCTATGAGGATTTGCCACAAGGTAGGAGCTGCTGTGTAGGATCTGTCTCCTTGGAGTGGACATTCATCCCAGCAGGCTTGTGTACCTGTTGAGACCACTCTTTGGGTGTGCTGTTTATGGGGCTAGTCCGGTGGTGCTCTGTGTGCTGTGATGCCATCCTCCAGGTATGTTGGTTCTGTGGTACCTTGGGAGGGGGTTCCTGTATGGGCCAAGGTCAGCCACTGCCTTTGATTGCTCAAGGATACCTGATAGGAGCTACAAAGTGCTATAATGACGGTTGCTTCCTATGCTGGATCTGGAGGCAAGTGGAAGAGACTACGCTGCAAGCTGAGGTTGGTTACCCCACCCCCAGTACTGGGCTTGGAGTGGCTTAGCAAAAAGAGTAGTACGCCTCAAGGCCTGAGGCTGCCTACCAGCTTCCCATCAGGCTCCACAGCTGAAAGAGCCTTTGGATGATACATGAGTTAGGTAGGTTGGGGACCCAGGGAGTTACCAGGGTAAAGCAAGCCAATTTTACTCAGCCAGTGGAGATTCAGGTTTTGTTGTCAGTCCTAAACATGTAGCCTCTCATAAAAGTCTTCAATCGCCACAAGGTCAGCTGCTGCCTGCCTTGAGTCCTCAGACACCCAAAATCCGTTCAAGAAATACTGTAGCTTGGGGATGGGGCTGGTGGCCCACCATTAAAAGTCTCTCCTGGGATGCACAAGCCACACACAGGCCACACAAGCAAGTTGAAGGCTGCTGTCAAATTCTCAGCCTAGGGAAAGCACAGGGTGGGGCTGGCTGCCTGGGAATGGGCTTGCCAGGGGCAATTTGTGGGTTGAGTGGGGCAGGGTCTCAGGGGAACACGAGGTACAGCTGGCCAATCTCACTGGGCCAATGCAGATTCAGAATTGATCATGCGGAGGGGAGGGTTCAACATAGGCAAGATGGCGCCAGTCTGTAGAGTGTACAGGAGGGAGCCCCGACAAAAGAACAATGGACAATGGTGGCTGTACCTCCGGCCCTTGCCCCGATGCTTCACAACTCTGCTTTTCCTGTATGTCTCTTGTGCCCCCCAAGCTGCTGACCCTCCACCAGAGCCCAGGGTGAGTGTCTGCAAGTGAGTGAGTGTGTGAGCAGACCCTTTACAGGAGACATCTGAGATTTCAGGTTTCTTCTGTCTCACCCAGATGGCCAGAATCCTCACTGATTTTTACAGTCAGATTTTGTGGGAACTCCTCTTCCGGGGACTGGAAACTTCAGGCTGAGGAACTCCTGTGTGCGGCTAGGGCTCCTACTCCTTCATGGGGGCTTCTGCAGCCATGCTCTCCTTCTTGGTGCTCAATTGCCATATGTGGGTTTGGGGCCAGCTTGTTTCACATTTCTGCCCCTCCTACTAGTCTTGATGTGGCTTTTTGTTTATATGCTGCACTTCAGGTGGTTCTCCAAGTTGATTGTTTTATAATTTGGTTGTAATTATAATGCAGTAGTAGGAGGAGGTGAACCCCACTTTTACCTAGCTTATCATCTTGACTTTACTCCCATTACTGGTTTTTAAAAGGTAAAATTTATATAAAATTTTCAGAATTTGCAGGAAAATCTACCTCAGCAAACTACAGAAGCAGTCACTTGTTTCTAAGTGGTTATCCCTAAGTTACATTTTTTAGTTTTAACAGATATGGATTATTTTGGAAGTAGGTGCTCTCTAACATTTGTAGTCTCTGTATTTTCTATGTGTATTTATAGTAGTTTGTTTTCCCCAGAGATCCAATGTCTTTGAGATTTTGCTCTTTACCATGTGGCTTTAGGAGCAAGATCTCATATTGCTAGGATGCCATAATGAAGGAGCCACATTGCTGCTTTTCTTTTCCCATATCCTGAGCAGACCCTGTTATTTCTTCTGTTTATAGTTTATGATTCTGCTTCCACAAAACCAAAGTTCTCTGGTGGTTAATACTTTAGCTGCAACATTCCCTGAGTTAGCGATGAGATTGAAGCTTCCTTAGTTTTGTCCACATCCAAATGCCCATTTTTGTACTGTGCTCTCTATCTTCAGGTGTTCGGGAGGTTCTTCTGTCATTTGTCTACCTACAGACTGATTTGGTTCTTGGCTGCAGTGACGCTATGCAGGGCGCAAGGTAAACATACTCAATTCCCCTGCTTGGAGTCCAGGAAATACGATTTCTGGAGTGGAGAGATTTGTTGTTTGTGCTGTGCTGGTTCATTTGTCTGCATGAATTGTTTAAACATGTAATTCTCTTGGAAGAGTAAGAGTGGTTCTTTCTGCTTCCCACAGTTTTGTTTTCAAAGTGGAAGAAGACTTTGCTATTTAGGCACTGTTTCTATAGATAAAACTAGACATGAAAAAAAATTCTAATTCAGATATATTTTACCTATAGAATTGAATAAATTTTAAAATAATAATTACCTATGTTTATAAAGACATGGAAATGCTTGAGGGAGTATAGATGAATACGACCCTTTGGAAGGTAATCTGGTGTGCCCCTCTTTTACAGAAAAATCTAGAAATTAATGAAATATAGAGATTACAAAGGTTCACATGGTCTACTATATAAAACTTATGCCTGTGCTGTCCACTTATCTGCTGAATTGCCTAGTTGTGCCAGACCTTCCTCCTCTGTTTCAGTAGAGGCCAACCCTCTCTTGCTGCTGGCTTTTCATCACCTTCCATATGACTTTGTGATATATCAGCCATCATAGGTGAACGAAGAACAGGTTTTATACCATCTGCAACACAGGATTTAACAATTGACTGGGGGAATCTGAATAGAATTCTATATAAGCATTCTATATAAGTAAAAAATTGTAAGCGTTCCACTAAATTATTTCTTCCATAGTCAAAGAGAAAAATCACCCAAGAAGTACAACTGAAGCTTTGATTCCTTTTCTATTCTCCATTTTAAAAGCAGAAATTTCTCCAAATCTCTTCTTTGCAAAATCTCAACAAACCCCAATCCCAACAACAGGTATTGCTCCCAGAACGTTTCATATCTACCAAGAGTAAAACTGGACTCATGCAACACTCAGAGATTCCAAACTGTATTTGTTGCTATGTTCAACTTTTCATGCCTGATATTGGGGGATTGTTGAGAGAATATTGCTTGTTTGTGCTTTTATTTTTTTGAATTACACTAGCCAACATTTAATCTATATTATTAGTCTTAAAAAACAGACTAATCTATTGGTGTTTTTCATTAAGTCTACATTTTGTGTACTATTTCATTAGTTTGTGCTTTTATCTTTATTAATTCACTCCTTTTATCTACTTATTTACTTTTTGGTGTGGGTAGGATGTTTGGATTTGTGTGTGTATTCATTTTTCAATCTCTCTCGTTTCCTAATAAATGAAATTGGGATTAAATATTTCCCTCTAAGAACTGCTTTATCAGTTTCTGCAGATTTTAATATATTCTCATTGTCATTCACGGTAATTTATAATTCTTGCTGTGATTTCTTCTGTAATTACAGGGTTAAAAGAACATATGAATTTCTAATCTTATTGCATTGTGCACAGTGTTCAGTCATACGGTAGCACCATTTTTTTGTATCTTATTTTAAGCTTAATTTGGGGGAATATTCCATATGTTTTTGAAAAAATTGTATGTTCTCTTTTGGATAAAAGGTTATACATGCATATATATGTGATTTATGTATAAATATTTGTTTTTCAGATCTTCTATATTCTTATATTTGACTTTTCTGCTATACTTATTTTTAAATATATGCAAGTAAATATTCTCAGAGAACTGTGGAAATGCTCCCGTTATGATTGTGGATTTATAAATTTTTCTTTCTAGTTCTAGTAGCTTTTTATATATTTCTGAGTTATATTTTTAGGTACATTGAGGTTCATGATTAATATATATCAATTTAGATTTTTCCTATTATTATTTTGAAAAATATGTTTTTGTCCCTTGCAGTGTTTTTTTTTTTCTTCCATTCTCCCTTTTCTCTTCTTTTAAAAGTCTTATAGGACTGATGCTGAAACATTTCAGGTCTTTGAATTTTTCTTGAATCCCTTCCATATCTTTATTCCTATGTGCTACACTCTGGAAGAATTCAATGACCTGTTCTTCCTGCTTACTAATTTATTCCTCAGTGATATCCATTCTGAGAAGTCAGTCAATCTATTACGATTTTATATTTTTCATTATTTACATCTCTAATTTCTACTATTTATAATGCTGACTTCTTTTTATACTTTAAGATATCACATTTATTTCTGTCCAGATATTTATCGATTTATGATATCTTTCTTCATTTGGTATGAATTCTTAAATTTGTAAAGTTTACTATTCCTCCTTCAATGGGTTAGCTTTCTCAAATGTTTGGGTATTTGTAATTATATTGAGATTTCTCATTGAATAATCTATTGTGTCAATATGAGTAGCCAGCATTAGAGGTGGAAAAAATTATTGCCATGCCTTATATTCTGCACTGCATTCCATAAAAATGAGGGAATGTGTAGATTGTCATTTAGTTGTCAAAGCTCTCTGCTACCATCAGTCTCCTGGAGCATTGTCCTGTGTATCTCTTTGCCTTATGTTGCTATATGCATTGTTGCTTCCTGGAAGTGGATACCACTATTGCTGCCCCTTCCTTTGTAGTGTGTGTGTGTGTGTGTGTGTGTGTGTATGTGTGTGTGTGTGTGTGTGTGTGTGTGTGTGTGAGAGAGAGAGGGGGGGGCGGGGAAGAGAGAAAAAGAAATGTATAGGGCTGTTACATATTTATCACTTAAACTATTCATTATGCCTATTGTCTATTGGCCCTTTCCTGCCCCTGGCTTCTACCTCTCTTGGCATAAACACATTTGGCAATGCTTCTATCTTCTCTGGCAATTTCAACTTTTAACCTCATTCCACCTACTTTCCAGCTTACAGAGAGATCCTTCACACAGTTTCTTGTCACTGAGAATTTGCCTTCCTGTTTTCTACTCTTTTATTCTTAAAGATGAAAAAAAACATATTTGAACTTATATTTACCTAGCAACATCAGGAGAGTAGGTGAATGTTTTCTTTTTTGTATTTTTCTCTTATCTTTTCTATATTTGACTTTGAACACACATTATTTTTAATAAAAAAAACAAGTATTTGTATATATATTAAATTTAAAATAAAAATGTTTTTTATGATTCCATGATGAAAGTGGTGACCCAAGATGAAAGAGAGCTGCTGAACACACCTGCTTCCTTACGATGCTCTCTGGAAACTTCCCATGAAGTCTTGATTGTGACGTGGCAGAAAATCAAAGCCGTAAGCCCAGAAAACATGGCTACCTTCAGCAAGAACCATGGTGTTGTGGTCCAGACTGCCTATAAGGATAAGATAAACATCACTGAGCTGGGACTCCAGAGCTCAACCATTACCTTCTGGAATACTACCTTGGATGATGAGGGGTGTTACAAGTGCCTCTTCAATACTTTTGGTTCCGGGAAAATCTCAGGAATAGCCTGCCTCACCCTCTTTGGTAAGAATCTGAGAATACATTGTCTCTGACTAGAAATGTTATTTCCAAGAATGTTTGGAACATAGTAGTAGTACCTAGTTTTTCAGGAGCCTAACCCCAGAAAGATTTGTGAGAAGACACTCGGCTTTTCATGTCTACTATAACTGTGGTTATGGTTATTGGAAAGTTCATGAGGTCAGTATGAGTCTGTCTGGATTTATCTTTTCTCTGTGGAATCCTGTTGTTAGGAGGAATAAATTAAGGACCATGGTGAAACCAACTGCTCCATAAGTGGTGACACGATTCAGACCTGGCTTTGCCATTAGCAATTAAGTGACCCTACATGAATCCTGTTCATTTTCTACACCAGAGTTAATTTATCTGCACAATAAATGTGAAATAGATCATCTGCAGGGGATTTAATAGCTTTAATGTTTTTGGATCTAAAAACATTATGATCTAAAAACAGAATGGGCTAACATGGATCTAGTATTTGTGGTCCTTCTCATTTTGTTTCAGTGTAGCTCTCTCAGGATTGATTGATAAGGAGACATACAGCAGAGGGTCTTCATACTTGATGTCAAACTATGGATTTAACTGGATAATGAGTATGAAGAGGCTTAGTTTGACAAGATTTTTTCCTCTTAACTGATACATAGCAGAGATCAAGAACTGAGAAGTATGAATAAGGGGTAACTTTGGAGCATGGCATATTTGGTGGTAGTTTTAGGAGGGAAAAGACAAACAGGGTTATTATGAAAGTTAATGTGAAAGTTTGAGCACACCAGGTATATTAGACATAGGGTAAAAGGAGGCTCAGTAAATAAGAATGCAAGGGAGATATGACAATACCAAATACAAGTTTCTTTCACTTATTTGGCTATAATGAATCCTCTCTTCAGGATCTTACATCGGGCTTTCTTCATGATTTCTACTTCTTTCATTCTGTTTCTCTGTCTCCCTCTGTCTCTCTCTCTTCCCTTTCTCTCCAGTCTTCCCTCCCACTCTCTTTCTTTACTTTTTTTCTCCCTCCTTTACTCCCTCCCTCTTTTTTCCCTTCCTTCTCTCTCTCTCTTTCACTTCCTCCTATTTCATTCTTCTTTATCTTTCTTGTATCGTAACTTTTTTCATTTCTGTTCTTTTTCTTTTCTTTCTCTTTTTGCTTATCTTTCTTTCTGCTACTCCACTTCCTTTACTCACAATCTTTTGTTTTTTTTGTTTTTGTTTTTGTTTTTTCTGAAAACCAGGCTCCTCTGAGTCTTTTAGCTAGTAATACTGTAGTTCTTTTCTACACTGGCCTTTGCCAGCCACACCTTCTAGCTTTTATCTGTCATTCTTCAATATACCAGAGAAACCTGCCATCCAGTCTGACCACATCAACCATAGTTATCTTCTTTTATTTTAATCTCTCTTCTCCAGTGCGCATTGATGTTGGTAATCTGGGCATCGATGCTGGTAAACTCTTTGGACAGAGTCACAGCCCTATAGCCCCATTTCCTCCAACCCACTGTCACCCGCCCACCTCTTGAACCTCTAAGTATAGAACAGGCTTTCATTTAGCATTGCCTTGTAATTATTTTGTGGGCTACCAAGCCAACCACAGAAAGGCAGGCCTGCATTTGTTCAGCAGAGATGAACTATACTCCAATGAAAATAACTCATTAGTCAAGGGAATTTTTAAAAGGGAACAGGGTAAAGTTGTCCTAAAAATAATGTCCTTTTCTCATAAACTAGTTATTTTCTCTTAACTCCATTAGGTGATCTCCAAGGTCCTTCAATTGTCATTCTGTGATAATTTAGTTATTGGCTGTGAGTTCATAATTTACTTTTTGTATAAATATCCCAAACAGGGATTTTCCAAGTTTCTTCCATGCAACTCATTTACTGGTTCAGCCCCAAGCAGAAAATTACTGTCGCTAGGCAGCAGTCCCTCTATGGGCCCTCTGCTTTGAAACTGCCCTAGGTGCTTCTGAGACATGCAGGTCACCTGTATGGGGGTGCTCACTGGTGATCATTGTTAAACTATTTGTGAAGAATACCCAGAAGAAGGCAGAGATGCTGCATTACCTGTGAAAAAGAACAGAATAATTAGGGTCTAGACTATTTTATAGAGAAGGTATCTTCTGTCTATTGAGCTAATTCTCCTAGAGGCAAACTGTGGAGAAAATTTTTCTTGTCATGGAGTTTTACTAGGCCAATCCCATCAGAGAATTAGACAGGAAGAACTGAGAAGGCCTCACTTTGGACTAGATATGCCAACTTATCTTTGTAGCCCCCATTGTCTTTCTGTAAAAATAGTTTTGTCATCTCTCTGAGGAGAGTGAGGGATTCAGACCAGGTACTTAATTGATGGCAGACTATAATTTTTTTTTGTCCCAGTACAGCCCACAGTAGTCCTTAACTATAAATTCTTTGAAGACCACCTAAATATCACTTGCTCTGCCAATGCCCGACCAGCCCCTGTGATCTCCTGGAAGGTCTCTGGGTCAGGAATGGACAACAGTACTGAGATTTTCTCACACCCCAATGGCACCACATCTGTCACCAGTGTCCTCCAGGTCAAGGACCCCAAGAGTCAAGTGGGGAAGGAGGTGATCTGCCAGGTGCTGCACCTGGGGACTGTGACCAGCTTCAGGCAAACTGTGAACAAAGGTAAGAGAAGATGGGCCTTAGCAAAGGAGCTAATAGAGGAGAGAATGGAGTAAGTAGGGAAATAAAAGCAGTTGAAGAAGCCAATAAAGCTTACCAATATTACTTTGGTAATGTAGTATAGTGCCCACATACCAAATACTTCTGCTGAGATCCATCCATTCATTTCTTCTTCCATGCTACTAACATTTAATGAATGTCTGTTGTGTGCCAGGCTTTGCGACAATGAAATGTGACAATGAGCAAGACTCAGTCCCTGCACTCAGAGAACATCCAGTCTATTAGGAAATATAGAAGTGGCTGGGCAATTGTAAAACTGTATGTTAAATGCTTCAATAAGAAAGCTATGGTGCACCATGGGAGGCTTGCAGGTGGGAAGGAGAAGCATCAGCTTAATATGGGAAGATTAGGAAGATTTCCTGGAAGAAGTGGCATCTCTAATGAATCATTTGCATAATCTACACTGTGAGAAAAGGAGAATAGTGCTTTTAGGAAAGGGGCCGATCTAAGTGTTAGCCTCACTGCTTTTAAAATAAACTATCTCCTGTTCAAGACCCCTTTTGCTCTCTTGTGTTTCCATCTAAGCTGCTGTCTCTGGGCCTCATGATATAGAAAATAAGGGTTATCTTCTATAACCCTTATAGAAGATAAGGGAGAGAAAATAAAGAGAGCAGTGATAACAACCAGTTTTCTTTCTCTCTGTAGTTTTGAAGCACTAACTCTGGATGAGACACTCAGTAATAAGCCTTCTAAAAAGATATTGCTGCTTTTTTCAGGATGAGAGGTGGCATTTTGAACAATAAAACCTGGAAAAACTTTCTCATGCATGCCTCATTAGTGTAGTGTCCTCTAAGGAACATCTCCTGTAGTCATTTCTGAGTCTTTGAAAAAAACTTAACCAAAAAGTTGCCATTTAAGTAGATTTTGTCAAAAGGCTTGGAGTGTTAGATTTGAACATTTGTGTAATGAACCTCAGATTCAGCCAAGGCGAAGGGTAAATTTCCCTGAAAAACAAGAACCTAAAAAAGAACGTGTCTTTCTTTTCCAAAAATACCAAAGTTGACTTGTATTATTTATAATGATTTTTTCCCTTTATATTTCTCTATTTTCTAAAACTTCCTCAATAAACATAATACTTTAATGGACAGTATAGCAAAGAATGTGTGCTTTGGAGGCAAACAGAACTTTGAACAAGCTTTGGTTTTATTCGTTACAATGCCGATTTTGGATTTACTTAACTTCTCTGAGCTTCAGTTTTTGTTTTTTAAATCTGTTAGATAATAATAATATCTAACTCGAGTTGTTTTGAGATTAAATGTAATAACATATTCAAGCTCTTATTACATAGTAACCACATAAAATATGTTAGCTATTATTATTATCTAATTGTTATTAAAATAATATGATGTCATGAATACAGACCTCAATATGTGTATGTGTATATATATATGAATAATTTTCATTGAAAGCTAAACTCTAGTAAAAACGCATCACAACTATTGCTTCATTGTTTTTTCCTCCACAGCTTCCTTTTGTGACTTTGTTTTTCCTCTTTCTCCCTTCAATATCTATAGGTTTTTGGTTTTCAGTTCCACTTTTGTTAAGTATCGTTTCCCTGATAATTCTTCTGATCTTAATCTCAATCTTACTATACTGGAAACGTCGTAGGACCCAAGACCGAGGTGAGTCATTACAGGTAGTAATGACAAACAAAGAAGGAAACAAATGATTTTTTAAGATCTTTATGAGTCACATAAAGATGTAAATGAAGGAATGGCAACAGTGTGTTTTGTTTATCGTTTCCAAAATACATATATGTTGATGGTATTTTAACACTTTAGCATCATTTTCTTGCAACTGGAGATTAAATTGGACATTTCTACTTTTCATTTGCTGAGATTGTTTAAAGACTAATGATTTTGTAAACTGAGAGTAAGGGTTGATAAGAGGAAATGTGGAAAATGTTTATTTGATGACTATGGAATCATCTGATGGCAAAACCAGAAAAAGAGGTTTTGGCAGCCATGCTGTTTTCTTTCTGTTAATGAGAGGGACAGTCTTTTCTCTTTTGACAGCATTCCATAGATCAACTATTCCATTTAAGGGACTGTGAAGTTGTTCGATATAATCAATAATTAAGTAATACACCCATCCCTTGATTAACGTGGTAGTTTTTTTATACATGGTAAATATAACTCCCCCCCAACCATTTACGTGGACTTTTTATATGCGGTTTCCATTTACACAGTCTCATTTTACATGGTTCTTTTTCATTTCCATTATTGGTGACTACTCTTTCTAAAAAATAATAGCTTAACTTAGCAACATACAAAGAACTAATACTTACCAACGCACAATTATTAATGACCTTCTTGTTCATTGGATGGCAAAATAAAAAAGCATAGGTGACTACTGATGTTTTTCAGAATTGATTTTACAAATGTTTTGCTCTAGAAGCTGAAAATTATATGAAGGAAAAATGTCTTCCTTTTAAAATACTTTTACTTTTAGATAATGCATCTGGTCATCCACACAATTTAGAACATCCAAATATAAAAATCATATATTTGCCACCAAATACAACTTCCTCGATCCAATCTTTGGATCAAGGCATCATTTCCATCTTCAAGATTAATTATATTTAAAGGAGTTTTAGTGATATTTTTAATAAACTTAAAGATAATGAATCATTTATAGAAGTCTGAAATAAATACACAATTTTAAGTTGTATCAAGAATCTTGCTTTACCTTTGGATAATATAGAGCCATCAACTTTAAATACTTGCTGGAGAGTAGTATAGCCAGAAGTGATTATACTGAGGAATATGGTTCCAACAACTGAAGAGGGATTAACTGGCATTATTAATTTATTAAATAAATTTCAAGAAGAAAGCTCTGACAATTTAAATGTAGATGATATTAATGAATTACTGGTTGATCACAAATTAACTAATAATGAATTAATTCATTTAATATCTGAAGCCAATCCTGATGATGAATATGGCAGCGACCTTGAACCACTTTCATTCACTGCAGAAAATATTAACAAAGCTCTTCAATTGGCTACAAAACTGGAAACTGAAATTCTAAATATAGATCCAAACATCCAATGAGCCTTAAAATTTTGAAAAGATTTTTAAAAACGTGCAGTGAATATTTGAAGAATTTATGAAAACTTAGCAAAAGATAGGGTTGGAAAGAGATCACTTAAAAACATAGATATAAATAATGAAGGTAGTACTTTCAAATATTTTGAGCAATGATGACAGTGACTTTGTGTCAATTAAAAAAAGAAAGTTACTGCTTTAGTTTACAGTACAGACACTAACAGCGAATAAAATTTATTTTGGTTTTTCTGAATTTCCATTAACTTTTTTTAATGGAAATATGTGAAATAAATGTTTTTATGACTTATATCAGCTTATTTCTTTAGTATTTTTTGTACTAGTGGACTCTTCACACGGTTTTCTTCCACGTAAAAAAAGACATGTGGAACAGATAATCCACATAAATCGAAGGACAGGTGTACTTTTTATGTTTTACTCTCACTATCTCTCAAACACTATAAGCAACATACAGAAGACCCATACTTATAATAAATGTGTGATGTCATTCTGCCCTTATAGACTATAAATTTCTCTCTACCCTCTCCAATGTCTGTCATAGTGTCTTAGTATACCAGATGCTCAATAAACATTCGTTAAAATAGTGAATGAATGAATAAATGAATGCAAAGGTAGATTTTCAGAGTGATTTTTTTCAATTCCATTTTTCTTACTGTAAATTCAATACCTTATTAATTCTGAGTCTAAAACATTGTGAGACATCATAAAACAAGAGACGCTATAGAACAAGAGGAGTCAGTTGGAGAGAGAGAATTAAATTTCTTTGGTTTCTGAAGACAGGAATAATTTATTAAAGCTAATGCAAGGCTGCTACTTATGTTGTATGTGATGGGAATTTCCTAGGGTCAAGGAATGATATGGGGGTTTTCTTCATCTCAAATGACTGAAAGATAGGGAAGGGGAAAAATGTTGGCTTTGAGTGTTATTTTAAATGTGAAAAATCTCACTCAAATGCAACCTTTTTTTTTTTTCATTTTATGCCTCATAGACTATCTTTTGTGTTTTAGATTTTTTGAATATTTAATTTTGTATAAGCCTTATATAAATACCAAATTAATTCTTGTGATTTCATTTTTAAAAAAATAGCAACAAATCTTCAGTGCCAGTTACTCCTTTGTAAAATTAGATAAATTATTTGTTTTGTTAGGGAGAAGAGATGGCAGATTAGCTGATTTTAGTGCATATAAATAGAAGCCCAGAGACCTCATTAGTACTTCGCAGAATATTAAAAGCAGAAGGCTGATTCTACTTTATCCAAACATTTTGCTTTGCCATTTAGGAACTGAAGCCCACAGAGGAAAGCTGACTTTTTTTCCCTAAGGTAACATCAGACTTAAGACTATAACTCTGGTCTCCTGACATCTTCCAGAATGTTCTTCTGGTCATGAGATCCTGGACTCTTGATTTGAAAGGCACTGTTGTTATCATTTCCCCTTATTTTAGTCTGTGCTTGCTGCTGTTTTCTTTTGTGAAGTTTAAACAGAAAGTATAAGGTGTTCAAATTCATTTTTAAAAGTCCCTTTTGGACAAGAATTATAATATAGTCTATTCAAGCCTGAGATAAATTCTACTAGAAAGAGGGCATTAAAAGAATTGTCCTTTGTTCATTAAATAAGTCTTGGATTTTCTGGAAATATAACTGTCCAGTGCCTTATCCAGTTCCCAAAACAAAGAGTCAGCTTATCTCTGTACCCGGACTTTTTCTCATTTATGAAATACAGTAGACTCTTCCTTACACTTATCTGAGGGGTATACCTTCCAAGACCCTCAGTGGATGCCTGAAACTGCACATGGTGCCAAACTCTATGAAAAATATGTTTTTTTGCCTATACATACATACCTATGATAAAGTTTACTTTATAAATTTGGCACAATAGGAGATTAGCAACAACAATAATAAAGCAGAGCAATGATACCAATATACTATAATAAAGTTATATGCTGTGACATTATTAAGTAAAATAAGGGTTACTTTAACACAAGCACTGCCAATACTGCTGCGATAGCTCTGATAACCTACATGGCTACTAAGTGACTAATGGGCGGGGAGCATATTACAGAATGGATATGCTGGGCAAAGGGATGATTCACATCCAGTTGTAGGAAGGAGTAGGACGGTGCAAGATTTCAACATGCTACTCAGAACAGTGCAAAATTTCAAACATTTAAATTATTTATTTCTGCAATTTCCAATATTTCAGACCACATTTAACTGCAGGTAACTAAAACGGTGGAAAGCGAAAGCACAATTAAGGGGGGACTGTAAACAACCGAACCTGTATGAAATCTTGTAAGCACTAGGATTGCCATTTACTGATGATGTCTTTATGACATAAAGCCACTTCAGTTAGCAACACTGAATGTTCAGTGGCATATTTTGAGTGACTGAATTTTTTTGTCTGGTTTCAAAAATTATAACAGCCAGATCATTTGATCCCTTATACTTAAATAGCTACGAAAACTAAGTGTAGATTATGCTGGAGACTTAAATGCTCAAAGATGAGGAAATACTGGTTTAAAACCAAAATTTAAGTTGTACAAAGTTGGAAAAAAGGGAAGAAAATCACAGAAGATAGAGACATTTTTTATTTCTTCAAATAACAAATTCTGATTGTCAATTTGTGATGAGAGTAAATAGTCCTACTACTTTTGCTTTCCATCTTTCCTTTCCATTTTACTTTTGGTTATTCTTTTTTCCTCTTTTTCTTCCCATCATCTGAAAACATAAAACTTTTGGTTGGCCAGGGAAAATATCACTAAAACTTTTGACCTTGTGACTTGAAACATGGTGATGTAAATAGAAATAGGAGAGTAAAGAGGGGGAACTGAGAGAGAGAGAGAAAGAGAGAGAGAGAGAGAGAGAGAGAGAGAGAGAGAGAGAGAGAGAGAGTGTGTGTGTGTGTGTGTGTGTGTGTGTTTGTATGTAATGTGGGAAGAAAAAGAGGAAGGGTAAATTAGTTCTTGAATTTGAATATGAGTAGATAAAGAATCATCTCCATGAAGGTGCCACTAGGAGGACATATCTGGTAAGAAAAATCTGTGAAAGGAGCTTCAAAATTTTGTTACACAAATGACAAAAAAAAAAAAAAAGTTTGTTGTAGATCGAAATCACTTATTGATTATTCACAAAAACATAAGCAAATTTACATTTTTTTGGACAGAGGAATAACCTTGAATAACTGCTGTTATTTTTATAGAGAAGTTAGACTCCTTTTACTTTTCTTGTGATTCTGTATAATGTTAGAGAGTATGATTTTTTTTTCAACTGTGAAGCTGCGCTCTGGTGGAAGGTGTGATAAGTTAGAGGTAATTTCTCTTTGGACTATTACTGATGGGATCATTACAGTTATTTCCCATGAGACTACAACAATAAGATAATAGGTTAATAGGTTTTCAAAGGACTTCTGTCTTTAATGAATCCAGTCCTTTATTACTGAAATAGAAAGTAAGAAAAAATTAAAATTTCCCAGGGAAATTTTCCAGCATTCTGTAAGTTATTTCTGTTAAAAACCAGTTGATGTCATAAATTTGTCCCTTTCACATATCCTACAATGAAGTTAAAATTGGGGTTGAGAATAATCTTTTATTTTTCATTAGTCAACCCAACAATGATTATATGCTTCTCAGAAACAAAAACTTCACTTTGGTGCAGATCATCATGAACAGTCACTTAATTTTTAGAAATCTTTGAGTAGCAGGTTTTTAGTTATTGTTCTATGATTGGGTCAAGGCTGAATTGGAAAACAATAGGAAATTTGGAGAATTGTGAAATGCGTGTCCCAAACTTTGCTTTTTCTTTAAGAATTCATTTTATGTAGAAGTATTTTTTTTACTCACATTATCTGTGTAATTACCTTGATTTCTTTCACTTCACTATCACCTAACTTATAAGTGGGTTCTCTACTGTTAAAAATGGCAATGTTAGCAAAATACTGTATCCCAGGTGGGTTCATGTTACTTTCTGCTATTTTAAGCTTAGTACTATGTCAAATAACAGATAATTAATAAACGATTTGTAATGGTGAAGTTGGTGATTAGTTGGAAGGACAATAATAACATTTGTCTCCAAAAAAATAAGAATATTTACTTTACTAAATAATTGCACTTATGCTTTCCAGATGAAGGCTGGGGTGAGTGGTCATCCTCATACCTACCCCAATTCTTCATAGTTCCAAGAAGAATAAATGTAATGCTTTATATGAGAAAAGTTATTGAACTCCTAGCTTAGAACTGCTAGGATAAATCTTACATTCCAAGACTATTTTTCTACAAATTTTACCCGTGAATGAATGCAGATGCCACCCATCATATAAAAAATGTCATGGTATAATTTGATCACAAAATCACTAGCTAACAGACCCTTAATTAAACCTGGGCATTCTTGCCTGAGCTATTCTGTGTCTTTTGCCACGGAGAGCCCACACTGGAAGTGTAGGAAAGGTTCAAACATGCAGATTTTCGTTTTGGTAAGAAATACTTAAGATTACACAGAGAGTGAGTGATGGTATGAGGATAAAATCCCAGGTCTTTTACTTACTGTCTACTTGCCTTGTGGAGAGGCCAATGTTCTCCCAATTTCTGTACTGGAAAGCTAATACCCTTGAACTTCATCTGTCTATTTTGTGACCATTCTCAACCCAATGTCCAGCAAGCTAGTATCCACAGAAAACACACATAGATCATTTGGAATTCTTAGATATGTTCTTTTACTTTTCATCTTAAGTGATTCTGTAAACATTTATTTTCTAGAATGATCTATATCCTTTTATGTAGAGTCAGATTCTCCTCACATCACCTTGGGTCAAGAATGTCTAATTCCTTATCTTTGCTGATGAAATCTGCACAAGGAGAATTCTATGTTTATTGATCTTTCTGTTATTTAACTTCTTAAAATCTATTAGGGTAGAAATTACAAATGTTCAAACTTAATATCTTAAACTTTCTTTTCTTTAGAGCCCTAGAAGAGTCATAGAACCCTGAAAGTTATTCTGTGGTCTACTTGAATCTGATGAGGAGGAAAGCAGGAGAAAAGGAGTCATTCTCCAAGAGATCTGAAAGAGCAAAAGAGGTGGGAGTAAAAGGCCTAAAAATGTCAAGACTTTCTCCTGCCATCTAAGTTACCCAGCGCTTGTGCGAGTTCCAAGAGGAAATCATTTTACCTCTCAGGTCTGTTGTAGGACTTGATTTTGTAAAGCAGTGCAGTGTTGTACTGTTGAAAGGATACTGGACTTAGAAACACGGGCCACCACTTAGAGGCTGACTTTGCCTGAGACTGGTGGCAACCCTGTGTTAATCACTATTCAATGAGCTTCCACATTTGCACCCAGAAAATTAATAAGTAAGACCAGATAACTGACCATTCTGCTCTAAACAATGATGTAATTCCGGGAAAGGGGGAATAAAGGGAAAAGATGTGAAAAAGAGAGAAGAAAGAAGTCGAGAAGACTAAGGACCAAAGAACTTCACCGAGATTACCATTTGCTTTCCTGTGGATGTTCCATCTTTTCTTCCCCTAATCTTAGGTCTGTTAGTCTGTTTCCTCATCACTTGGAGTCTAGTCTACTACCTGCTTACTGCTTTGCTAATAGCTGTTATCTCTAGAACCCTTGGTTTCTCTGCTATTCTTCATGTACCTCTGTGACATTTACCACAATGAAAATGGGACTGAATTTATTGTGAAATAACATTGGCAACTTTCACTTTACTTACCTATTTTTATAGCAGAATAAATATTGTTAGTCTTAGATAGCAGTTCACATTTTTTAAAAAAGCATGCATTGCTTATTTATCGCATAATATGACCTGGCCCTATTTTAGTCATTCTGAATTCAGACTAGTATAATGAAAATATATTATGAAAACAGGCATTTTGGAGGTTCAAGTGCTTTGTCTCTCCTGGCTTCTTTCCCCGTGAGTTCACTTTTCACAGTAGCAGAGGAAGCATGTATGGGTATACAATTCCTTTTGTTCTAAATATATCGATTTAATTAGTGAAACAATTTTTGAACTTTTAAATATCATGAAACCCATTAGTGACTTTTTCAGAATCTTTTGCTTCTTTGTCTGTATCCCATGTGACCTTGGAACTAAAACTTAAGTTGTTTTCATTGTTGAGTTGGATATTTATATATTTAGTAAGCTTTTCAGATGTTATTTAATTCTGTATTGTTTCTTATATTTGTATTAAGATGCCGAACAATTAAAAGTTTCAACTCTAAATATTTTGTTCATGATATTCTCTCAGGAAATATGGGAAATGTGAGCATTAATGAGAATCCTTGTATTTTCCCACTCTGTGTGGAACTTTCCTCTCTCATTTGTCACCCCTAAAAAATGCCATTGACAGTTCTGATTAATCACAGAGTCACGAATCAGATGTCCCTGATCTGGCCAGTGGGGGCTCCTTCAAGTTGGTGCCTGTGTCCTTTTAATATGACCTGGTTAATTTCTCAGTACACACATGCTCTTTTAATTTTGCTTTTAGATATCAACCTTTGTAAACTGATTACCTCACACAGTTTTGAATTTAATAGGAATTACCACCCTGCTTCTGTTTTTGCTGTATTTCTGGTGTCTTGGCTGCCAGATCAGGCAGGATAACTTAAAGCAGCAGTTCTAAAATATTTAGGTTCAAGACCCTTTTACATGCTTAACAACATTATTGAGGATTCCAAAGAGTTTTTTTATAAAGTGAATTAAGTCTGTTGATATTTATCATATCTGAAATTAAGGTTGATAAATACGTGCACACACACACACACACACACACACAACAAACACACAAGCATGCATTCTATTAGCCATCAGAGTGATGTCAACATCACACATCATGTAGCTTCTGGAAAACTCCACAGCACACTTGTGAAAGAGTGAGAGTGAAAAAGGCAAATAATGTGTTGGTGTGACTGTGACAATAATTTTGACTTTATGGACCCTCCTGAAATGGACTCAGAGGCAATACTGAAGACTACTCACTTGAAGTATAGGCAAATAAGGAGACCACCTTATAAGACTCCATGAGTCTTTCTCAAAGGAAGAACTTACTAAACAGCCATCTTCACAGAACTTAAGCACTCTACCATTCCACTGTAACTTTAGTTAGGTCATCACCATTCTGGAAATTCCTTTCAAAGTTCAGAGAGCTGTAGGGCTAATCTTTCTTCATCACTAATAATTTTATTTAAATTGACTTATTAAATGGGTTATCAGTTACCTTGCAAGCTATTGAGAAACTTAGAATATAGGTAGGTTTTGATGGACGAGTCTTGGGAGGGTCATAAGAAATGAAGAGAGGAGGATAAAAGAGTAACTCAGAGCAGGTGGCTCTGTCTGCGAAGGCAGATCTAAACCTTGTTGTGCACAAGTCTTGCCCCGTGACTCTTGTTTTCTTACCCCTGGAAGGAGCATACTGACCCTGTAGTGCTTTTTCTGAATTTGTGAATTGGAAAAGGGCAGCTTGGGCTTTGCACATTTAAGCCAGATTGGGAAAGTTGTAAACATTCGAGTCACTTAGAATAACTCAATCATATAATTGTTTTGTTTTGTAAAATTTTAGAAAAATTCCAGGGTGATGGTAAACCAGCTAAGAGACAGGGGAAAGGGGGGTAAAAAAAAAATGCCTTTTGTGCTTAAATAAAACTAAAACTGAAGGCAGAATTTAGAATGAGGTGGGGGTAGGAATTTATTAATCATCAATCAGGTAACATTTTATAAACAGGTTCAAAGAACACAAAATCTACACTATGACTAAGGTTCATAGGCTTTGGTTAAAACAGTTTTCTTGGACTAACTTTCTTCTATTATTCTTAGGCCATCAAGAAAGATATTTTACTTTTTAAAAATAAAACCTCCTAAGCTAATTCCTCTCAGCTGTATTTTTTTCTAAATATTTGCTCTCAAAACATTCCATATTTGACCTCAGTCTCTCCACCACAGTTACACAGAGCTATGATTCAATTCTAAGCAAGCCAAGTTTTGTACAGGAATTACATTCATTTGAGCCTTCTGAGATAAGGAATGTATTTAAGCTTATACCCTAGGTGTAAAAAATGAGGCTTTTTAGTGACTTTTCTCAGGAAACACTGCGAATGTGAGATGGAGCTGAAATTCCAACTCAGAACCTCAGACTTCTTGTCCAGTGCCCTCTCTGTCCCCTCCATTCATACTGTGGTTCATCTCACATCCTACTTGTCAATATAAATGATTTACTCTAACAATATACTCTGAATCCAACTCCTACCCCCAATCCTATCACCTGGCCCAAACTATCATTATCTTTCTCCTAGATTGTTCCCATACTTTCTAATTAATTTCCTTGCTTCTGCTTTCTCCCTCTTTTAATCTATTCTTATAACTGTTTTAAAATATAAGTTAGACAAATCATATCATTCTTTTGCACAAAATATCCCAGAGCTTCCCATCTTATTTAGAAACCAAAGTCTTTACGTGGGCTCTCAGGCTCTACATAATTGGATTCTCTGATACTCTCGGAAATCATCTCTTACTGCTTTTTTCTTGATCTTGTTCTGTCAGCTACACCAGCCTCCTTGCTATCTCACCAACATTCAGGCATGCTTCCATCATAGGACTTTGGTGCTTACTCTTCTCTCTGCCTAGAATGTTCTTCCTGAAGATAGCCACATATGCCCTATCCCCAGCAAACATTCTCTATCTCCCTATTCTGCTTCATTTTCCTCCACTGCACCCAAAACCATTTAGCATGCAATATGCTTTACTTGTTATTTTGTTTATTATATGTCTCCTGTTAAATTGTAAGCTTCATGAGAGCAGAGGTTTTTTATCTGTTCGCTTGCTTTCTTACCTTCCCTGAGAACCTAGTACAAGTGGTCAATACATATTTCTTGGATAAATTGATTTTACGCTAATACATTATGGGAAAGAGGAAGTAGCTCAAACAGCTTTGCACTGTAACATGTCTCCAGCCCTATGGGAGAGTGTGATTGAACTAGAGAATGAAAAGGACTTTTAGAAATTGATGGTCCTGAACATGAGGCATGGAGACTAGGATAATGAATTTAGAGCCAAAAGAATGGGGTTTAAGTTTCATTCCTGGTAGTAATGTGTTATCTTGGGCCAGTGATTTTATCACTCTGAATTTTTATTTCCTCAATTACGAATCCAGTGTTCCCCAAGTCTATCTTACTGAGTAGCTGTAAGGCTCAAATGAGAAGGGGATATATCTCCCAGCATGTGCAAGTTTATGTACTGAGGCATGTCTGCCCTGTGACCTCAAAATTCCCACCGAAATAGCACAGGCCTTGTGTCCTCAGTTGCTTTCTAATTCTCATTCCCACAGTCAGCCCTACCCTTCTTCAGAAATGGTTGTAGATTTGAAGAGGAGATAGGACTGTTGACAGTAGAAGCTGCCTCTGGTCTGAGCAGAGAGAAAATCTGCTGGGTTTTGTTTTGACAGAAGCAGACACCCCACTACACCATCCAGGATGATTTGGCCTTTCCTTGTGTTGAAGATAAGACAAAAGATAACACAAAAGTTCTTGCTATTTAGCATTTGGCTTTCTGAATACAGTTTTGCCATCTTTCTCTAGAGTATTAACAGCCATGACGTGCTGTCAGAGATGGAAAAGAGCCCTCAAAAACACTTAAAGAGAATGCCAAAATTGATATCCCTGACTTCTCTCTCTAAAGTTATGTGGCTTTATCATATCTGATTAATATGTCATGATAGAAGGACCTTTCAAGAAGAATTTGAAAGGCTCCAGAGAATAGATATTTTAATACTTTTAACCAAAATCTTATTAGCCTAGATAGTGGAAAATTCAACTCAAAGAGTTGGAACTCAAAAAGAGTGTTATGTTTTTCTGGAAGTAGCTTTCACTTTTTAGTCCAACAGCAGAAAGGTACTGAAGTCCAGCTGCCAGATGATGCACTTCAAATGCCACATAATTCTGTATCCGGTGTTTAGTCTGCATCTAGTTATTTCCTTAACTTGTACACACATTGGTTTCCCTTCTTGTAAATCAAAGACAATATTCTAAATGTCTCACATAAAAATAAATCATGTGATAGCTTTAATTACATTCTTTTAAAAAATGTGTTAATTAATAGGCTAGATGGTTCTTAGGTAAGAAATATCAGGAAGCACTAAAATTTCAGTGATAGTGAGCAAGCAGTCATCGGAAGCACTTTGATTCTATTGTGCACCTTCAGGGGTGAGGAGGACTGGATTAGCCTAAAAATATTCTAGAATTTTATTCCCCCTTTCTATTTGTCCCAGTGGGTTTCTAAGAGGCCAAGCCAGTTCTGCAGCTGCCTAGACATGGTTGGAAACCCCTTGGGTAAAGGAGATGTTTCTTTCTACTCCATCTTACAGACAACTTTAATTTACAAATACCTTGGAATGAGAGAATGTATTCTTTGAGGGAACGCCGGGCCTATTAATTTGTGTTTGATTTGACTGAGTTCTATTACCAACATGTCATGAGAAGTCACCATCTTGTATAAACAAAGGTTAGCTATAGCTTGAGACCTTGTGTCTCAAGAGTTGACTGACATATATGCTCCAGGATAAGCTGAAACTTCCTGATGTATGCCAACAGGCATATGGCATCATGTGAATCTCTGTTGAAAAGACTGGGTAAGAATCATAGAAAATCAAAGATAAAAGGGATTTCAGAGATAAGGAAACTGAGGCCTAGAAATTTTAAGTGACTCACTGAAATCACACAAGCCTCACTGCTGTACCAGGTTGGGTGAGAGAACCACACAGCAGAAATTTCCAATATATCTACAAAGACTTTTATGTGGCCTGACAGGATATGGTTAGGGGCACATTTAAATATAGTTTCAGGACCTCAGCACTAACTGGAACCTAAAACTTTCCCAAACTGTTTTCCTCTATATGAGGTTCAAAGATATTTCCGTCACTAGTTTTTGACATACCTCCAGCTTCCTTGGCAGCAAACAGGTAAACATCAGGTTTGATAGACAATATGTCAGCTGACAATATGACAGCTCTGATCTTATGCTTCAATGATGGAGAATTCTTTCCTTTGGCTAGAGTAATTTTTATGGTTTTCAGCAAAAAAAAAAAATTTTTCCATGTATCTGGATGAGAGAGAATACATTCTTGAGTGAGGAGGGGAAAGTTTCCAGGTATATCAGGTTAACAATGAAAACAAACAAAACAAAACAAATAAAAACCACTTATGAAGCTAATACTTGAATGTATTTCCATTCACTCTTATCAAAAACTAAACATATCAGAGAGAACATTTAAACGATGGTGATGTTACTAGAGCAAAAGGAGTCCATCTGCTTGTGTGCGTCTGGGTCAAAGAAGAGATGTGTGCAGGTTTCACAGCAAAGAAAGTTAAGGTTTATTTAGAGAGTTGCAAGTCTCGGAGACACAGGCGAGCTATTGATCTCAACAACCTGGCTCCCTGGGCACCTCAAGAGTACAGATTACAAAGGGAAAAATCAGCAGTTATGGAAACTAGGAAAGTTGTGGGTGGTGGGTGCTATTGATTGGGCGACTGGACGGGGTTAGGGTAATTGACCATTGTGTTCGGTTCTGGAATCGGCCATGGTGCCATCTTGTCTAGTCTTGTGGCCCGCTCCTGTCACTGGTAGAGTCATTCTGCCTCACTGAGCCTGGAGCTGAAACACATCTAAGCTAAGATGTTATCCTTAATGTAATTGAAACTTCTTATCCTCATGACTATAGACCTGAGGCTCCATAAATCTTGTCTTAAGGCTTAATGATTAAAGGAGCAGGCATAGCAGTAGAAGGATATGGGTGGAGAAAACATGTAAGTCAAAACACTGTTATCTGGGCAAGGCCAGGCCTGCATCAGAAAAAAAAGGAAAAGAAAAAAAAAACCATATTAAATGAAATGCAGTTTATGTGCAGTTACAGTGAAAAGAAGAGAAAGAAAATAAGTGATTTTATAAGTTTGGGGCTCATGTTTGGCTTGGTTTATTGAACAAAGAGATAGAATGGAAATAATGATGTCATTAGATGAAGATTGTGTAATTGGATTTTATACCATTTAAGTATGTAATAGTTTTCTGACCATACAGCTGTTAGAATGACATTGCATTTCTCTTTACTGTTCTATACTTATGTTTCTGCTAGTTGTGTTTATGGTGATCAGAATAGCAGCATGTACCTTACAGTGGATAGCATTTATCAAGCACTGTTTCAGCCACCTTACAGTATTGGGTCCTGAGAGACAATTGCAGTGGGAGGCACTAATCAAATCCTTTTCCTAGAGAAATTTAACACTTAATGACAGACGAAATAAATTTAACTGCATGTTTTTAAAAACAACTTGTGAAAAATCATGAAATAATGTCATAAAGGGAAATAAAATTTAGAAATGTATTTATTATAATTCAATTTATACTTGGATTCCACATAATTACATACGTAATGATAAGATGTCTTGGATATGGATAATAGGGAATAAGATAGGCCATATGTTGATTGCTGTTGAAATTGAGGTTCATTACATGCTTCTCTCTACTATTGCATATGTTTGAAAATCTCATAGTCCCAAATTTAAAAAAAAAGAACTAGGCTCCAAATTTGTTTAACTAGCTACTTGAAGGTGGTCTTTAATCTAAGCAAGAACACTGTTATCGCTTCTATTTTCACAATCTATTCATCTCTGCCACCTTTTCATCTGGTTTCCAAATAAAATCTTTTCTCAGCCAACAACCTTTAATTCCATTACTCTAGATCTTTATCAATGGAAATATAATCCCAAATGCTCTGCTCTCAATCTTCTATCAAAACCCCAGTGTTAAAATGATTATACAACTACTCTCTTGACAAAGGTCATAGTAGAAAATTGTTGACAGAAATTAATCAAGCAGGATTTATTTTCAAATCCAAAAGAAAATCACCATGGTCAGGATACATGGCAGAGAGCTTTGCTATAGTTTCTTTTACTGATTGGGGTGACTTGCTTGACCTCCAATGCTTTATCAAAGAGTACACTGTTGCAGATGATAAAGTAGGAGTGATATTTACTTCACACCTTTGGGGACTACCGCTGACTTCCTCTGTGACTAGAGTGTTCCTGCTCCTAATTTAAAGTGAATACAGGGTAAAAGGTCAGGTATCTCATCATTTCTGGAGTTACACTATATGCGATATTATTGCAAAACTTTAAACATCTTTTTTATTTCTCATTCTGAGATACTCTAAGCTGTTAAAGCCAGCTTTATGCACATTTTCAAACTCACTGCTAATGAACCAGACCCAGGAGTCATGACTTTCTACTCATTCTTGAACTCACTTCACAGTGACCTTTAGGAGTAATTGACCAAGGACACATAATCCATCTAAATGGTGTGTATTCTTGGAACACATAATCTTAGCTCATTATAGCATCACTTACACCATCTGCTCTTTTTGAACAATGTTGTGAGAAGCATTTCTGGGCATCATCAGTGTATTTGCTGAGAAATGATGCTGACGTCAAAATACACTATACTGCTTAGTGTTCTAGCTAAAAACCAATACTAGAAAAAACCTACTTTCTCAAAGGAATTGGCACTCTCTCTTCTTTCTGATTCTAATTATATAAATAATTGATTTTCCCTTCTTGCCTTGACTATCAAGAAGGCAAAGTCCAATTAAGAAATTTCTTTCTAATTATAGAAATAAATAATAATATGTGCTCATTACAGAAAAGTTGTAAATTACAGAAGAGTAAAGAAGGAAGGAGAGAAAATTAACCCATTATCTCAGCATCCATACTGAGATAATGTTAACATTTTAATGATACTGTTAACACTTTTGTAAAAGCCAAATATGATATTTAATTAATATAATTGAATTTACTAGTATGGTTGATATGAGAGCTCACCTTTTACTTGGTTGTAAATTTCCCAGTTTACTACTTTTTAAATATATATATTTTGAATCTGCTTTAAGTCACTTTGGGGAAGAGGAAGGGCAAATAAAATTTAATTCTTAAACTAATATTGTGGAAATATTAAGCAACTCTTGCCAAATCTAGGTCTTTTGATATAATATCTACACAACTGTGAAATTATGAAGATTAAACCAGATAAGTCACTGATTGCACACTGAAAACTTCAAAGTACTGTAAAATAATTATTAAGAAAAAGCTAATATTTACTGAGTGCATTGCTATTTTACCAGACATGATGCTGATTGCAGTTCATATATTATGTTATTTAATATTCACTGCAACTTTATGAAAGGGTAGCATTATTCTATATTACAACAACAACAACAAAAACAAACACTATAATAACAACTACAACAAAAATCCCAGAGACCTTGGAAGGCTAAGTAATATTTTCAGTTATAAACTGGCAGAACTAGATATAACTAGATGAAAAGAATTTTGATGTGAGAATAGTTTCAAGAGAGAGAACCCTAGAAAAAGAACTCTTAGCTGTGGCTTCCTGAAAGCCATCGAATCAGATAATCTAATTGGATTCAAAGTATTAATTCTTTACCCTATCAAAAGCAAGGGAAATTATTTAGCTGACTTTAAGGCCAACTACAGTTATGTAAGTTTTGAGTCTCCAGGCAAGCTAGTGGCCCCCCCAAAGAGGTTATAATGATGTTGAGAAGATGATTTCTTTATTTGCCCATAGGAAAATCTGCTCCTCTGTAAGTATAAAAAGCATCAGATGACTCAACTTCAGGGAGATGGCTGCACAGATACAAAGGTATTTATTCTCAATCTATTTTCCAGGCTAGGTCAACATTGGCTTCTTCCTGCCCTGTACAGTAATCTTCTTGTTTAGACTTGACTAATCTTCTTAACCCAACTAGAGATAATGAACAATCATGTAAGTAAAATCTGGGGATTCCTGAGAAGCGATTCCAGAAAACTATAGTCAGAAATATATGACCCTGAGGAAATAAAAGCACAAGTCTTAAAAGATTCCCAATTGCATACAGTGACAGACTCCTGACTGTTCAACCACTGAACCACTACTCGAATTGCCAAAGGCCAGTGACTGCATAACTCAGCCCCTCACATTCTTTAGTAATTCCAATAATTACAAAGTTCTAGCTCATCCTCCTATACCTAACCTATAATTTTGCTATTCTTAAAAACTTGGATATAAAACCTCTCATTGTCTCATTTTGTACTCTTTCCCTGTATGATCTCATCTCTGTCTATTCAACACCTCTACCATGACCAACTCCCGCAGCCCTTGACCATTTTTACTGTCTCCGCAGTTTTGTATTTTACAGAATGTCATATAATTGAGATCATACAGTCTTTGCAGATTGTCTTCTTTCACTTAGTAATATGCATTTAAGTTTCTTTCATGTCTTTTCATGAAGTGACAAGAAACTAGGCTTGTTAGTTTTTGTGTGTGTGTGTGTGTGTGTTTTATAGCATTGCATGATATTTTATTATCTGATAGACCACAGTTTAGTTATCCATTCACCGAGGACATCGTGGATGCTTCTAGTTTTGGCAATGATGAATAAAGCTGCTATAAACATTTCTGTGCCAGCTTTTATGTGAACATAAGTTTTTAAACTCATTTGGGTAAATACCAAGGAGTATGATTACTGGATTATACAGTAAGAGTATGTTTAGGTTTTTAAGAAACTGCCAAACTGTCTTCCAAAGTGGCTATGCCATTTTGCATTTCCACCAAAAATGAATGAGAGTTCCTATTGCTCCATATTCTGGCCAGCATTTGGTATTGTCAGTGTTTGAATTTTTGCCATTCATATAAGTGTGCAGTGGCATCTTTTGATGGGGAGCATTTTTTCATATGCTTATTTGCCCTCTGTATATCTTCTTTGTTGAGGTGTCTATTAAGATCTTTGATCCATTTTTTTAAATGAGTTGTTTGTTTTCTTATTGTTGAGTTGTAAGTGTTTGTATATTTTGAATAATAGCCCTTCATCAGATATGTTTCTTAGTCTTTTTTAGTCTTGGGTTACTTAAGAAAAAAAAAAAGGTGCAATCAATACCTTCTTGGTCTAGCCTAATAACCTTCAAATTAGCTGTCATTAAGTTGAAAAAAAAAATGGGAGACATGAAGATTGGGAAGCAAAGAAGAGAGGCAGGCTGGAAAACTTTATCTAGAAAAGAGTATTGGATGTTTCCCAGACACAAAACACACTGGAAGAAGAGTTCTGTGGAAGCTTTGTAAGTGTCTGAGGAAATTGCATTGCGAAAGAAATAGTAAAACATAACTAAAAAGCATTTGGTTGTTGGAGATGTTGAAAAGACAGTTGGGCTCCCTTCCAACAAGTAGGTGATGGACATACTCTGCAATGCCCATTTCAGTGCCCATTCCTGTGCTTGGCATCGGTACTAAATAAACATTTGTTCTGTCCCATACTGCACATCCACCCTTAATGATGATTCTATTTTTCACTTCTATTAAATCCTTAAATCTAGGAATAAATTGCAGACTTCTATGTCTTAGGGTTCCCTCTCTGACAGGGGCTGCAGAAACTTGGTAGCTAGTGGAGCCCAGGATGGTATTTGGAGAAGAAATTTAGTTACTATGGCATAACTAGCAGGACCATTCATTTTCCATGAAGGAATTCTGCTTCTCTCCTCCAAATGATTCATCTGATTCTCTCAAGTAACACAAGTCTGGCCTAGAAATGACAGCACCTGCTAACAATTTATTCATAGTAAAGATCCCTTTTATACATTTGGACCACTCATTGTGTCCCCGCTCTCCAGGAAAACCCTTCAGGTCTTTTGTTACACTAAAAGTGAGAGTTTATGGTCTGACTAATACTTATGGGGACTACAGACAGAATGTTTTTAAAGGATCTGTCAACAAAAACAGGTGGCACCCATGAGCATAGCATGCTCTTTGGCTCTCTGTGAATTTTTGACAAGGCTTTGCTTGGCATCTTGGTTCTGGCAGAATGTACACAGAGGTTCCTGGAAGACTGGTAAACAGTGGTATTAACCTTTTGCTGCCTCCAATCTTTCCAAATCCAGGTGCATCCAGTTGGATGCCTCATTTAAGAAATGAAAAAAAAAAAAATGAAAAGGAGAGATAGGGAAAAAAGGCAGGTAGGAAAACGAAGAGAGAAAGAGAAAGGAAAGGGCTGTAGTTTGCCTTCCCTTGCATCTCCACTGGGGACACCGCTGCTTCCACATGGGGAAAGTCTGCCCACATGCTCACACTGCCCTCCCTCCCAGCCTTTCCCTTTCCTCCTCTCTTCACCCAGCATCCACTTCCCATTACATCCTTTCCTCTATAATCCACCAAACAGAAGTTAAATCAGATCTAGAGAGAAGTAAAAATCCTGGAGACTCATGAACACAGACTGTGTTAGTGAGATAACAGTAGTTCCAAAATTAAAAAAAGAAAAAGAAAACTAATTTATTACCGACCCGAGGTAATAGTCAGGGCAGACCCTTGCCAAAGAATCTCCCTTTCCCCAGTTACACAAAGAAAGTAAAAGCACAAAAAAAGGAGAGTACCTCTCCTATGGTCTTCTTACTCTGTTCCTTTCCTTCTCTTTTCAGTGTTTTCATTCTCTATTTACCCAAAGGCTTCACAGACTTTATCCCATTCTGTAACCACATTGTAATCACATAAACTTCATTTCATTTCTTTAATATAGTTGTTTTGTTTTGTTTTCTTTTCTTTTCTGATTCAAGCTAGTTTTGCCCAGATAATGAATGGCATTGTGACTCACTTGGTTTTTCCACCCTAATTCTTCCACCTTCGTGTGCCTGCTTCTTTAGTCATTAAGCCTTAGGACAGGAGATTAACCCAGCCTCAGGTCTAGGTCATAACGATAAATTTCAATTACACTAAGGATAACATCTCAGCCTTAGGTGTGTTTCAGTTCCAGGACTATCTAGGCAGAGCAACCCCACCAGCTACGACCAGACAGTGCCAGGGCTGATTTCAGAAGCGAACACATTGATCAATTTCTTTAGCCCTGTGCAATGGCCCAATCAGTAGCACCCACCACCCCCAATTCCGTTAGTTTCCATGACTGCTGATATTTCCCTGTATAATCTGTACTCTTGAGATTCCTAGAGACTATTTGAGAGCAATAGCTCCCCTGTGTCTCCTAGACTTGCAAGTGTCTAAATAAACTTTACTTTCTTTGCTGCAAAACCAGCATGTATCCTGTTTTTTAGCTCAGACACGCTCAGGCAGACAGACTTTTTTTGCTCTGGTAACAATTCCAAAACTATTGTTTCTTTCTAAGATGTTGAACGTTATTTTCCTGGTACTTTGCCCATAAAAGAGACTTAAAAAACATAATTCCTTTTACTTTAGTTAAGGAGAAAGTGAATTAATGTGCCAATTCCCAGTAAGGTGTTACGGTTACTTCCAATTAGGAAATTTCCATTTTAAATACAAAATCCTGGAAAAGTCTTTTTCAAATGTTGGTCACGAATGACCTCACCTACTAACAGATGTGGGGTTTGGGGGCCTTTGAAGTAATTTAACAAAACCAGAAAATATTTTATAAAAGTAAATTATCTGACTCAGTTAAAAAAATTATCAGATCTTCCAGAGGGTCCCCTCATGCACAAATCCACGGCTTTCTTTAGACTGACTATGACTCTTGGTTTGCCACAGACCTCACCGCATCTTGTCTTAAACTCAGGCTGCTTCACTCATGTTGGTTACCTGCTAGACCCTCATAGAGCTTGAATTTGCAAATTTTGATCATTAAAAATAAATTAATGTATATCTAGATTTTGCGTGTTCTCTCCTCTAGGATGCTTCCGCTGAGTCTCACCCCACCTTTCACCTCTTGTCTCCACTTACTACTGCCTGTCTTCCTCTTTAATTTGTGTGTCTCCCTCTCCAATAAACTGCATGTATCTCAGGTGCAGAATTTTAGTGTTCTCTGTAGGCCCAGTGCTGTCAAAATGATAAATGATGCCTGACAGTGAGACTAGGTCTCGCCAGCTTAAGATGTGCTTCTCCAGTCATATCCTATCATAAGGTAGTCTCCCCTTATCAGTGGTTTCTCTTTCTGCAGTTTCAGTTACTTGCAGTCAACCATGGTCTGAAAATATTAAGTGGAACATTCCAGAAACAAACAATTCATAAGTTTTAAATAGTACTCTGTTCTGAGTGGCATAATGAAATCTCCTGTTCCGCCCCATTCCACTAAGGACATGAATCACTCCTTTGTGCAATGTCGCCATGCTGTCTATGCTCCTCTCCCATTAGTAATTTAGTAGCCATCTTTATTATCGGGGTATCACAGTGCTTGTGTTCAAGTAACTCTTATTTTACTTAATAATGCCACATTTATATAACTGTTATTATAATATCAGTCCCCAACCTTTTTGTCACCAGGGACCGGTGTGCTCCTATGAGAATCTAATATCTGTTGATCTGAGGCGGAGCTGAGGCAGTGATGCTAACGCTGGGGAGAGGCTGCAAATGATGAAGCTTTGCTCGCTAGCCTGCCACTCACCTCCTAATATGTGGCCCAGTTTCTAACAGGTCACAGACCAATACTTGCCCGTAGCCCAAAAGTTGGGGACCCCTGCTTTAGAGAACTACTTTTGAGGCTATAGTCAGGCAGCCAACAGATAGACAATTCTATATAAATAAACTATTTCTCCTAAAATTCCAAGACTTGGAAAAGTAGTAAAGTACTATTTATATAACTCAAAACTCTGTAATATGGCTCCACCTAAAAAACAATTATTTGGAATAGAATACAAATCTTCATGATATATTTTCTCTGTCTTAATAAATCCGGCTTCTACTTCAAGGCACAGTTTGAGTGTTCTCTCCTCTTGAAGGATGTTTTTTTTTTTTTTCCCCCAGGCTAAAATCTTATAATGCTTTTACAGATTTATATTTTAGTGCTGAATATAGCACTTAATTTGGTTTTCTCACTGGCCTGTGGAACAGACTCTACATCTTATTCTTGGTATCCCTAGTAGCCATCCAAATCAGGCACATAGAAGGTGCTTGATAAATATTTGTAGATTAAGTTGCTTCAAATTTGAGATCGTAAAGTCAATTATTTCTATTTGAAACAATGAAAAAAAAAAGGAAATTACTAGAGTGCATAACATGTTATAAGGGCAACTATTGATTCATGAAATGCACACAAGTATGTACTCTGGGTCATAAATAACACAAGGTGTATTTCTTCCCCTGTATTTTGTAAAAGTGTGCAAAACGTTGCAATAAAGTGTGACTGTTATTAATGTCTGCACAACTCAGCACACATTTTAGCATATATTTAGGTAATTTTTTGGAGAAAAACTTCAATGTGCATTCCATTTTTAAACCAACACAGCTATCCTTCCATCTAGGAAAAGTACACATCATGTGCTGAGAGCTTCCTATAGCCAAGTGATTACATAGACACAATCACTTTCAGAGGAGCTACTGCTGATAAACATAAGATGGCTTATGTTGAAAAAGACAAAAGTCATCCTTCTTCCTCAGTAGCAGAGCTGGGGTACACACAGGTGAATCAGGTTCCAAAGTCCAAGTTCTTTTTTCTCTGTCTTAGTGGCAGAAACTATTCCCCTCAAAAGCAGAAGCCTCCCTCAGAGGTGCAGTTCATGGCCTTGTGAGAAATGATTCTGAGAATCCATCATCGGAGATCCAAGAGGGAGTCCCAAAACTTAACATGCTCTTGGCAAGATCCCTCCCCCAACAACTTTCAAATGCACCATCTTTGTTAGCATTACCTAACTTGTTTCTATCCCTGTTTATGTCAGTCACTACAAGAAGCCCAGGAAAGGACTCATTCCTCCAGATAGTAATGTTTATAAGGTGCTGTGAATCCCCTTTTCTAACCCTGCCTCCTGCAGACCCCCAACTACTGAAATCCTTTAACTGTTTCTTGGAAATCATGACTAGTAGTCAGCAGACACCCCATGTCCTCAGCCTTTCTCCTAAAGGTTTCTTTTCATTTCTATACCAACTGAACCTGGCGCTCCCTTGAGGCCAGTGTTTCCTTGCAGCCCACTGCAGTGTTTTTGTTTTCCTTGGCCCACTGGCCCCTGATATAGCATGTGGGGCGGTGTGTTTTGCCTCTCATTGCCACTTCTAGGACATTTTCCTTTTTGACTCCATAAGAAACCCTTTCCTTGAATATCTAACCATCGATTTTCTAACTTCTCCTCTTTCTTATAGCTATCTACCTCCCTCACGTCATTCCCCTTTATTCCTTGAAGAATTCAGTCTCTGGTTAACTACGACTGTCTCCTAAACTACTTCTGTCATAATTACTGGTTATAGTAATATGTACACAGATGATTCTTTTGATTTCCCGCCCACTTCCCATCCAGTAACCTAGTCCTCACCCTACCTCAGGCACTCACATCTATGATCATATTAGTCTTTGTTATAGAAGTTGCTACTCTTTCATGATCTCATTGGCACACTTCCCACTGCCATAAGACAACCTCCTATATACTTCCTCAAGTACACCTACTCTATATCCTTTATTTGTTGCTTTCTTCATCCTTTATCTGTGTTTGTCAACTGAAGGCCATTTTCTCTCTCTCTCTCTCACACACACACACACACACACACGTACACACACACATACACACACACGCACACACACACCTGAACCCCCTCAGGAGACACTTGGAAATGTATGGAGACATTTATGGTTGTCGTGACTGCATACTAAGAGAATGGTAGTGGAATCTAATAGGTGGAGGCCAGAAATACTGCTAAACATCCTACAATGTGTGAGACAGCCCTCCACAGCAGTTATCCAGTCCACACTATCAATAGTGCAGGTCGAGAAAGTCTGCTTAACATGACCAGTATCTATAGCCTATTGATTTTACCTCGATGTTATAGATTGAATTGTGTCCTCTCAAAAAAGATATGTTGAACTCCTAACTCTGTGAGACAATAAGCCCATTTTGTGATACTTTGTTACAGCAGTTCTGAGAAGCTAATGCACATAGTTTCATGGACTTATTCCATTTATGTCTTCACTTCCTACCTTGCTCAGTTTAAATAATGTTGATTGCTAAAGCAATGGAATTTACAGTCTTGCAAAACACCTGTTAATTCCAATCAGGAAACAAAGAGATTGAATCTGGGTATATCCAAATCAAGTGATATAATGTTATAAGTGTATATGATAAAGTCTGGGTAATGTGATACTGGAAAAAGGGTCAAGATTTATGTAATATCCTAAGTTGATACACCAGCAGGTTTCTATTGACATAATAGAGTCCCTGAAAAGAGCCTTACCCTGTAAACCTGGCTGAAGTTTCTTAGGTTATGCTCTGTGTTGGTTCACATCTTAGACGCTTTAATTGTTTGACCATTAGCCCCACATCCACAGCATTGATGTCAAAGTACAAAATGCTTAATTTCAATCTAAAAATCCTTAATTTACTAGATTTTTGCAATTGTGTTTAAAAGCTTAAGAAAAGCAAGTTTTTCAGTTTAGAACTATGATAATACAATCTTTCTGATGAAAGTGACTCTAAAGCTAAAAATAGGGAATCTGGAAGAGTTAGCCAAAACAAAAACTTAAGCAGGAAAGAGGAATGATAATGTGTAGGGGCCTATGAAATTTCAGTTTTAGTGGATCATAAAGGATTGAACAGAAATCCCTGGAGAAGTAGATGCCAAAATTCCTTAATTGGAAAATTATGGAAAAGGAAGCTTAAAAAAGAATCCCCCAAATACCTCCCACTTCTAAAGAACACATATACATACTCAGTATGGTAAAAATGAATCTAACTGGCTTTTTTCCAGAACTCTTTTCTGTGAAAAGGCATTGGTGGCCAGTGCCAGTTGAGAAATTAGGCTTTGGTTTGTGCTTCCTTCAGCAGAGACTGATGCCAGCTCTGTGGCTCAGGAAACAGAGCTCAAATGTTTTTTCCATTTCCTTCCCTCTTTTAAACTAATCAGTTTCCTGACAGGTGGTGGTACCACAACAGGCTTTTTCCTCTTCTAGCCAATGGGTCAATATATGGGCATGAACGGGAGGAACCTTTAAAGCAGATGATGAGAACACATGTTTGGATAGAATAAAATGTCAACCAGGTAGAGATCTCTGCCCTCCCTCTGGCCCTTTCGGGTTACTTTAGACTCCTCCTCCTGCCCAGTCACTTCTACGGGGCCTTCTGCCAAATTCCTGAGGGTTCAACCACATGGATTTTCTGTTCCTCCCATGCATCTGGGCCTTCATTCACATTTACTATTTCCTTTATCTCAAATATGAACCTTCTCTGTATCATCCACTTCTATAGTTCCAATGCTCAGAATGGTATCTTCACATAATAGCCACTCAGAGAAAACACCTGAATGGAGAACAGGGAGAGAAGCTCTTTCAACGGCCTCTTCATTTCTTGCTTTTCTTCATTTCGGGAGCAGAGGGGACCCTCTTGGGCAGCACCAGACTTGCTTTCTGCTTGCTGCACAGGAGACATCTCACCACCGTCTTTTACGTAGCTTTCTGGAAAGTTCACACATCAGTCTTTTAAAGGTACAGATGGACTCTGTGCACTCAGTCCTTTTTTCTCATGTTGAGTGTCCTATGTCCACCCAATCTCACAAAATAAGAGACCAGAATAAAGGAGTGCTAGGTTGACATACAAGAGACTTATACTGAGGCTGTCTTTTCTATTTACTAATCTTTTCTATTTTCTCTGTAACCTGGTGCAATTCACTGATGTCTGTACATCTCTTTCTTTGCACGTAAAGTTAAAGAAAATATTTGGCTCACAAAGTTGCAGTGAGATAATGTTTGCAAAGATTTGGTAAACTTCCTAAAGAGGTGTGTGCTCAATCTATGTTAACTGTATTGTAGTTTCTGATAATGTTATTATTAGCTATAAATGAAGGAAAGTCTCGCTTCATGGGTTTCAAACTATTTCACGTGACTGAAAGTTTCTTAGAGGCACTTCAAGTTCTGCAAATGTTTAATTCTATTTTTAACAGACTTTTTAGTTTTTTAAAAATAGACTTTAGTTTTAAGTTTACAAAAAAGTCGAGCAAAAAGTATGAGGTTTCCTACATATTCCTTGCCTGGTTCCCCCTTATATAGCCTTCTCTATTATCAACACTCTTCACCAGAGTGGTGCATTTGTTATAATCAACCAACCTACATTGACACATTATTGTCACCCAAAGTCCATACTGTACATTAGGATTCACTCTTGGTATTGTACATGTATGGATTTTGGCAAAGGTACAGGAATACCTTGAAGATATTGCGAGTTCAGTTCCAGACCATCACAATAAAGAGAATGTTGCAATAAAGTGAATTACACACATTTTTTGGTTTCCAGTACATATAAAATTCTGTTTAAAATTATATTTACACTAACCTATGGTCTATTAAGTGTGCAATAGCATTATGTCTAAAAAATGATGTACATACATTCATTCAAAAATACTTTGTTGTTAGAAAAAATGCTAACCATCATCTGAACTTACAATTATAAATAAAGCTGCTACAAACATTCCTGTGCAAGTTTTTGTGTGGACATAAGTTTCAACTCCTTTGGGTAAATATCAAGAAGTGTGGTTGGTGGATTATTTAAGGAAATGCCAAACTGTTTTCCAAAGTGATTGTTTTACATTCCCACCAGAAATTAATACGAGTTCCTGTTACTCAGTATTCTTAGCAACATTTGGTGTTATTAGTGTTTTGGATTTTGGCCCTTCTAACAAGTGTGCGGTGATATCTTATTACTGTTTATACAGATGCTTATTTGCTACCTGTGTTTTTTGACGAGGTATCTGTTTGAGTCTTTGGTCTTTTTTAAGTTGGGTTTTATATTCTTATTGTTGAGTTTAAAGAGTCTTTGTATATTTTATATAACAGGCCTATATCAGATATGCATTTTGCAAATATTTACTCCCAGTCTGTGGGTTGTCTTTTCATTGTCCTATTAGAGCAGTTTTTAATTTTAATGAAGAGCAGATTATCAATAAGTTCTTTAGTGAATCATGCCTTTGGTGTTGTGTCAAAAAAGTCATCATCATATAGGTGAACTCAAGTTCACCTATATTTTTCTCCTATGTTATCTTTTCGGACTTTTATAGTCTTGCGATTTATATTTAGGTTTATGATCAATTTTGAGTTAATTTTTGAGAAGGATATAAGGTCTCTCCCTAGATTTGTTACTATTTTAATTTTTGCATGTAGATATGCTGTTGTTCAGCATCATTTGTTGATAAGATCACCTTTGTGCTATTGTATTGCCTTTGTTCCTTTGCCAAAGATCAGTAGACTATATTTATAAGGGTCTATTTCTAGGCTCTCTATTCTGTTCAATTGGTCTATTTATCTATTCTTTTGCCAGTAACACACTGTATTGATTACTGTAGCTTTATAAAATGTCTTAAAGTCATGTAGTGTTGGTCCTATGGCTTTGTTCTTCTCCTTCAATATTGTTTTGACTACTCTGGCTCTTTTGCCAATAATATACAAACTTTAAAATCACTTTGTTGATACCCACAAAATAACTTGCTGATATTTTGATTGGGTTGTATTGAATCTGTAGATTGCATTGAGATGAACTAAAATTTAACAATAATAGGTCTTCTTATCCATGAACCTGGAATATTTTTCCATTTACTTAGTTCTTTGATTTCTTTCATCAGAGTTTTGTGGTTTTTCTCATATAGATCATGTATATATTTTGTTAAATTTGTGCCTAAGTATTTCACTTTGGGAAGTAAGACTGTAAATGGTATTATGTTTTTAATTTCAAATTCTACGTGTTCATTATTGGTATATAAAAAAATGATTGACTTTTGTATATTAATCTTGAATCCTACAACCTTGTTCTTATTACTTCTTAGCAACAGGAGATTTTTTGTTAATTCTATAATATATTCCACATAGATAATTGTGTCATTTATGAACAAAGATAGTTTTATTTCTTCCTTCTCAGTCTTATACATTTTATTTCCATTTTTTGTCTTACTGCATTTGCTAGGACTTTTAGTATAATGTTGAAAAGGAATAGTGAGAGGGGACATTTATTCTTACTTTTTTCCTGATCTTAGCAGAAAAGCTTCCAGTTTCTCACTCTTCAGTATCAAGGTATACAAATTTTATTTTAAAAAACACACATTAAGTTGTTATAAATTTAAATAGAAAACAACACTCTAGTATGTTTGCATGTCTAATTTTAAATAAGTGTAGACAGTTAAGGCACTATATTTTTCTTCCAGAATTACTTCTGGGTAGTCTTGGAATGAAGCCCACTCCTCCATCCCTTAAATTTCTAATAAATTTATCGTTAATTAGGGACATTTTAGGTCTGCAGCAGTTTTTGCTTCCTTGAAAGACAACGCTGTGCTTCCTCACCTGCCCCCCACCAAAGGTGCCAGCAGATTAATGAACTGAGGCTAAGTAAAATTCTGATCAATCTATAGGAAACTTTGACGTGGAATTCAGACCCAGTTCATTAGTAGCTGGTTTAAATGTTGAGAAAGGGTTATTTCCATAATACAGATCCTGGGCTTCCCAGTACTGAATTCAATAGCAGATATAAGCCAGGCTGAAGTAGATCCATGACTCTTCCATTGAGTCATATTAGTGTCCTGGGTACTAATCAGCATTCTAAAAAATGTATCTTATCATATTTTCAGACTTTTGCAAAACTTCATCATATATAGAAAAACAGAGAAATAAGTTGGTTAGTAAAAATTTTCCAAATTCCAGCAGAATGGATTCTATAACACCCCCAGATCAGCCACGTAGGGCAGTTTCCAGAGGTTCTTCTGCTCACTCTTCTTCAGCTTCAAGTTCAGCTTCAAATCCTTATCTGACCCTATAGATTGGCAGGGAACAAAATAATATTTGTTTGTTTTCTAATTCATAAAATTTATTTTCATTTATTTTAAGCAAATTTGTTAAGAAAGGCTTTATAAGGAATTAAAGGTAATATAATAAACATGCAATGCACCCTCACAAAGTTTAAGAAATAAATCATTGTCAATTACCAACATTGTTTAAATTCTTAGTGGGAAAACCTTAGTATTTACCAATTTTCTAAATTGTTAAAGTTTTGTTTTTTCTTGATATCTTTTGGAAATAATAAAATACTTTGTGGGAACCAGACATTTGTTTATTGTGCTATGAAACATTATATTGACTGTCGAAACAGAATACCTGTAATATGTATCAAAATGACTTTGAATTATTTATTCATTTATTCAGTAACCATATATTGAGCTTCTGTTATATGACAGGCGCTTATGTTTTACTTAGCATTCTATGATGGTGTTCTTAATTTGAAGTGAGATAATTCTTATAGTTTATTCCTTGTACCATATGGTCAGTCAGGATTCTTTCAATCCCACCTCTGGGGGAAGCTCATGCACCTCGGTGCCTCTCTGAGATAAATGGATCCTCCCTGTTTTTGCCTAAACCTATACACCTATTATACTTACAATAACCATTTGCCTCTTTCAAGGGCAGTTCTGTGTTCAAATTTTTGTCTTAATTTTTAGCTCATAAAATATGTTAATTAGTTATGTGTAAATGGTTTCTTTGTACTTTGTTGAGAACATATACTGTGCACTTGCCACATAAAGGGAAGCATTCTGTAAATATTTGTTGAGTAAATTGATAAGTATGTCTTAATTAGAAGCAGAATTTATCAAAAGGAAAAAATGTATCACACTTTTCAGCTAAATTTGGAGCTCTTTTAAAAGGAAAGTAAGATTCATACCACCTCAAGTTTGCTCTTCTGCCCATCTCTGGCTCAAAAATCTCTGTTACAACCTTTCACATTACTGCTTTTGTACTTATATGCACACTTTTCTAACTAGAATAAACTATCTCTCCACTTCTACTCCTATGTAAATCTTTCCCATCCTCCAAAGGCAATTCCCCTGGGAAATTTCCCCAGGACAAGTTTCTATGTTTCCATTGGCCAGTAACTAGACATGTAAATACTTGGGGACAAAAAAAGAAAACTCCATTATTTTTTCTCTAGGCTTTTGGTTCCTATTGTTTTTTAAGTTCTTCAAATAAATATAAGGGGATGAGGGTGAGGGGACTCCTTCCATATTTTTTTCAATAAAACAAATATACATTATATTCTAAATATGACAAAACATATTGTTTAAGTAAGCAAGCACCCCCAATGTGATTTTAATATTTTTCTTTTTAAAAAAATTAATCATTTCTAACCTCTGTCTCCTAACTTATAGTTTTTGATGTACATTTGGACATTAATCATTTACTGTCTCATGAGATTACTTATATTATACTGTTTAATTACTTTTACTATAGAGTTGTTTAATTGTTTACTGATTTAGAAACATGGTAAGAGTTCTGAAAACAAAGTAGTTTCTCCAGGAATCTACTTTGGAAAAGAATTACTTTGGGGTTGATTGAAGTTTGAGAGCACTGAAATTGAGATTCCTAGGTGAAAAGGAAAGGAGTTGGAACAAAGTTTGGCAGAAAAAGTAAATTAAAATAAACAATTTAACAAGAATAAAGAGTTGTATGGTCTGTATCAAATTCGAATTTGAGCACTAGGTAGTAGAAAATAGAATGGGTAAGAAGGTAGGGAACTCTTCCTGTAGTACTGGGATATTAATTTGTGGCTAATGAAAATTCATATTTTTGAGTCTTGCTGGCTTTGCTCAAATGTCCCCAATGTCCTTTAACTGAGTGTAGGGTGATTTTCCTCAAGTTTCTCTATGGAATACCCAGCTTGGCTTGAAGCTTTTGAGACCTCTATCTCCTTCATACCACTTGAAATTGAAATTCTCAAGTTAAGAGTAAATGAATTGGAACAAAGATGGTACCTCCAGACTTTTAAAAAAGGGGCCTTGTCTTTATCTGGGGCACTTCAGTAAAACTCCTCACACTCTGTCTGTTAGGTACTTCTAGGCTAGCCCTTACCTTTCTTCTCACCTTGGCCTTGGAGCTGCATTTCTCCCATGACTCGCCACACCCTTTTTGACTAAATTATTTATTTGGACTACTTGATTCTTCCCCAAGATTTTGCCTTCAGTTTCCCCTCTGCCCTTACAATCTATTCTTTTGTGAAGCTTCATGTTATCAAATTCAGTGTCAGTTTTCAGAACCTCACTAAAAGCAAAGCCCTCAGTTCCCTACTTGCTAAGGAAAGAAATTTGGACATGGGTAATTGTGAAAGAAAACTAAGGAAATTGAGAGAAAAGGTTACTGGAACAGAGCAAGAACTTCCATATGAGTGGGTGAGTTGAGAAAGAACCTTCCCCAATTTGGCAATAGTGGAAGCCAGCAGGACTGGTTTTTGCAAACTTAGGCTGCCCAGATAGCAGCAAGTTTCCTGCATCCACATTGCTAAGTTCGTTTGTGCTTGGACTTCTCATTGAATGAGGTCATAAGGAAGTGAGAGGAGAGGAGCAGCATGTCTCCAGGACAAGAAAGCTCAAATACCTGCCACAGTGAATATAAGCTACTCTATACCCTCATGGAGAATAGGAAAGAAAGAGGGGAAGAACAATTCTTGAAATTGTTAGCGGAAGGAAACCACTGTCGCTAAGAAAGCATGTGCACTCTTTGTTGGCCCCCAGATGCTCTGTCCCCAAAAGAAAAGCTACAGATGTTTCCCTAACAAAACAGCCTGAACATAATGCAGCTATTCTGGATTTGGAGCCAGATGACCCTTGTTCATATTCTGCCTCAACCATCTCTGTGTCATTTCCCACGAGCAAGATTTTTAGACATTTCATGGTCATCAGAAGGCAGGAAAATCCCCAGCACTGTACTAGACAAGAATCGACAATTTTCAGCACCTAAAAATAAACAAGAGGCACAAAGACTAATTGAACTCCTTGGATATTAGAGACAGCTCTACCATTCTTAACAGTAATTTTAAAGCCTATATATTTAGTGACTAGGAAGGCAGAGATTTTGTGTGGAAAGAAAAACAAGAGAAGGCCTTACAATTAGTCAAAGAATAGATTCAGATATTCAGCACAGTACATTATCCTACTAAAGAATCTAAATTAAAATTAGACATATTATATACACAAGATTATGACACATGGGCATTATGGAAAAAAGACACCGAAGGCCTAACATTTATGCCAGTAGGATTCTGGACCACTAAATTTCCATTCTTGGAAAATTTCTAACATAGATGTGACAAAATGCACCAAACCATTTATATGTATATATAACCCTGAATTTACTAACATATCTAACCAATGATAGCACTTATAATTAATTCAAAACTATTAGATGAAGGCCTTTTGGAAAAACATATAGAGCTTAATACTTCAAAAATAGAAAAAATATTCAGGACCTTACCATTATCTTGCATATACAACACTATGTGACCTCAGCAAATCCACCATATATGGAGTTGCTGACAGCATTTTATAGTTCATTGACCAAACTAACATACCTATTCTGGTATTAACCAGCATCTGGTATAAACCAGATCAGGTTTATGAGCAAGTTAATGGAGAAGGAGATGAGGAAGAAGAGGAAGCTATCCCATGCACCAAAGATAACACAACTACACTCACTATAACAAATACACCTATACCATGATATCAGGCCCTACAATTTAAATTTGCACCACAAATGGATAAGATACCTATGCCTGTGGATACCCAGAAAAATATAACTGTAGGAGACCAGGGAATAACATATTATGAATACGGACTAATAGGATTCCCTAATTTTCCAAGATTTGAAAATTTTTGCCTAGGAGTATACACAGTTCATGATAAAATAATGTACTCAAAACTAGAGGATTCTTTAACACCAGAACAATACTTTGATAAGAAATCAGGGATACTAGCACCGAGTGAGCTCAATTGGCAATAGAAAATAACCACCACTAATATTAACAGACACTCACGCACATGTAGGACCCTTACCAAAACAGGAAAGATAATAAGCAGAACAGACTGGACATGGAAACACTGTTCTCAGTACAGCTATACATGCATGCTAGGATTACAGGGAAATGTAACACAAGGAATGATGGGAAAAATATTATAAGAAGCCCAACTAAATTCAAGAACAATGAACAATAATCAGGATATCAAGGTAGAGCTCATATTAACTTGTTTTAACATATAATTACATTGAACGGACATCACACCAGAGGGAGAAGTACATATTACAGCAGAAGACTAGATCTTGTGTCCACATATAATTTACAAACTAATAATATACTGAAATAGACCACTACAACAAATATCACAGCAACTGAAGATCTAGTTGTACAACCATGTGAGGCAGCTAGGTCATGCAAAACTACATTCATACTATCGTATAACAATATTCATTTTAATATAAGTGCATTCAATAATATACTAAGAATACAGGGATTTTGGAACATATCATTAATAGATAAAGGACTACACATCATTACATGTTGGACAAAACTAGTCAGGAAATACATTATCATAGACAAAAATTCTACTTGATAGAATATCACTGGAAAGGTATCAAGAAGCAAAAGGTGAAAAGACCTTTCATGATACCATTCATAACATATAAAATAACTACATATAAAATATCTAAAAATCAAAACATCTCACATTGCTTATCAAATGCACCATAGGTAAAATATTCATAGAAAATTAGTCACAGAACCACAAGAAAAAAACAAAATACTTAGTTTTAACAATCATTATGGATTCATATTTACATGCTTACATTCATTTAGATTATATCCAGAATTTACAGCATCATCACCCATAGTACTAGGACCATACCTACAAAAAGGAGTAAAATCTCAAACTTTTTATTCCAACCACATAACAAAAGTTACAATGTAACATAATCAAAGAAATATGTAGAGCCAGAATTATACAGTAAGCCCTTGATGTTGGCAATATGCCAACATAAATCTGATGATTATGTACAATACGCCTACCTAAGGAAAATACCATACAGAGAACAGGAATAAAAAGGTGGAGGACATTAAAAGCAAGTTTGAACCCAGAATATTTGACAGCATAGATCCAGGATTTGGATCATACTATTTTGATATAGTAATGCAGAGAGGAGATCAATGGACATTAACTACATGGTCAGTGCAACACTCTATATATCATAATGTAACTAGAATAGATAATAGGTTACCAATATTCACAGGTAAAAAAAAAAGTATCTTAGGAAGAATGCCACATTAAGAACAGTTCCACAGGACTTTGTATAATTCAGAGAGGATATTTTAATGCCACAATATGCATGAGGAGAGCACAATGGAAACCACACTGGATATGTGGAATAATTAGGCCAGCACCAAAACTTTTAAAACCTAATATATTTGAACCCATACTAAACCAACCCTTTAAGGATCATATGCCAACCCATACCTAGAAAAGTACAGATTACATTTAATAAGGAACGAGTTGATGTAACTAAAGTGATATGCCAATGTAAAGATTTGGAAGCTTATGGAGTAACATTTAAACCACTAATACTACCTGATCTACCACCTCTAGATAAAACACCATTAAGAAAA
>NW_011888782.1:32454234-32470528 GCF_000151845.1 Pteropus vampyrus | reverse complement strand
ACTTTCACATCTACTGTTTGGAAAAGATCATGGTCAGATTGGAACCTTATTAACTGGATCAAGTCAGGACTTTATAATAGTTTCTCAACTATTTGGAATCATTCTCAGAGCATTGCATTAATTATACTTGCTATTGGATATACTTATTGTTATACTTATTGGATACTTGATTGTGAAACACTGTTTGATGGCTTGTATTTGTAATAAGTACCGCTGGCCTTTCATGGTCAGGTCAAAATATAATGCATGATTAAATTTTAGTATTATATTTAGTATTATATTTTAGTATTTTATTTGCATGATTTTAGGATATAAGTGATTCCTCCTCACCATCTGTGATATAGCATCAAAGAATCAAGGAGTGGAATGTATAGCGCATAAAGAATTGAGAACATTTTTGGACTTTATAAAATGTATTCCCTGGGAGCCATGACAGTAATGTCAATTGACACATAATGGGAACACCGTTAGGGTGTGACTGAAACTCCCCAAACTGCAGAAACATCAGCTGTGACAGCTCTGGAGAAGCTCCACTCTGCAGGAGCCAATAAGCTTAAGGATCCCACCTTGTAAAGTCCATATAAGCTAAACACTTCAGATAGACAATGTCCCAGCTTGAAACCTGAGAGCATCATGGAGGGGTGTGCTGAGAGCCAAAGACTCTGACCTGCCCGTCTTTGTCGCTGGCTTGCGACCAATGCACAGCTATCTGTGCCTCCAGTTAACAGAGCTCATTTTGCAGACACTAAGGACTTTTATCTCTTTTCTCTGATGTGTAAGACTTTGTACTTTCCCTTTCTGTGTGTCGTGTGTTAATCTGCATGGGTACCCAATGGGTTTATCTGAGAAGGTTCCACTAAGTAACCTGGCATTGTGGAAAGACACAAACATGTCTAAGGATGTTACTTTGGTAGCCGCTTTCCTTGCTTGCCACAGAAACAAACTTTTTGAGGGGCAGCAGTGATCGCAGCCACCTAGTGCTCTTCAGAGAGTCAGAGAAGCTGTGTCTCAAAATTTCCCAGGTGAGAACCAGTGCCAGGAGGAAAACAGGACCAATCCAGAGTATCTCCAATACATGGCCAGGATCATTGCATAGCAGCTAAGATGGCATCAGTGAGGGGAGAATTTCTTTGGAAATGGCTTTCACTTTAGGCCATAAAGCATGGTCTAGAATAATGAGTTTAGAGAGGCAATTTGACACACTCCAGCCTCAAGGGGAGTTGCTTTCTTAATGCAAATATCATGAATATGTGTAAACACTCTGAGAATTTAGGATTCTCACAAGGAAGGTGACCAAAGGGGAGGAGAGAAACTTAATATTATGAAGGGCAATTCAATATAAAGGCTTTATTAGGCTTTGATTTAAATAATAAAAAAATATGACCTTACTTGTTCCTTTATCCAAAGTGTGTTCAATTGATTACCCTTCTAGATATGATTACAAATGCAATAAACTAATCTCAGACTATTAGCTTAGATTTGCAAAAGATATCACATTTCTTTTATTCAAAAAAGAAAAATATCTACTTATCCAACATTTTTCTCTGCTTCCAAATCAAAAATTATTTTTTCACATAGAAAGAATTCCTGTTTTAGAGAGAGGATTGAACTTGGGTCTTTTTGAACTCTAAGAAAATATGATTATAAATGTTGTAGCCGCCAGCCCCCGAAAGACACACAGACCACCAGAAATCAGTAAGTTATAGGAAACACGCTCTTTATTCAGCCAGCTGGGTCTGCCAGGGGTACGCAGACCCCAAATTAAGCAGCCCCGAAATGTAGAAGTACAGGGTTTTTAAGCCCTAAATCCCATTCCTCATTCTGTCTTAAACACAAAGGTCTATTTTTCTCTTATTCACTACCTGTCAACCCACAGGTCAGGTGTGCAAGCGGGGGTACAGAAGCAGAAAGCTTATTGTTAGAATGTTATGTTCCCATGGGTGATAGCCTATGTTCCCATGGGCGATAGCCTATGTTCCCATGGGCGATAGCCAAGCAGTAATTTTCCAGCCAGCACATAAGCCTACTAAAAAATAAAAATACCATACATATGCTAAGTCACAGTTACTTTTATCATTCTAAGTATTAGCCTTTAATACCATATTGATGGTTGTATTTAAGCAAGCCAAGTAACTTTTTTTTTTTATGATCATACTAATTCAGGCTACTATTTGAGCAGTTAGAAATGTAGTTTGATTTTATTAACAATGTGACATAGGAGGAAAGTTGTAAAAACTACAAGGAAATATAAACACTGTGAAAGATACAACAACAACAAAAACATGAGAAGAAAACAAAATAGAGAAATTAATGTTATTAATTCAGCAGTTAGGGTAGTTTTAAGCAAGTTTTAGGATCTCTTAAAAAAACTGGGGCCTGCCATGTTTTGGCAGACGAGAACATTCATTCATGAGGAGACTATATGAGGAGGCTCCATTACTAATAGTTTAATAATAACACTCTTAACTGAGGCCCTTGATATAGCAATGCATTCAACCAAGTTATGGGGCAGGAATAATGAATAATAAAGTTTTGCACATTAAATGTGGTGTCTATATTGAAAAAGAAGAGGAAAGATTGCATTTCTGGATAAGAATCTTTAATGACACCAGAACCAATACTCTAGAAAGTAATACGTATAGTAATACACACACACACACACACACACAAACACACACACACACACACACACACACACACACCAGGTGAGATGAGAGTGGTGACTGGTTAGAGCAATATATATATACTTTTTATCAATTTTATTAATTAGAAATCTACCTATGATTGTTATATATCGCATCATACTCATCTTAAGTTTGTTGTTCTTGAAGAAGTAAATATTAACATAAGAGTTTTCTTAGAGAAAGAGAATTTTGAAAGAATGAAGAGGGTAGCTCTTCCATACATAGATGAGAAGCAATAACTGAGTAGTTCTAACTGGTCAGACATGAAGAAAGGAGGAGCCGTTGAGACAGAAACTGCTGGGTCATGTGTGGAAATATTTTGTGATAGAAAAAAGAATAAAATTGGGCAGAAGGTAAACTCTCAGAAAAATCTCTCCTAAAGGAGGGCCAATCAACTAAACCTTATCACAAGATTGAAAAGATCTTATCACAGGAAGAAAAACAAACAAATAAAAAACTGAGTTTTAATAATAAAGGTAGAAGAATATCTCATTTTATATGTATTTTTCCCTTTTATCATCTCTGTAATATTTGTTTTACTTAATTATATATGCATAATAAAACATTTCCAATCAATAAATATCAGTAAATAAAGTTTTATTTTGCTTACCCAAGAGAGATGTCTACTTTTAAATTTTGCTCCTTTGCTCTGATCAGTCACCCACATTCACCTGGTATGTTAATAGAAAATTATTATGAGAGAACTCAATAGAAATTGAAGTGTAAATAACTTTCTCTTTTACTATACCTCAACTTGGATTTACAAGTAGCAGATATCTATTGGAGTCATTGAGTAAAGTCAGATGAGTAAAGAGATTGGTAAGAGGCTGTAGGAAAATCTAGATAGAAGTAGGCAAAAGTAAGTCTGGGTCTTCAGGAGGCTATTGTAAGTACATTCAGTGAGTATGTTCCATAGTAACCATTTTATTATTCAGAATTGTACTCACTGCCACTCACTTCCTTATTTCACAAAAAGAATCTGCATAAGCATTGTTTCTGAAACAATGCAAGACCTGTTATTGGGGCAAAAGAAGTCCATCTGCCTGCATGAGTCTGAGCCAAAGAAGAAATACATGCATGCTTTGCAGCAAAGAAAGTAAGGTTTACTTAGAGAGTTGCAAGTCTTGGAGACACAAGCAAGCTATTGCTCTCAATAACTATACTTCCCAGAGGTACAGATCATTTAGGAAAATATCAGTAGTCATGGAAACTGGGGCTTTGGGTGCTACTAATTGGGCAATTGGAGGGGGATGAGGTAACCGATCATTGTGTTTGGTTCTAGACTCACCCATAGCACCATCCTGCTGGTCCCCGAGGCTTAGTCCCATAGCCTGTGGGGTTCTCTGCCTCAATATGTCTGGAGCTGAAACACACCTAAGACTAAGATGCTATCCTTAGTGAAACCGAAACTTACTGTCCTCATGACTATAGACCTGAGGCTCCGTTAATCTGTCCTAAGGTTAATGTTTAAAAGAGCAGGCATACAGAAGTGGAAAGATAAGGGTGGAAAAAGCAAGTGAGTCACAATGCCATTATCTGGGCAAAACCAGCTTGAATCAGAGGGAAAAAAACCTATATTAAAGTAATGAAATGAAGTTTGTGTACAGTTACAAACTCAGAAATACAATAATTCCTACATGATTAATGATATCTTTGTATCACAGCACTTTCATGAATTATATTATTTATTATCATTTTACATATCAGGAAACTGAAGTCCAGAGATGTGACGGGACTGACTCAAAGTCTCATAGCTAGTTACTGGCAATGGTAGGACTCAAATCCCATTCTCTTATTTCTCAATTCAGTGCCCTGTGCAGTGTATCTTGCTGGAAAGAGTGCCAGATATATAAAAAAAATTAAATTACATTTTCTTTCACTTTAGTATGGGGGAAGACGTCCTGAGTCATTGGCTGAATTAATAGAAAAGAGAGGGACTTTAACTCAAGGCAAACAGGCTGTACCTGGAGCCCAAACAAGGAAGTCCTTTATTTTAGGCTTCTTTCTATTGTTTTATACTTGTTCATTTATTTGTCATCCTTTCCAAAGATTAAGAAAAGGAAAGGATCTTTTATAATAGGAAATGCATAAAAGGCACTATTTGTAAAATACGTGCCAAAAATTATCAAATAACATTTGATAAAGATCTGACATTTACTTCGGCTGTTAATGTTCTAAACTTGTGTAGAATTTACTTGACACTTAAAAACAAGTAATTGAGAGCCTGTCATTGATCTTATCTGTGTAGAGTTTAAGTGTTAGAAATTATGCCGTCAAATATGGGCATGAGTCATGTTTTTCATTCTTTGAATCCCCAGCCGTTAGAATAAAGCCTGGCATGCACTTGGTGCTTAATAAATATGTCTCGAATAAGCAAATATAATAACTATGCCATGGTGATGGGAAGCCAAGAAAGAACAATGAAAGGAAAGAGAAAATATTCAAATATCGTAAAGATATGACTTTCCTTCTTGTATCTGTCTGGATAGTGGCAACAAAATATTACCAACCTTGGCAACAGTTGAAAACTGTTGGGAACCCGACTGGAAAATTTTCTGTTATTTCAGAAATGAGATGTTTCATTGCCAAGGAAATCAGAGAACAAAGTTTATGGAACTTAGTTTCTTTGTGCATTCAAATGTTATTAATAACAGAACAAAGGAATGACCTACTTCCTACAAAATATTGTTCCCGAGTTATCCTTGTGCAGTGCCCCTCAATCTCTGATGTGTGTATGAGTCGCCTCTATAAACGTGGGGTTTATAGATTACAAGAGTCCGCATTGCTAGCAGCTCCTAAATGATGCCAACACTGCTGATCCATAGGTCACATTTTGAGTAATATGTATTTTGTTAATTTGGGGGGAATTCCATATTTTCTTTCATCTTGACTCAAAGCTCTACCATTTCAATATTAATAAATAATTAACATCAAATATAAAAATCTGCAACGTTCCTTCAGTGAATCTTTGTATTGATCCTTTTCTCTCTTCCTGTATGGCAGATTATATTTATGTCACCACATCAAGCTATTGATATGACATTCTAATTAGTTGATCTTATTATTATAACATTTTTCATCATTAAGAAATCCAAATTAACCACTTTAGGAAAGTATTGATATCACACCTGAGCATGACTGATCACCCTGTAATAAATATAGCTTCATTGGCAGATTGTTCAGCTATCAGAAAAATTCCCTTTCTTTTCTCTTACTTCAGTTTATTGCTATTACCTGAGGCTGTGAATTGAGCTACTCCTCTCTAGGGCAAGCAACTAACTATTCTCAACCGAGGTCCCTTTAGGGTGTGAAGTATTTCAAAAATAATTATATGGTGAAATTGAATATAATGAAGTAGTGAAACCAGCAAATGATTTCATTATTTAAAAATTATAATTCATTCAAGGTTATTTCTCTACTAGTAATTCTCAAATCTAAGAATCACTGAGAATGACCTGGAGGACTTCTTAAATCACAAATTCTAGGCCCCACTCTGTTTCTGCTTTATTATATTGGGTTGGGCTTGATAATTGGCATTTCTAAGAAATTCCAAGATGATATTCTAGGCCATGGTTTCTAAATCTCAGCACTATTGACATTTTGGTATGGATAATTCTTTGCCGTGGGGGCTGTCCTGTGCATTGTAAGATATTTAGCAATATCCCTTGCCTCTTCTCACTAAATGCCATTAGCAGCTCCACTTCCTACAATTATGACAACCATAAAGGTCTCCAGACATTGACAAATGTCCCCTGAAGACAAATCAATCCTTAGCTGAGAACAACTGTTCTATGTTGTCATTCTCTTTAGCATGCATTTTAATTTGCTTTATTAAGTGGAAGACTAAGGACTTGTCAACTCTGGTATAAGGGCAGGACTGTGTGTTAAGTGTGCACAACATTTTCCAGGAGTATTTTCATGGAAGAACTGATTGACGACTGTTAGGCTAAAGGAACAAAATAAAGTGGCCGACTGAAAAAACAATCAAAGACTAAAATTGTCCTTGTAGAATTATCCAGCAATAGGCCAAAAGCCTTATATCTCCTCAGTCTTAAATCAGTCTTATGGAGTCCTTTTTCAGCCATGCTCTGTTTTTATAGTCTACTCGAACTTCCTCCACCCTCTTTCCCATTCTCTCTCCAAAGATTCTGTCCAAGCCACAAAGTCACCACAGGGAGATTATTGTTATTACCAGCATATAGAATATAGGGAACTTGATCCCTTTCTTGAATGCAGGGCTATGTTACTGAAATCCAATTCGACACTGTGACTTTGAGCATGTTTTTATTTAACACCATAATCTCATTGGCTGGTACATTACTGCTGTTGTAGTACTTCAGGCATATTGGAAGTTAAATAGGTCATTACTGATGTTTGAGGGCATTACTGTCCTAACATGTTCCAAGACCTACACGAAAGAACACAAATGGGCATTTGGAACACAATCCATTCTTATGCCAGAAGCTATCTCCAGATATCAGGTATGTTGATACATTTGATTAATGTAAGATCATCTTCTCTGTCTCTGTCTCTGTCTCTGTCTCTGTCTCTCTGTCTCTGTCTGTCTGTCTGTCTGTCTGTCTGTCTGTCTGTCTGTCTCTCTCTCTCTCTCTCTCTCTCTCTCTCTCATTGAACTGAGCTGTCTCATGTTTAGACAGCATTTTAAAAACTTTCCTTTGGCTCTTACATTAAAACTTTATCTTTGTATCCAAGAAGTATCATGTAATCTTTGTGTCTTTGTTATGATTGTGTTTTCCTTCATTTAATTCATTTAAGTTACTTTTTTGGAGAAAAATGTTACAAAAGACTCATGGAAAACCCAGTGAATAATGATGTTATTGATATCAATAAAGAGTAATTTCTTCCTGTAAAAGTTGAGCTCTCATATTGACCCAGATTCTTATTAAGAGAAATTTCTCAAAGCATTTTTTTTTTCACTTACTGAAAGAAGTCCATTGACATTGGATTCAGATTTCCGTTGAAACAGGAAAAAGAAACTTTAATTTAGAAACTGTGATCTAAAGACACAAAATGAATTCCAGAAGTTTCAAATAATGAAGACTAATAAAGGGCTGCAAAAAAGAAGAGGATGAATTCTCTTTAGGTGAATCCTCTACTCCCTTCCTCTTGTCCCCCAACCCCATCCTCAATTCCCTTATTACAAGCTCTCTTGACTATGCAGTCCTGGTATCTTCTAGTCCCCTCCTCCATCTTCCTTTTGCTCTCCCCACCCATCCCCACTGAGTAAGGATTAAGAAGCCATCTGAAGTAGGAGAATCTCTCCTCTACAGAAAGGGAGCTTTTAGACTACCAGCAGGACAAGGCTGAAAGGAAGACAACTAAAAGTTCTTGCAATACAGGGTCAGAGTAAGGGGAGCTTCAGAGCTAAGCACAGGATGATAATACTATACTCAAAGGGACCAGCTCCTTCAGAGGCAACACTCAGAAAAAGTTCTGGGACTAAGGGAATTGATATTGATCAAAGCAGAAGACCTAACCAGACAAGTAATTTATATTAGAATAATAAGGTATATATTTTTTTAATTTTAATTAATTTCAAGTATACCGTACATTGGTTAGACTCTATATAGTTTGTAAAATGATCCCCACAATTGCTCCCTCCCTCCCCTGGCCCTCCACCTAGCCGACATATTAATGCTAACTGCATTCCCTATGCTGTGCTCCCCATTCTCGTGACCATCCATCAGCTACTGATTTGTACTTCTTTAACTCTTCACCCCATTCTCTCAGCCCCTCCCCTCTATCTGTCATCAAATTGTCCACTATATTTGTGAGTCTGTTTTTGATTAGTTTGTTGTTTTTATTCCTTAGATTCCACATATAATTGAAATCATATAGTGTTTATCTTTCTCTGTCTGACTTAAATAAATTCTAAGTACATCAAAGCAATATCTTTTTCCAATCCATTCCTTTTCATATGTAGGGGTGTTGTTTTTTTATCCTTTCAGCCATCCTATCTTTTAGTTGGAGCACTTAATTCTTTACGATTTAAGGTACTTATTGATAGGAATGTAGTTGTTACCATTCTTTTTTCCTATTTTTGATACATGTTTTTTCTTCTTAAAGAAGTCTCTCCAACATTTTCCGTAATACTGGTATGGTGGTGATAAATTCCTTTAGCTTATTTTTGTCTGAGAAGCTTTTAATCTGTCCTTCAACTCTAAATGATAGCTTTGCTGTATAAATTATTCTTGGTTGTAGATCCTGGGTCTTCATTCTGTCAAATATGTTTTGCCAAGCCCTTCTGTCTTGCATAGTTTCTTTTGAGAAATCGGCTGCCAGTCTTATGGGTGTTCCTGTATAATTAACTATCTGTTATTCTCTTGCTGCATTTAATGTTCTTTCTTTGTATTTAATCTTTGGCATTTTAATTATGATGTGTCTTGGTGTGGGCCTCTTTGGATTCCTGATTTTTGGAATTCTCTGAGCTTCCTGGGGTTTTATGTTCATTTCCTTCACCAGGTTAGGGAAGTTTTCCATCATTATTTCTTCAAACAGCTGTTCAACATCTTGATTTTCTTCAGTTACACCAATCAGATGGATATTTGGACCCTTAATAGTGTCCCATATTATCCTTAAATTATTCTTATAGTCTTAGCATCTTATCTCTTGCCGTTCTGATTGCATGTCCTTGGCTTTCCCATCCTTTAGATAAAGCATTTGATCTTTTTCTTTATTCACTTTGTTTATTTCTTTGTTTATTCCATTTAATATATTTCTCATCTCAGATAATGTGTTCTCCATTTCAGACTGGTTCCCTTTTATAATTTCCATTTCCATTTTTTATCTCTTTGTTAGAGTTCTCTACACTTCCCAAAAGTTCATTGAGCATCTTTATAACTAGTGTTTTGAACTCTGCATTTGTTAGATTACTTGATTCCGTTATATCTGGATCTCTGTTCTGGTCTCTCATACAGTTTCTGCTTGTCTTTCCATTTTGGCTGCCTTTCCATGTCTGTTTTTATGTACTAAGCAAAGCTCCTAAGTCTCCCAGTCTTATTAATGTGGATTTGTGAAATAGTGGCACAGTCCTGAGAGGGGTTCAGCTGCAGGCCAAACTTAGCCCAAGCCTCTGTCCCTTTGGAGCCACCTGTTAAGATTCAGTAAGCAATCCACAGATGCTGTGCTTAGAGTTGCCTCAAAAGGCCACACCAGAAACCAAGGCCAGCTGCTTCCAGTGTGAGTTTCAGCAAAGAGCACCCGACTCCCTGAGGATATACCTGGTTGTGGCTTGGGTGGGGCCATGAGTTGGGGGAGGCGGGGTTTCAGGGAATACTCTGGGCGGAGGGACCTCTCTTATCCAGTTTGATGATGTCACGACTATGGCAGCGCTGTGTCCGTGCACTGATAGTGGGGAGGGCTCCACAGGAAACAATGGATACCACCAGCACTTCTGTACCAAGTGAATCTTACCTAGGCCCTCACTCCAACAAAGTCTCCCTGTAAGTCCCTGGTGCCCACTGTGCACAGCTGAATCGGCACTGGTGCTCAGAGTGAGCAGATCCATCACTGTGAAAATTCACTCGCAGACTCAGCCCCTTTAAGAAGCTTCTGCTGCTGCCACAGCCTCTGTCTCACTCAGCCGCTCAAGACCCAGCAGCCCCGTGTCCTTGCCCCGTCCTACCTTCTGCCGTTGCAGGGTGATTTCTTGGTCTTCTCCCTAATTGTATGGCTTATTCATCCCAGACAATTTTTCCTTGCTGCTACCCTTGTTTCCATCACAACTTTGATTTGGTCACCAGATGGATGAACAGAGCCTCTATCATCTAAGCCATTTTTTTTCTCCTTTTACATTTTTTTAAAACTAGGCTATGGTTTAGCTCCTACATTTAACAAACATTTGTTGATCAGCTACCATGTGCTAGGCCTTGCTGAACTGCCCACTTGTATTGCCACATCTTAGCTCTTTCCTTGAATCTCTTCTTTCTCACTCTTTCAGCTGCTCTAGCCCTTGTTTGAGGCTGTCGTACTCAGCCTCAAGCTCATCGTATTGCTGTTTGAGAGTCAAATTCTATTCCAAGACCACCAGTCCGTACTCGGCAACCTGGATCTTCTCATGGGTTGTCTCTGTGAGCTTCTTGGTCAGTCTCTCTATTTTAGTCTTATAATGGTCCACAAGTCTGCAATACCTCTTCTGCATCTATAGCCCCTGATAAGGTCTATTTAACACTTAGAAGTTTACATTTTATTTGATATTTTGTTATACATATATAATTTTTTGTATTTGAATTACATTATATATTTAGTTATGTGGGTTTTTTAATTTTCTGAATTATTACCAGGTTTTTAAGTAAAACTAAAATTTAGAAACATGATGACAAATTTCTAAATACTGTGTGAAAATAATATAAATGGGCTATTTCAAAATAGAGTTGCAGCTGCCATCCCAGAGGAACTGCCTTATAGATCTTACTTCTTAAACTTTTGAAATGTTAAGACTGAGAAGAATAACCTTTGGACTGGGCCTCAAGCAGCATTTTATTCCAAACAATTGTGTGCAAAGATAATATAAAAGTAGACATTATGACTACTCAGACTGAAGATTAAAGACATTCTTTAGAATTAGCAACACTAGTTAGCCTTTCTACACCTATAGAAATGTAACTGCACATAAACTTCGTTTCTTTAACATATTTTTTTTTCTCTGATTCGAGCTGGTTTTACCCAGATAGATAATGATACTGTGACTCACTTGCTTTTTCTACCCTTATCCTTCTACCTCTGTATACCTGCTCCTTTAATCATTAAGCTTTAGAACAGGAGATTAACCGAGCCTCAGGTCTATAGTCATAAGGACAATAAGTTTTGGTTACACTAAAGATAACCTCTTAGCCTTAGATGTGTTTCAGCTCCAGGCCATTGAGGCAGAGAAATCTCACTAGCCACGGAACCAAGCCATGACCAGACGGGACATGGCTGATTCCAGAACCAAACACAATGATCAATTACCCTAGTCCCGTCCAATCGCCCAGTCAGTAGTGCCCACCACCCCCAACTCCCTTAGTTTCCGTGACTACTGATATTTTCCCGTATAATCTGTACTCCTGAGATGCCTGGAGAGCCAGGTTGCTGAGAGCAATAGCTTGCTTGTGTCTCCAAGACTTGCAACTCTCTAAATAAACTTTACTTTCTTTGCTGCGAAAAATGCACATATCCCTTTTTAACTCAGATGCGTGTAGGCAGAGAGACTCCTTTTGCTCTGGTAACAAAAATTCCTTCTTTAGCTAATTAACACTTATAGAAACTCCTTTCTTCTATTCATATAATTATTCTCCTTTCCTTCTCATAAATACTCCTTGCCTTCACCTCTTAATTGGAATACTATTTGGTTTCTGCCTGAATCAGTGCTTTGAGAATAGCTAGTACTCGAATCTCAAAAAAAACGCTTATTTTTTCCACTTCTTTTTTTAAGGTTAACAATTGGAGTTGTAATTTTTCTCCAGTATTGTGCTCACATATTCAACATGTCTAAAATTGAAGTGATACTTGTCCCCCAAATACTTCCTGCAGAATCTTCAATAGAAGGAATTGCCATTCCTTTTTAGGCATTCGAACCCTAGACATCATAATGGATACCTCCTTTTTACTCAGTCTCCATATCCAACTTGCTAATAAGTCTCAAAACTTCTACCTGTTAAATGCTTTTTGAAATCACCTACACCTCTCCATTTTCTATTGGCAACATTCTTTCTCCATGGGATGACTTTAAGAGCCTCTTAATTTGTCTTCTTCCGCTCCATCTTGTCTCTCAACTTACTTATCCATACTATGATATTCACAAGTGATGTTTTTTGAAACTTCTTGCAAGCTTTACATTATTGTTAGAATCCTCACATAAGGTGGTAGATTTTTGCCAGTGATCTTGTTGGCCAATCAGACTCTACTCTCTTTCCTCCTTGAAACGTGACCCCAATTTTCATGTGTTTTTGAGAAAGCCTATTCCATTCATAATCTAAGTAATCCTAATTGGTGGACCCTTATTGACTTTAACCAATCAGCATGTGGCAACTGGTACAAGAAACATGTACTAGTTTGAGAAAATGAGACTGAAGGAGGTATTCATTGGATTCATACAGGAAAGCAGCATTCTACACTTCCAAGAGAGAACTGGGTGAGATTTTTAAAAAATCTTTTCCTGGGTGTGAATAAAGAAGTACAAAATCTCTAGGAATACTGACAGTTATCATATGCAAAAAAAGGTACTGCAGTTGCATTGATAACACTGTAAGACACTGGAAGAAAGCACAGAGTGGGGTGAGCAATAAACTAGTTCATTAGGTCCATATTCAAGCTGCTGGATACATCCTTGCCTGAAGCTTTCTTGATCACTAGAATTTTCTATGATGAGAGCCAATAAATTCCTTTTATGACTTCAGTGGATTTGAGTTGTTTTCCTTCTTTCCCCACTTCTTTGATCTCATCCTACCACTCTAAATGAGAGTCACTAGACCATACTGGCCTTTTTTCAACAACTTGACCACATCTAAAGTTTTCTACCAAAAAGCTTCCTATATGTTGTTCTTTCTGCTTGAAACATTCTTTAACTCTATGCCATTATTATTATTGCCTTTCAGCTCTAAATTCACCTTGTTTTCTGATCTGTGAAAATGGATCTGGGTCCTCTAAATATTTTCATTTTGGCTGTTGACATGGTGTTAAGCCTTACCAATTGAGGGAACTGAAGAGAGATTGTAGGAGAAAGGAGTTTACTTCCTGGTTCTGGTGCTTCATTTGCCAGGCATTTAAAGGGCATGATTTTTTTCTTCAGTATTTGGCCCAAATAGTTTTCACTAGAACTAGGCACCTGCATGGCATAGCTTACTCTAGGATTTGGCCATGTTTTCTTCAATTCCTGACTAGAGTAGTGATTCAGATAGTGTGGGCCTGTTCCCTAGCTCAGACTGCTTTTCTCTGTACCCTCTCCCAACCCCATATAGACACACACTGGCCTAGAGATGCCTTAGCCTGAGCTTTACATGGGAGTGTACTGGATTCCTGAAAAGGAAATCCCCTCTAATCCAGTGGTACCCCAGCTCCCACTGTGCTCCCCGCTCTCTCTGCATGACTGCCTACCGGTCTCATCATATTCTCTATAAAATTGTTCCTAATTGCCCAGAGACTATGGCCCAATTCTGGCTCAGGCAACCCAGAAAATTTCTCTCCTCTCCAATGTGCTACAACTACATTTCCTGCAACCCCCTCTTTAATGAGAGATGAATCTTTCTTACAAGTTTGTCCTTCTTTAGGTATGCTCCTCCAGTCCTAAGGTAACGTTAGCCTTCTCTTTCCATCTCTATAGTCTCCTATCTTAGTTGAATAACTTTTTATATTAAACTTCCTCTGTTTACATTACTGTGTAGTTTCTATCTCCTGATGGGCCTCAGACTGATACACTCCACCTCCTTCCCATGGCTGCTCACATTCCTGATCTTAAGGTAGATGTCAATTTTTCTAACTAACTTCCCCTAATCTCCAGACTAACTTAGATCACCAGTATAATTAACTCTCATTGCACAGCATACTTTTTCTTATTTGTAATGCTTACAACCATAATTAATGATTATGTAGTTGTTTGTTTAATGTCTTCTATACTATCCTAGAAATGTCATGAAGAAGGGAATGTGTCTTTCTTGAATCCCTAGCATCTAACAGGGTGCCTGGTACAACATAGCAGTCTTTCAGAATACTGTTTTCTTTTTTTAATGTATATTATAGATTTACATGAATTTTATTAAAAAAGAAGCCAAAAAGCCCAAAGTAGTTATGAATAGAATAAACATAGAGTATAAATTTGGGCAGGTGTTTTTGCTATTTTCCCTGTGGTCAGGCTAAAAATATTTTAAAAGCTCAATTAATACTTTATTAATGAGGCCAAAGAATGTATTTTTTCGCTTTTACATTTGGATGGTACTCCCTTGTACAGTACAGAACAAAAGGGCTTCAGAAAAGCATTTATATTCTATCAAACCCCATGTCTAATGATTAAAGAAGACCTTTCCTTTTATGTCAGGCTCTTGGTGGAGTGAAACATAGCCAACTTATATGGACCAGAAAAAACTTTTAGGGAAGGCATAGAATTCAGAGTGAGTGAATTCAAGATGCGCAATTTTATTCGGTCACTAGCTGACCCACAGGTATTGCTATTCAGAATGTTAACAATTATTAAACTAAGTCCTGTTGCTACTCAGTCACAAGATAGTTCTCTTAAGAAGCAGATAAATAGTTGGATTATCTTCCTTTATGATTTTTATTTTGGGCTCATACAGGAAGTCAATGTTTTATTTGTTAATGGTCTTTCTTATAAACGGTCTTTCCTAATCAGCAGTTCTTGGGCAGGTCTTTCTGATAAACGGTCTTTCCTAATCGCCAGTTCATGGGCACCTTTCCAAACATCAATTTCATGTTTCCTGAAGAATGACTGCCCCTTTCTGTGAGGTATCCAAAGTTTCATATGTACCATAGAAACGATATTGTATATCCAGATACCTATAATGGGTATTTGTTGGTTTTATTCTACCCAGAGCCAAGACCTCATAGGACCCTGGTTTTGTTTTGGGGAGTCATCCTTTCCCTGCCCTTCTGTTCCTGTGTGCAAAGTGAAGTTGACTTCATTCTTGGCTCTGGGGATGTACTTGTGGCCAAATCCCAATTCAGACAGCACATTTTATGCATCAGAGTTTTGTCTAGCCACAATTTGATTTAAGAACAGACATTGGATCCAAGTCTGTAAAATCAGAATCTGTGAGATTCAATTCTGAGGCTTTTCTTTGATCTTCCTGAGACAAGGAAAAGAAACTTCTCTTTGTTATTAGACTTGGAGCTTCAAAGATATATGTTCTGGAGCTGTTGCAAGGGTAGAGAATGAAAATGAATTCAAAATAGAGGCAAGGAGAACCAGAGGACAGACAAAAATAATCCAGATCCTAACAGTTTTGATATAAGCTTCTCATCAAGCTGCTTCAGAAATTAGGACTTTTCAGTTATGTAGGCTTATAAATCCACTTATTGATGAATCAATTCACCATATTAAACATACCTTTCAACCTTGGTGAAAATGTGTCCAGCTATTTTCATATGCAAATTCATGAGTATAAGCCGATGAGAGAAAGGAAATAAATTTTGGTAATATGATTGGAAGAAATGAATAGTGGTCAGATACTGAAATAAGATGTGCTTATACTAGTCATTTGTTTAGTACTTAAAATAGGTTTTCAATATTTGTAAAATCTAAACCTCTTTTAAAATCTAGTTGGGGGTTTTAAGGCTAATTAATATACAACAACATTGAATAAAACATGTGTCCTAGTCTTTTCAGGCTGCTATGACAAAAATATGATAGACTGGGTGGCTTAAACAGAAATATTCATTCCTCACAGTTCTGGAGGCTGGGAGTCCAAGTTAAAAGCACCTGCAGATTTGGTGTCTGGCTTCCTGGTTCATGTATGGCTATCTTCTTACTATGTCTTCACATGGTGGAAAGTGTGCGAGAATCTCTTTTTTTATAAGGGCATCGATCTCATTTCGTGAGAGCTCCACCTTTTGAATTAATCATCACTGAAAGGTTCCACCTCTTAATACCATCACATTGG
>NW_011888782.1:32433094-32453919 GCF_000151845.1 Pteropus vampyrus | reverse complement strand
GAAGGAAGGAAGGAAGGGAAGAAAGGAAAGAAAACTTATTCAGCAAATATTTTCTGAGTATATTCTGTGCCAGAGTTCTGGGAACATGAAGTCAAAGGAAAAAAAAATACACACATACACACACATAACAAACAAACAAACAAACAAACACACACACACACAAAACAACACTGAGTGTGCTGTAAAATGCAAACATAAAAACAACAAGAAAAAAATATAGATTAGGTTAGGTTAGTAAAGTACAGATGCATGTACCAGCTATTACAAGAATAAAGAAGTATGAGAAATGAATCCTGACTATTAAAGACTTCATAGAGCAGATGTTATTCAAGCTAGGTATTAACCATCGAGTAGAAGTTCCTAAAACAGAACCTACCAGCACACTCACCAGCACAACTGCAGGGCCCATGTAGGGTAGGTGTATTCCAACAAAACAGAAAATAGAACTTTCTGAGGGACAGAAGATAACAAGAAACTACAGAAAGTGTCAACCCAAGTCCCATTTCTTTTTTCAAACTAATCAGATTAGACATGCCTCCTTAAGGAGTAACAGAGACCAAAAAACTTAAGGGAAAGGTAGTGGTTTTTGTTGTCTTTAAACTTTGAACTTAATGATTAAGCATATGGCTAACCAAGAGTGTGGAATTCGTCTTGGGGAAGATCAGAAATTTATAAGGACAAACTTGTTTCTATATATATAAGGCATATATATATTGCATTGTGTGTTCACTGCCCATAGTCTAACCACACTTTAAAATGAGGGAAAATAAAGAGGTACTTAAGTTAAATATTAGTGAGGACTTTATGGCTATATTCACTGCTAGGCAACATTTGACAATCCAAGTATCAATAACAAAACTAATATTTTTATCTTAGCTGTCCAAATCTTTCTATCTCTCAATTGAATCCAGAATTGAGAGCTTGAATAAAAAGGGAGTCATTTATTATTTCCCTAAAACCCCAAGAGGAGGATTTTAAATAAGGAAGTAACGTAAGGTCAGTTATACATATATATATTGAAGATTATTTTGGCTGCTGGGTAAAGAATGCATCTTAGTTAGTCAAGGGAGAAGGTAGAAAAGCTTGGGCAATTGCTGCCATAACAGGAAAGAATTAGAGCGATTTTGAATAGGATGGTAGTAAAGACTATAGTAAAGAGTAGGTAGCATAAGGATACACTTTTGAGGAAGCACCTGTTGATGGAAAGAAGAAACAGAAAAATGAGGGATGATTCTTAGGTTTTTTACATGACTAAATGGATGGGGTGCCACTTAAATAGAAAAGACAGCAGAAGTGGGCTTGGAAGAAAAAGGAAATTAAAAGTTTTGTGTTACACATGTCAAAATTAAGATTTATAACCAATGTCTAAGTGAAGATATCAAGTATAAAGTTATATCTGTGAGTCTAGAGTTTAAACAAGGATTAAAATTAAGATTTATAACCAATGTCTAAGTGAAGATATCAAGTATAAAGTTATATCTGTGAGTCTAGAGTTTAAACAAGGATTAGAGATATAAGTGAGGGAGTTATTGGCATATGAAAGTTATACCTTTAGGAACTTATAAGCTATAAATCAAATTCTTAGCATGTAAGAATAATGTACACATTCCACACTTGAAGTCAATTCATGTGAAGTAACACAAATGAAAAGATATTTTAAACATTGTTTCTGTAAAAAAAGTTAGAACTCTCTCTCTCTAAACTTGCTATTCAGAGCATTTTTTGACAATATAATGACACCATGAGGAGTACTTGAGCACTGCAGTTTAAAATAAAATTAGAGGGAAGAGTATATTGATAATTTTGGCAGGAGTAAACATATACACATATGTGTTCAGTACGCACATTAGCACTGTCTTATACATTCAGTGATCCTTAGCCTAGAGAGTACACAGGTCCCCAGCCTCCCACCTGAGGTAGTATTTCTTCACGAAAACAAAACATTTAAATTTTACATGTGGCCATCACATGAGCTGTGCTGTCTGTATTTCAGTTTTTAACTTAGGAAATAAACCTCTATAATTAAATGCTAAAGTTATTAAGGTGATTTTTATTTCATAAATAAACAGATAAAAATGAGTTTCTTACATTCATGCTATCTAGAGGTCCCCTAAAATCATGAACCTTTGGATACAAATAATATTAACATTGATAATCCCTATTTTGCTACTGTTCATCTCTTTGTGCCTGACTCTTTGGCCCTGCCTCCTTTTCTTCCTAGTCAAAACCTTTTTCAGTTATTTTTGGAAGTGGTCTAGGAAGTTTCTCAGATGTAATCAGGAGTATAGGTTAAGATTGATATCTGATGCCAAAGACTGACTTGTGTGAGGCACTTCCTCATGACCACTTTAGCAAACACTCAGTATGAGAACAGTGCCTCCACGCCACCATTGGTGCTGTCTCCTGCTGCTCTCAAAGCTTTACAGCTTTGGAGTATTAAACCAGCTCCTGCATCCTTCAGTTTCTCTGCAACGCCTGAGCAGGTACCTATTTTAGGTATATTTTTTAAACATTTCTGCCTGGAATTTCAAAGGATGTAATGACTTTATGGCTCAGGATAAAACTCTAGAGTCTTCTATATGTCCTGCAACACAGCGGCAGTTTTCTCTGGCACTGTTATTCTCACAGAGGAAAGCAGAGTAGGATATTTATGGCCATGGTACAGGAGAACACCACAATAGAAACATTCAAGCATAAGTCCAGCCTCCCATTTTTCTTTTGCTCCTCTTCTGTCCTCTCCTCTTTCACTCATAACTAAAAGGGTGTTTCTTCTCTTTTTGTGGCTCACTTCTATTCTCTATTACCCAGGACTTCGTATCCCTCATTTCTTCTCCTGGGTTTTACATCAATCTCTCTACTAGTTTCTATTCTTCAGCCTCTAGATATGTTTAAGTCTGCTTATAAAACTATAAATGTCAGTGATATCAGAATCATGGTGGTGTAAGACATCCCTCTTTTTTTGTTTCCCTTTAAAAAACAATTAGACACCCATCCACAAACAAAAGTGCCTCTGTGGTAGTTGTGGGATCCAGGGTCTTATTCCAAAGTTCCTAGAAGGAGTCTTGCCCACCTGTACATTCGGTAATAGGCAGACAGACTTTGATACAGGTTGCAGAACCAGTGGGAGCCAGAAAGCCTGCTCCAATCCCTCTCTGCCACAGTTGGGGAAAACCTGGAGAGTGCTGACTTGAGTAGACACCCATGAATGAAAATTTTTTTTAGAAGTTTAACCTTCCCAAGGGGAGATTACAGCATGTCATTGGAGCAAAAGAAAAATACAAGTTTGGGTGCATTGGAGCAGATAAGAGGAACTTTGCCAGCACCACACCTTCCCTAAGGCTACATAACACAGGGTTGAATTAGCCAGTGGTAACTTCAGTGAGAGGGCAAGAAAGAGCGGTAACTGACTGCCTGACTTGCCAGATTTTCCAGACACTGCTGAAGAGACCTGTTTCACCATCAGCACTCAAAGTACTAAGGAGGGACCTCTATGACTGGAGAGAAGAAAGAAATAGGGAAAGAGGCAGATAAGAATATCAAAGGGAATTAAAGAGATCTGTTTCCTGCCAACTGTGCTCAGGACTTCAGCAGGAAGTCTGACCATGAGTCTCTAAGAGAACCTCACTTGAAGATTCCCCAGCAGGCCTGTGGGTACTCTAAATGTACCGAGTGCCAAACCTATACTTCTCCCCACTGTGTGGCTGGCTCCTCTGCACACTCCCAAATATAAACAGAATGCTTTCAGAAAATTAGGCCAGTTTCTACAACAAAGGAGAAACTACAACGTTGAATTGTAGCACCACCTTCTGAAAACAGAAGAGAGGTTTCTAGCATCCAGTTTGATGAGTTGTAAAACTACAGAAAACATAAAAGCCACAAGAGGGAGAAAGAAGTATGAAGCAGGTGTATCGATACTAGTTCAAAGAAAACTCTAGATATAATGTGATTAACCAACAGTACATCCTACCTGAAGATAACTAGTAAAGGTTTGAGAAGGTATCTGTCACTTCAGCTGTGAAAGCATCATTTAAAAACTCTGAAGAATGTGAAGTACCAAGGAAACATGTCATCACTGAAAGATAACAACAATTCTCTAAAAACTAAACTCAAAGACATGGAATTTTGCAATGTAACTGATAAAAAACTCAGAATAGCTATTTTGAGGAACCTCAACAAGCTACAAGAAAACACAGGCTGACAATTGAACAAAATCAGAAAAACAATACAAGAACAAAATGAGAAATTTAACAACAACAAAAACTGCAATAGAGAGCATCTAGAACAGAACAGATCAAATAGAAGATAAAAATCAAAGATGTAGAGGATAGGAATTTTGAATTAACCCAATTAGATGAGAATAAAGAAAAAAAGATGAAAAAGAGCAAAAAAAAAAAATATAACTAATATATAGTACTCCATCAAACATACAAATATTAGAATAATTGGGATTCCAAAAGAAAAAAGACGAAAAATTGGTCAGAAAATTAATTAAAAAAAATAACTGAGATTTTCCAAACCTAAGGAGTTGGACATCCAACTTTATGAAGCAATTAGATCACTTTGTTATCTCAATGCAAAAGACAACTCCAAGACATATTATAATGAAAATGTCAAAAATCAAAGACAAAAGAGACTTCTAAAAGAAGCCAGAGGGGGCATAAAAAAAAAAAAGGATTGTAATCTACAAAGGCATCCCCATTAAGCTACCAACAGATTTCCTAGCAGAAACCCTACAGTCCAGGAGAGAGCAGAATGACATATTCGAAATGTTAAAAGAAAAAAATTGTCAGCTAAGAACACTCAATCCAGCAAAGTTATTCAGATATGAAGGAGAAATAGACTTTCTCAGACAAACAAAATTTGAGGAAATTCACCACCACTAGACCTGCCTTACAAAAAATGCTGAAAAGAATTCTTTAAGCTAAAATAAAAGACACAGTTAGTGATATAAAAACATGAAAGTATGTACACAGAGATAAGAGTAAATATACAGTGAGATTCAGAAAAATCTAATTCTGTAATTGGATGGTGTGTTAATCATTTAACTATAGTATAAAGGTTAAAGGAAAAGAGTATTAAAATAATATTAAAATTATACTAATATATAGTTAACAAATACACAATATGAAAAGGTAAATTTTGTCATCAAAACTATAAAAGTGGAGGGAGTAAAAGGTCGGAGCTTTTATATGCTTTGAAATTAAGTTCTATCAGCTTAAAATGAACTATTTTATCCACAAGATGTCTTATGTAACCACAACGCAAAAATCTAGATTAGATTAACAACAAATTTTAAAAGGGGGAAACAGAGCATATCACCATAGAAAAATCACTAATGTACAAAGCTTGGCAGAAAGAGAGAGAAAAAAGAAACAATGGAACCACAAAACAGCCACAAAGCAGTTAGTAAGATGGCATTAGCACATTCTTACATGTTGATAACTACTCTAAATGTAAATGGATCGAATTAATCAATCAAAAGGCAGAGAGTGGCTACATGGATTTAATAAAAGAAAAGGAAACAAGACCCAGCTCTATGCTGTCTACAGAAGCTTTACTTTAGATTTAATGACACACAGATTTCAAAAGTGAAAGGATGGGAAAAGATGTTCCATGCAAATGGAAACCAAAAGAAAGTAGGAGTAACTATACTTATATCAGGCAAAGTAATCTTTAAGCCAAAAATGGTATCAAAAGACAAAGGAGGTCATTATACAATGATAAAGGAGTCAATTAATCAAAGATATGTAATAATTATAAATATATACATGTCCAACATTGGAGCACCTAAATATATTAAGCAAACATTAATGGATTTAAGAGAGAACTAGTCAACAGTACAATAATAATAGGGGACTTCAGTACTCCATTTTCAGCAATGGATGAATCATCCAGAAAGAAAAATCAACAAAGAAATATTGGACTTGAACCATACATTAAATGAAATAAATCTAACAGATATTTATAAACATATCCAACAGCAGCAGAATACACTTTATTCTCAAGTGCACACAAAACATTCTCCAGAATAGATCATATGATACACCTCAAAACAAGTCTTAGCAAATTTAAGAAGATTGAAATAATAATGCGTATTTTTTCCAGCCACAATGGTATAAAAGTTGAAATCGACAACAAGAGGAAAGCTAGAAAATATGCAAGCATGTGAAAAATAACTTCCACACTCCTGAACAACCAAAATGCCAAAAAAGAAATCAAAAGATAAATTTTTTAAAAAAACTCAAAACAAATGAAAATGAAAACGTAACACGCCAAAACATATGGGATTCTACAAAAGCAGTTTTGAGAGGGAAGTTTATAGCAATGAATGCATATATTAAGAAAATGAAAAGATCTAAATTAAACAACTTAACTTTGCTCCTCAATAAACTAGAAAAATAACAAACTAAGCTCAAGTTAGCAGAAGGTTAAAATAACAAAGATATTCTCTGTTCATAGATCAGAAGAATTAATATTATTAAAATGTCCACACTACCCAAATCTGTAGATTTGATGCAATCGCCATTAAAATTACAATGGCATGTTGTGTAGAAATAGAAAAAAAAATCATAAAATTTTTATGAACCTACAAAATCCTCAAATACCCAAAGAAATCCTGAGAAAGAACAAAGTTGGAAGCATCACATTTCCTGATTTCGAACTATACTACAAAGCTATAGTAACTAAAATAGTATGGTACTGGCATAAAAATAGACATATAGACCAACGGAACAGAGTAAAAAGCCCAGAGGTAAACTCCTGTACATACAATCAACTAATACTTGACAAGGAAGCCAAGAACACTCAAGAAGAAAGGACAGTCTCTTCAACAAATGGTGCTGGAAAAACTGAATAAACACATACAGAAAAATAAAACTGGACCCCTATCTTATACCATTCACAAAAATTAACTTGAATTGGATTAAAGACTTGAACATAAGACCTGATAATATAAAACTCCTAAAAGAAAACATAAGAAAGATGCTCCCTGACATTGGTCTAGGCAATGATTTTTTTTAAACACCAAAAGCACAAGCAATAACAGCAAAAATCAACAAGTGGGACTACATCAAACTGAAAAGCTTCTACAAAACAAAATAAACAACAAAATTAAAAGACAACCTACAGAATTGGAGATAAATCTGCAAACTATATATTAGATAAAGAATTAATATCCAACATATATAAAGAATTCATACAACTCAATAACAACAACAACAAAATCCAATTAAAAATGGTCAGAGGAACTTAACAATGTTCCAGAGAAGACATACAAGTGGCCAACAGGTACATAAAAAGATGCTCAGCTACATTAATTGTCAGGGAAATGCAAATCAAAATCACAATGGGATTATCACCTCACATCTGTTAATGGTTATCAAAAAGAGGTGAGATAAAAAATGTTGAAGAAGATGTGGAGAAAAGGGAATCCTTTTGGTGGGAATGAAAATAGGTACAGCCACTATATAAAATACTATTGGTGGGAATGAAAATAGGTACAGCCACTATATAAAATAGTATAGAGGTTTCTCAAAATATTAAAATATTAAAATAGAACTACCATAAAATAGAACTACTCAATTCCACCTCTGAGTGTATAACCAAAGGAACTGAGATGTTGAAAAAGATATCTGCACTCCCATGTTTATTGCAGAATTATTTATAATAGCCTAGATATGAAAATTATGAAAATAACCTAAGTGTCTATCAACAAATGAATGGATAAAGAAGGTGTGAGGTGTATGTGTATATATATCCAATAGAATATTATTCGGCCATGAGAAATAAAGAAATCCTGCAATTTATGACAACACAAATGGACTGTACTGGCATCATGCTTAGTGACATGACTCAGATGAAGACGAATTTTGTAAAATATCATTTGTATGTGGAATTTAAAAAGCCAAACGCATAGAAATAGAATAGAATGGCAGTTACCAGGGGCTGAGAGGTGGAGAATTAGAGAGATGTTAAAGGGCACAAAATTACAACTAGAAGGTGAATAAGTTTTGAAGATCTAATATACAGCATAGTGATTATAGTGAACAATACTGAGTTATATACTTTAAAATTGCTGAGACTAGGTCTTAAAATTTTTCACCACAGAAATGATAATTATGTGACCTGAAAGAGGTGTTAGCTAAGGTGGTGATCATATTGCATTATAAAAATGTAGCAGATCAACATGCTGTATACTTTAGACTTATACAATGTTATCTGTAAATCATCTCAGTAAAACAACTATAAATGTTAAATATATTTAATTCTACACAAACTAATACCAGATAAAATTTCATAAAGTAGTTACTTGAAATACTAAATGCTGCATAAAATAAATTTATGAAAACATAATATTTATTATTTAATCATCTACAAAAAGGGTTAATTCCGTGTCAATGAATCTAATACCAGCCACATACAGTGATTTTTTTTGTAAAAATTTTCCAACTGTTAAAAATACGTTTTTGCTTAGGGGAAATAATGAAGAGATATTTATAAGCTATCCTTAAATATTTTTCTCTGGCTCATTCACCTTTAAATTATTCCACTTCTTGTTTGAGAAGGTTGAGATCTTTTTGAAAGCTTTTGTTTTACTTTATTTTTTTAATAATTATATTGAAAGCAAGCTATAGTATTTATTATTGTTGTTTTCAGAGAAAGTGTTTTGGTTCTTTTTTCGTTCTATAGAAACTGATTAATATTTGTATCAATTTCAATTTTGTCAGGTTCATATTCCCCTTGTTTGAAAAAGTCTTTGAACTAGAATAAGAATTCTGTCTATAATAAAGTTTGTATTGTCAATTGACTTTTTTTGTTTCTGTTTATGAGAATTTTGAAAGTACAGAAGAATGCTTTTTGATAAATAAAATAAGTCTGCTTAAACATTTTAGTGCAGTATGAGTATAAAAATGTTAATCATTCATGTTTTTTTAATCTCAATAATTTTACACCCAAAATATCAATGTCTTGTTATCTAAATATACCACAGTCTACTAGAATATTAAAAATGAATATTATTATCTAAATTTCTTCTCCAGAATTATTCAGTTCATAAGTGACTGTCAGAGAATTAGAATTGTTATTCTAATCCTCTTCTCTCCAGGGCAATGAAGTAGAAATTTCTTCCCTTCTATGGAAAAATGAAAAGGGTAAGGTAGCATTCCACCCTAACCTCTTCGTATTGCTCTTATACTAAAATGCACACTTTTTACTCTGGTCTGCAAGAAGCTACCTGAGCAGCCCCTAGCTACCTCTTTGACATCGCCTAATATAACTTATTTCCTTGTCATGATACTTCATGTACACTGTTCTTCAATCTGGTTCCTGAACAGACTCTTTTTGATACTGGGACATTTGCATAGGCTGATTCCATTTACCAGAAACACTCTTCCTGCAGAGCTCCTAGGGCTAACTCATTCTTGCCATTCAGGTGACAGCTGAAATTCCTATTCCCCCAAAAAGGCCATCCCTGACCACTCCATTTATAGGAGATCTCTGGTTTCTCTGTTCCATTGTCCAATGTACTGATTCTTCATCTCAGTTTCACGACCTTTTTTTTCTTTTTTGTTCTTACTTTAATTAAGTAATTTATTTTTAATTTACGCTTCTCCTGCCACCTCCCTACTTGCCCCCATAAATGAACTGTGAAAGGAGAAACCTTAATTGACTTGTTCAATACTACATTCTCAATGCCTAGAACAATGCCCAGAACAGAGTTGGCACTCAGTAAATATTTGTTATGTAAGTGAATTAGTGAAAGAATGAATAATTCTCTCTCACCTCATTTGTGACAGTCAGGAATTACTTCCATTCCTCATATCCTTATCCTCCAGGCTCATCTAGGTTTCCCATCTCTGAGACCTTTTTAATTTTCAGTATACCTGCACAACATTTGCCTGGAGTCATTTTACTCAAACTCTACTCTCAAAAAAAAAAAGTCAATTCATGTGTATGGCATTGTGATTAATAGCTGATTGAACTGTTAATTTGTCAGTCTTCATGTTGCTTTTGCTTTTCACTTTTTTAGTGGTTTCTTATGAATCTTAATTTTAATATAACCAACTATATTAATGCCTTCCTCTATGGTTAGTTCTTTATGTGTCTTTTTACAGAAAGTTTGAACTATTCCAAGGTCACAGAGATGTTCTCTTATATTTATGTCTAAAACTCTTATTGTTTTACCTCTCATATTAAGATATTTAATAGTTCCAAAATTTATTTTTGTGAAGAAAAAGTTGATAAATACTTTTTTCTATGTGAATATCAAACTGACTCATCATATCACACAGCATTGCAATGTTACATTTTTTATAAATCAGGTGAATCTGTTTCTAAACTCTATTCTGTGCTATTGGTCAGTTATCTGTGTTTGAGCCAGGACCACAATGTCAATAACTGTAGTTAATTGTGTAATATAATTGTATCATATCATATATATTAAGTTATAATTAATTGTACAGATTAAGACATAATTAATTAATTATAGTTTTCAACAGATCTTGCTATCTAGTACCACCTCTAGATTTTTTCTTCTATTTCAGTATTACCCTGGCCATTTTTTATGCCTTTGCATTTCTATATAAATTTTAGATTCGATTTGTCAATTTCTGTAAAATCCAAACAAACAAACAAAAAACCTCTACCAGTACTCGATTGAGGTTTATATGGAAATGGCATACATTGTTGGGCAGGGGAACAAACTCGTAGGTGCATAATGCTAAACAAAACAGGAAAATCTTTCTTTATATTTTTATATGACATATTTAGTGAAATTTTTATGTCTTAGTCATGAATATAAAATGTTTCATATTAAGTAGGTGCCTCAAAACATGATATTTTACCCATCACTTAAAACCATTGATAGATTTTTATAGTTTTTATGTACTGTTGTATTGATATTTTCCAAATGTTCTGGACTCAATGAAATTTACCGATAGACTTCTATATCTATCAAGATGAATAACAACACACATGTTTATTTCTTCTACCCTCTAAAAGTCCCACTGAAATGATAATAAAATAGCTTAAAACATTATATAAATCAACCAAAATAGGAGACAAGGTGAGCACATGTTTAAAACCAGGAGATTTTAACAAAATTATGAATAATGAATATAGGAGTAAATGATGAAGCAGTATGAAGAAAAGGTGGCCTAGAATAGAGATGACTCCAGAAGAGAGGAATGCAACAAATCTGGGGGCAGAACTCTGGAGGGGCTCTCAATTCAGACACATACGTTATCTAACCAAAACTCTAAATCCAGGCCAGTTGACCTCAGGCTACATTCTCTAATTTTCCCAACCACACCCAGACACATAGGCAGCCAGTTATTCACATCTCACACAAAAAACAAACAAACAAACAAACAAACAAACAAACAACAATAACAACAAAAAAGGATCCTTCCATAAGGAAATTAAATAAATGATCTGAGATTACCTTAAGCAGAGTACTTGGACATTTCTCCAGAGCAAAGACCTCTATGTGTGGGCACTGGGGATCCTGAAACATAACTGGCCTGTTCTCTTCTTGCTTTCACAGTGTGAAAATTATCAGTTAATAAGCCTTATCTACATCCCCAGAGTACCCAAGAGTCATGAATCACTGCCAGCTATTTGAGGAATTTTGAAACATGAGGAAAGATTGAGTTAAAAACAAAAATAAAACTCTAATCATTTAACTTAGAAGAAAGAGAAATCATTTAAGAAACAAAAAGCAACTTAAGAAACAGACACAATTCTAGTTAGTATCTGTAGAGTTTTGAGAGGTTATTATTTACATAAACCAAGCATAAGAGACTGTGAAAAAAGAAAAACCAGTTATCCTGAAAGACCTCTTAGAAATTAAAAGTATGATTAACCAACAAAACAAAACAGAATCAATAAAAAGATAAAAAATAAAACCTAGGAAATCTCTGGAAAAAAGAAGGAAAAAAGAGATAGAAAATCTAAGGGAAATGTGAAATAAATACAGAATCAGTTCAGGAGGTCCAACAGCAGACTAAAAGAAGTTTTAAAAATAATGAATTGACGGAAAGAAATGATCACAGGAGGAAATGACACACACAAATAAAATAGAAGATAATTTCTCACATATGAAGGGTGAAAGATGACACTGAAAGGTATCACTGAATGCCAAGGACAGTCAGTGAATGAAAACCCATGCATATTCCCATGGAAGATCTGAATACCAGAGAGAGAGGGAAAAAATAAAACCAAATAACCTACTAATGAACAAGAATCAAGGGCATCAGATTTCTTACGCGTCTCCAGGATTCCTGAAGCATTTCTAAGTCAAGATAGTGCTGGAGTTCAGAACATATGCAGTTACAGCTGAGGGAAACAAGAAAAATAAATAAACAAGCAAACAAAAAATACAGAAATAAGCCATACAAGATTTCCATGGAGTCAATGACAGTAATTCCTATTTTTTTTACATTAGGCTAAAATACAGATAACACATTTATTTTAAATTCTTTTTTGTATATTTTCAAAATCTCCTAAGTTAATCTCCTATGTCCCCTGACAAATTCTCTAGTGTAGAAAGACAGTTACATTTCCTTTTTCAATAAACCCTCATAATTTTAAGTGCTTAAAAACAAAGACAAGAGATAGGGTAAGCAGAACTACTACAAAATTTTTGTCTTTTCAAATGTGCATTAATTTAAAACAAAATAGATTTATCTTCCTAGTGTCAGTTTTTCATCCTTCCCCTTATTTATAGTTTCTCTCTTTTCATTTCTTCTACAACTTTACAAAAGTCATTCAAAGTTTCTTCATGATTTTTATCCACATTAATGAATTGTCTGCTGTGGGGGAGGAAGTATTAAAATATATGATAGAAAAATACTTGCTTCTACAGTGGTCACTGTGCCTCTTAACCCTGGCTGGCCATGGTTCTCTTGTTTGTAGCATGAGAGGCATGGGCTAAGTCCAATTGATCTTCTGGCTTTAATATTTCTTCTCTGAATACAATCCATAAAAGGTCAAGGCCTAGGACTTCTGCCACAGCAATTCGCTCCCTCTGGAAAACATTTAGATCTTCCTATTTTCTTAGAATAGTAAGGCATGCTTGTCCTCCATGGTTGCCATGCAGAAACACATTAAGGAGACATTTGTAACAGGCTTCATTCTCAAAAATCACTTCTCATATGGTTGTGATAGTTTGATGGTTTTTTCATTGCAGTCAATCTTGCTATGACTGAAGAATTTTCGTGCATATTTATATTATAAATGCACGATTTTTACATAAGATTCTGCTCTCCTGCGAGGACATTTATCTGTTGACCAGGTCAAATTTTAGAAAAAGGTCACATTCTCTCACAGCATATATGGAGAACTAAAAATAAAATCTCCAATCCACAGAGAATTACATATTTCTACTACTCTCTGGACTGAACCAAGTTTAGCATTTACTGTTATGTATCATAAACTATATTTTCCTGGTCTCTCTTCTAGGGTTGTCAAACAAAATACTCGACTCTCAGTTAAATTTGAACTTCAAATCAACAAAAGAAAAGTGTTTAATGTGTTCCAAATACTACATGAACATACTTACACTAAAAATCTACTTATCTGACATTCAAATTTAATTATATGGCATGTATTTTTATTTGCTAAATCTAGAAATCGTACTCTTTTCCCACGTAAACAAAATCTTTAAGAAAAGGGCCTCTGTCTTAGTCCTTTCTTGTCCCCAGTCCACCCACAGTACTTTCACATATTAGATACTCAATTTTTCTTTGAACTGATTAATAAAAATACAAACTAAACACAATTAATGTTTTTAATTTAGTAGTTCATATGGTGAAAATGAGTCATTCTACTGAGCTAAATTCAGTGTATGGTTAGAACGGATTTGGTCGTAGGTTGATCACACACAAATTTTGAATATTTAAACATTTGCCAAAGGAATTACTCTGATGTCTATTTTAACTTTTTATGAACCCCAAAACTTCTGATAAAGTGTTAAGATTACATGTGGTTCCAACATATTTAGTATACCATTTCTAAAAGAGTAAAAATACTGACATAAATAAGACGGTCATGGAAACTTAATTGAACTGAGAAAAATTTTTACTTCCTTTAGTAATATTTTCCCTTGATGCCTGGGGAAATAGTAGTCAAGGCCATAACTGGGTTAATATACTAATAATCAAACCATTTTTAGTATCAGTCAAGGCCATAATTGGGTTAATATACTAATAATCAAACCATTTTCTGTAGGAAATTTAAAATTAGAAAAGAATTCCATTCAGTAACAAAGGAACATTTTGCAGAGATTTGACCATGAAGTACATATAATCAGTTATATACATAAAAACAAAACAAAATAAATCCAAAATTGCCTCTATCACACTTTATTTTGTTCATATTTATTTTCTTATATCTCTCCTTTCTCTTACTTTCATCTTAAATTGAGAAATTTGACTTTTAACTTTTTAATAAACTTCTGCTGACTATCTGCTGTAGCTGGTGTTTTAAGGATTAGGAAAGTACACTATAGCTTCTTATACAAGCTGGCATATTCTATTTGTCACCAAAGACAAGGACCATCTTCTGCTTTCCAGAATATGCTCTTGTGCCAGTCCCCTCTGAGCCTCAGGTTACTCAACTATAAGGTGAAGATCAAGATTCCTGTCTCATATGGTTATTGTAAAAATCCAGTAAGAACATGTTCATAAAAATACAACTACTAGACACTACATATATATTGGTTTCCATGCATTATCAGTGTTATCCTTTCGTGGAAAGACAAAAGATAGACATATGGACAATAGAGAGAAAATTACTTGAATTTAACTTGGAAGCTACCATGAGACCATTTGTCTTGTAAATGGCCTGATGTCCCATGACAAAGAATGGCTGATTTACTCGATTATTTTTCATCCAAGTCTACAATTATCTTTTGAGAATCTGCTATAGTAGAAACTAGAAATAATAAGATAAAAGAGATGTGGTTCCTACTCAAATGAAGCCCCTCATTAATCCCCTTGGAGCTTTGACTTGATTCAGTCCTCCAACAAATGTTCATTGAGTTAACAGAACCTATGCCAAGTACTGTGACAACAATAAAGAACAAGATATTCCTCCTTGAAAACCTTTTGCTGTATACCAAAAACAAACAAAACACTCCCTCAGACTCTTCTTCTATTATAAAAAATAAACACCGATGGCCTAATCTTTACCAGTCACTTGTTTTTTAGTTGCTTTCCATTGGGCTTGCAGACCAACTACTTATTTAAAAAGACTATTAAAATGTACATGTGTGTATATTTATGTACACCTATATGTATACACTATGTTCAAACTTGTTGATCATAACTTTGTTTCTAAATCCAAAGCAAACTGTCTGTTAAAAAAATTATTGTGGAACTTTGCCAAGGATGTGTTAAGCAACATAGCTTTAATATATGTTTTGGGTCCCTGCCCTTTTCAAGATAAATTGTTTTTCCTCTTCGTTCTGTTCTCCTTGCCAAAAGAGTTGGCTATGCTTTTCACTCCCCATCATGGTTTACTGTGTATTAATTAGCCTAAGTTGCTGCTGAGATCCTTAGAATTTTTAACTTTCACAACATGCATTATTTCTAAGGTAATTGAGAAGAAATATGGTTTGCATTTATCAATTTTATTACATATTTCCAGTGTGTTAGCATTTCCAAAGCCTTATTATTTAATATGAATAAGTCGACTATCTCAAGGATAAAAGTTATAAACTCTGGAAAAAACATTTTTGAATGTCTAGATAAATGCATGCATATTTATATCTTTATATTGTATAATTTCTAGAGTATATACATATACACATATATGTATTTTATCCTTCTATGTATGAGTATATATATGTATATATACATATATATGTATATATGTTTGTGTGTGTGTTTGTATATGTGTGTGTATGTATATATACACAATTATCCATGGGGAAGCACATGTATACAGTGGTAGTCTAAAAATTACCCCCAAAGATATCAGGTACTAATCCCTAGAATCTGTAAATATTACCTTATTTGAAAAAAGGATCTTTGTACATATGATTAAGTTAAAGATTTTGAGATAGGGAGATTATCCTGGATTATGCAGTTGGGCCCTAAATGCAATCACATGTATCTTTGTAAGAGAGAGGCAAAAGGAAATTTGATACATACAGAAGAAAAGGAGGCAATGTAACCATAGAAGTAGAGATTAGAGTGATACTCTCACAAATCAAGGATTGCTGGGAGCCAATGGAAGCTGGAAGAATCAAAGACCAGCTTGCCCCTAGAGCCTCCAGAGAAAGCATAGCCTTTCTGATATCTTGATATTGGCCAGTGAAGTCAATTTCACTGGCCTCCAGAATTGTGAGAAAAATTTTCTATTGTTTTAAGACTTCAAGTTCTTTGTCATTTGTTACAGCAGCAATGGGAAACATAAACACACATAGTATGTGTATAAGTGTGTGAGCAATATCATTACTGCACTTGAAAAGAAAAAGGTACACTCTGTCTAAGGGAACTAGAAGATGAACTTTTATAAGACAAAAATTCTATGGCTTGAATTAAATAAAATCCACAACCTAAAATCTATGCTTAAATTATTGAAAATATGGGATTTGGTGCCAAGAAATGCCATACCTGGAGAATGATGGGTATCAGAGGCAATAAACATGGTGACCAGTAGAAGCAGCTGAAGTTGATAAACCCTACCCTGCTAAACGGTCACGTGACAGGAGCGATTGCTTACAATAGAAGGAGTGAGAAAGATTAGGTTAGAAGGAATGGACAATGGACAATGCACAATGTGCATGTGACTATGGTGCCTATGAAAAATGATAAGTACTCACATTCAGAAAAAATACACACTGAGATGCCATCCTGTCAGCATGCCATGCTTTTTTCCCCCATGCTTTTAGTGAAATAGTGTCCTGGCAGACTACACAAATGCAATCAGATAATCAAAAATAAAATCTCCATTAAAAATAAGAGTGAACAATCCATAATAATGAGATACTTGAGGAAACCAACACATGAGACAGAGAGAGAGAGAGAGAGAGAGAAAGTAAGCTCAGTGAATGGAAGAAACTGCAATGGAGAAATCAAGTTAATAAAGTAAGCTAAATAGAGTATTTCTTTAAGCATAATTAGTATCCTCAAGAGAGATGAAAAAACTATTACAGTCATAAAAACAATAAGTTATAGATCATGGAAATTTAAAAAATTGGTTGTTGAAATGAAAACCTCACGAGATAGTCTGAAAAGTAGAGCACACGCAGCTGAAGCTTGATGTAGTAAGCTAGAAGAGTGAACAAAAGAAGGCCCTCCAAAAAGATCCAAAGAAACTTGGAAAGGTAAGATATAAAAGAAAACTTAAAAGACCTTGGAGAATAGATCCAGAATTCAATAGCCATTTCATAGTATCCCCAAAAGTAAGAATAGACAAAATGGAAGAGAGATAATATTTTTTAAAAGTGATAGAAGATAATTACCCTAAACAGAAAAACATGAGTCATGAGATTAAAAGTCCTACTAAAAGCAAATCAAGAAAACAATTAAACCACATTATCTATAATATAATTTCAGAAAACTAAAAATTATGAGGACAAACCCTACAAGCTTCATCAGGACAACAACAAAAATTATCTACAACTGAATAAGAGTCAATTGACATCAGTCTTCTAATAAGTCTTCTAATAATAAGTCTTCAGAGGCAATAAGATAATAAAAAAAAATCTTCAAAGTTTCAAGGAAAAGTAAATTCGATCCTAGAATTTCATTGTCGATGTAAGAAACATCCAAACAGGACTCCCAGTGAAGATGGTGTAGCAAGTAGACACTGTGCTTGCCTCCTCTCACAACCACATCAAAATTAAAACTAAAATGCAGAACAGCCATCATTGGAAGTTGCTGAAGTCTGGATGAACAGAAGTCCTACAACTGGAGATATACATAAAAAGCCACCACAAGACTGGTAGGAGGGGAGAAGCTGCAAAATAGTCTGGTCTCACAACCACATGTGGTGGTCAAAAATCAAAAAGGATATCTCACCTGCAGAGGAGGAGCAAGGGGGTCCCGTGCCCATACCAAACTCCATGGCCTAGGATTTCAGTACCAGGAAGAGAAGTCCCCACAACCTCTGGCTGTAAAAACCAGTGGGGAGTGTAGCTGAGTGAGCTGGAGGGCAGCTGGAGTCATAGATGTTCCTCTTAAAAGTCTCATACACAGAATTACTCACTGACAGAATCATTTGCTCTGAGCTCCAACACTGCGGCAGCTGCTCAGAAAGTGCCAAAGATATACAGGGCAGAACTGAATTGTCTGGCTTCAGAGTGAGGGATAGAGAGGCAGTTTTCTCCCATATAGAAGTGCTAGAAAAATTCATTGTTTCTTTGTTTAGCCCTTCACTCTTCTAGCATGCAGACACAGACATCTGCCATATCTGAGTCTCCATTAACCTGGCTAAACCTGTTCGTCCTGCTCTTTCATGCATACCCAACCCACCTCCAATGGCTTTTTTCATACAAATGGCCCATCTTGGCTCATACTGTGGACTTTCCTAAAATCTCTCAAAGATTCACAAAACCTGAACAAGCAGTATTTGGCCTCAGCAAGAACTGTACCTCTTGCTGAACCCCAAACGCAGCACAGGTGGCAGCCATCTGTAGATTACTTGATGATTCTCGCCAAGTGGCCTGGGTTGTACACAGGCTCCAGCTGAACTTAGGCTGTGGCTGAACTTAGCCTGTAGCAGGGACCTTCCCAGGAAGCTCTGGGGCCAGAACTCATGGTGGGCAGTTTCAACTTGAGCCGGAGCATCAATCAGGGCTGTATCAGAGGATGACACACCCAAAGGGCAGACTGGGTAGGCATCAAAGCTCTGATAAAGTGAATCCTGCTCCGTAGTTTCAGTTCTTTACAGGCCAGTCTTCACAACCAATCAACCCAAGGGTCAATCTCTCACATTGACATGCAAACAGTGACCAAGGCTCAATTACAATAGGAGGGCACACACAACCCATACAAGGGACATACCACAATAACTGAAATGAAGAATACATTAAAGGTAATCAGCAGTAGATTCGATAACGTAGAGGATCAAATCGATGATTTAGAAAATAAGGTAGCAAAAAATACTCGATCAGAACAGCAACAAGAAAAGAGAATTCAAAAAATTGAGAAAAATTTAAAGAGCCTCTGGGACAACATCAAGTGTTGTTGGCATCATAGGGGTACCAGAAGTAGAAGCGTGAGAGCAAGGAATTGAAAACCAGTTTGAAGAAATAATGATGGAAAACTTCCTTGTGCTGGCTGGAAAATTACTGAGTGGCATAAGTCAGGCAGAGAAAGACAAATGCCATATGATTTTACTTATGTGTGGAATCTAAAGAATAAAATAAACAAACATAGATTCAGAGAACATTTTGAGGATTGCCAGATGGAGGGTGGGTTGGTGGGGTAGGTGAAAAAGAGGAGGGGGTTAAGAAGTGCATATTGTTAGTCATAGGGATGCAAAGTATAGCCTAAGGAATATCGTCAATAATATATTCTAATAACTATGTATCATGGTGATCACTTCGTAAGTTATATAAATGTCTAATTGCTATGTTGTACTGTGCTGGCTGGAAAATTGCTGTTTGACTATCGCCCATGGGAACATAACGCTCTAACAATAAGCTTTCTACTTCTGCACCCCCTGCTTGCACAACCGACCTGTGGGTTGACAGTTAGTAAAAAGAAGAAAAATAGACTTGTGTGTTCAAACAGGATGAAGAATGGGGTTTAGGGCTTAAAAACCTTGTGCCTCTACATTTCAGGGCTGCTTAATTTGGGGTCTGCATACCCCTGGCAGACCCAGCTGGCTGAATAAAGAGTGTGTTTCCTATAACTCACTGATTTCTGGTGGTCCATGTGTCTATCGGGGGTTGGCAGCTACAACAGTACACCTCAAAGAAAGATAATATATGCCAACTATACTTTAAAAATTTTTAAATAATTAAAAAAAAAAGAAACATCCAAACCTGTAGAGAATTTTTATGAGTTTATTTGAGCCAGATCGAGAACATATGCTGGAAAGCAAGATTTCAAACGCTACAGAGAATCACAGTTTTGCAACTTTTTTTATGCATTTGAGATTAAGAAGGTAATTTAAGGAAGATTACATGAGCTGGGAAAAAGCAAGGTGGGGATTGGATGACAGGATAGGTAACAAGATTATGTGCTCTCTTGAGGGCAATTATGGTTTATTTCAAAGGGGTGTTAACCTAGATATACAGAAACAGTAGACCGGGCTTGCTTAAAGCAATGATAAACATTTTACTAAAAAGTTATATATCTGGGGAGTGACTACCCACCCTGACCTACCCAGTTAGGAATTTATAATCAGATCACCCTGTGAGGTTAATTTTCATAGAAACCTTTTTGTTGTTGTTGTTTGCACAATCTTAGCCAAATTATGAAGATGAAATTAAAATATTTTATACATGAAAGAACTCAGATATTTACTAACAAAACTCTTATTGCAAGAATTTCCCAAGGATGTATACACGTGAGAAGGTATGGGATTGAAGAAGAAATGATAACCAAAGAAATTACTAAAACTTATTGTGAACATGTGTTGTGTCCAGAATAACCAGACCCAACTTGAGTGCTCTTAACCAGGAGACAGTTTATTAGCCGGCGGCTGTCCTTGCAAAGGAGCAGCCTCGAAATGCCAAGATACAAGGTTTTTAAGCCCCAAATCCCATTCCTCATTTTGTCTTAAACACAAAGGTCCATCTTTTTCCTATTCACTACCTGTCAACCCACTGGTCAGGTGTGCAAGCGGGAAGTACAGAAGCAGAAAGCTTG